>NW_024412394.1:85139091-85191299 GCF_014898765.1 Herpailurus yagouaroundi | reverse complement strand
ATACATACATGTATACACACACATATATATATATATATATATATATAAAAAGAGGTCAGACCATAGATGAATAATGAACTGTAGGATAGCATTGTTTTCTCAGCACATCTTAGGTAGCACAATGCCAGAAACCCTATGGATAAATCAGTTTTTAAAAACTGACAAAAAATCTTTTGTACAAATTAAGGAAGATAATTACAAAGAATGAAAAATATTTTGAAGAATTTCTAAATGTATCATTGTCTACATATATATTTACCTATGGCTATGTGCAAAATAAGTAAAGATAGGATATGCGTGTTAAAATACTTTCCTTCCATATGAACTAACTTTTTCTATGTTACTGGGAGGTATACAGCCAAAAAAAAAAAAAAAAAAAAAAAAGGAAGGAAAGAGGAAGATGTGTCATGATTCTCAATCCAGAAGAACTCAAATTAAGTACATTAAGAGCCATTGGGAGAAAAAATCAAAGAAAAGGGATGAAGTAGAACTTCATGAACCATCAGTGCCTTTGGCCAAACCTGTCATTTATTATAAAAACGAATAGTATTATTATTAATAATATTATTTGTATCACACATTTTATTAATCCTTTATAACACCTCAGTAAGACAAATTTGAACATTATATTCTCTTTTTTTAATGGAAATTTAATTTCAGAATAGGTAAATGACTTATGTACTGTTTAAGGTGACATCTTAGGAAGAGCTGGAGGCAAAGCTTGTATCCTGGAGTTCTGACTTCAAATCCAGTGATTTTTCTAATGTTCCAGAGTGAAAAACTGAATGGTTGGGGCGCCTGGGTGGCGCAGTCGGTTAAGCGTCCGACTTCAGCCAGGTCACGATCTCGCGGTCCGTGAGTTCGAGCCCCGCGTCGGGCTCTGGGCTGATGGCTCAGAGCCTGGAGCCTGTTTCTGATTCTGTGTCTCCCTCTCTTTCTGCCCCTCCCCCGTTCATGCTCTGTCTCTCGCTGTCCCAAAAATAAATAAACGTTGAAAAAAAATATTATAAAAAAAAAAAAGAAAAACTGAATGGTTGCACTACCAGTTAAACGTGACTGAAACTTTCTGAAGAGCAAAAAAGCCTATGGAAAGTTTGTTGTCTGAAACTATTTCAAAATGTGATATTCCCAAGATTAGAAAAAGCAGGTCTCCCTAGAGACCTGTTGAGGCTATAGGATTTCCTGAGGGACATTTTGGTTTTGGTTTTGGTTTTGTAGAAATCTACCATTAGCTTTAATATACAGGAAGACACACTAAAAATTTTCCCAATCTAGGTTAGTATTAAATAATATATTCCAATCATATATTATATTAAATAATATAGATAATATATAGTATTAAATAATATATATAATATATAGTATTAAATAATATATCTTGGAATATATTATTACACCATTTTTTTTTAACCTTAGTGTATAGAAAGAATCCAAAAGAGGGTCTATGCTGAGAGCTTTTCCACTGACAACCATCCTGAAATTAACTTCCACTGTGTGTCAAATATACTGAATTGTCATCTCTCCTCAAATGTCAGTGAGAACATGTGCTTCATAGGCTAAAATGATAACTAATCTTTATAGAGCACTCATTATGTTCCATGCATTTTTATAACCTAACACATATATTAAGACTTCTCTAAAAAATAGTTTATTAATCCCTAATAAAAACATGTCCAAAAATGAGAAATTTGTAGAAAAAAAAGTTTATTATATTATCTTTGAAATATAAATAGACACAAAGTATTGCTAAAATTTCCATCCTGTTACGTATCTCAATCACTTCTCACGTTGAGCTACCAACATAACTATTAGCTAATTATAGGACCTTGGGTTTCTTCCTATCTCTGTTAATGGCTTGTTGTTGTGTGACCTTGGTAGAATTCTTCCATCTTTCTTCAATGACGTAGCTTGACATCTATAATCTCTTAGGGTCTACTCAAAGAAACTTTTAGAATGTTTTGCTCTTCTTAAGTAAAAGTGATGTCATATGTACTGCAAATATCCTTTTTGAACTTTATGATCGAGTAATAAAGAAAAAGAGGACCAAATATTTACTAATTAGCTGCCAAGTATTTTCACATGTACTATCTAATTTAATTTTATTTTACTAATAGGAAGTTTAAATTCCGTTGACTTGGGTTTTTGATCCCAATAAAAGAGTGGTAACATGGCTATGAATTCCATTCTTGCCATCTCCCAAAGACACTTTTTCTACTAGTCAAAGTTCTCGGGGCGCCTGGGTGGCTCAGTCGGCTAAGCGTCCGACTTCAGCTCAGGTCGTGATCTCGCGGTCCGTGAGTTCGAGCCCCGCGTCGGGCTCTGTGCTGACAGCTCAGAGCCTGGAGCCTGTTTCAGATTCTGTGTCTCCCTCTCTCTCTGACCCTCCCCCGTTCACGTTCTGTCTCTATCTGTCTCAAAAATAAATAAACATTAAAAAAAAAAAAAAACAAAAAAAAAACAAAGTTCTCTCCAAAGCAGGGGAATGTATGCGGAAATTGAAGGTTCAAAGGTATATGTTAATGGGTATTTTTTGCAGGCTAAGCTATAAAGTTCAGAATAGCAAAACACTATAAAATAAATTCCAATTAAAGCTGAATCCATACATTCGTGTTTTCAAGTATATAAGCAAATTCCTTCATAAACGGCCTCAGCTGAGTTTGGTATACCAGTGTTGGAGAAAAAGTGCTGTTTTAAGCCAGAATTTCCTGACACCAAGACAGTTTTTAAACTTAATTCAGTTTTCTTGAAGCATTTTGAAAACTCACACTTTTTGAGGTCCTAATAGATGTTCCATGTTTTATATTCATTGTTTTATATACTCCTCACAACAAACCAATGAGATAAAGTAGCTCCCTGAAATGACTATTGTTCTACTTCTTGTTCTGTTTCGTACTTTCAGCCTTATTCAGTAATTGAAAATGGCATAGCGGGCAATAAGCCAGAAAATTATGGTGACTATACAGGCTTTAGAAAAAAATATATTTGATATGGCAAACTCTACTAACCTCATTTCCCCTTTAGAATAGTACCTTGTATGTTGCAAGCAACTTAAAAGTTATTACACCTTAGAGTTTTAATGGTACAGCTACTGGACTAAAAAATATAATGATCTCACTTGCAATTTATTCTGTGGCTCATAATCGTTTGTCAAGGCAACTAGGCTTTTCTGCAAATTCAATGTTTAGACTCCCTTATTCTAGATTTTTTGATAAAACTGAAACTCTGATTTAAGAAAACAAATCAAAAGCTCAATATCTTAGTATATTAAATACACTAAATACACTAATTGGGTACTGAGTTCTAAACTATAAATGTTACCTGCAGCACACTGATTGGTGTCCTACATACACACCCTCTCAAAATGTAGGAGGTTTGCAAAATTTCCTGTTCTAACAGAGAAGTTCAATTTCAAACTGAACTCTTTAAATCTTTTTATAGAAATGCCAGTGTTCTACATTTTTTCAAAAGGAATTTTGAGATTAACTCTTCTCTGAATCAGGTATGTCTGTTTGGTTCTAGCTCTTTTCATTCATATATATATATATATATATATATATATATATATATTGACCATTTTTTTAAAGAATTCATTACATAATAAATACCAGTATGTTTCTAGCCTACTGAAGTAATTTATGTAAGGTGACTTAAGAAAAACCAATAATCAAGCTTATAGTCCAGTGTCCAGTAATCCAAATTCTAAGAATTTAAAGGTTAAAATTTGATGAGTATTTTTACTTTTATGCACAGTTTTAAGTAACGTGTATGTATTTATGCATAGTTTTGTGCGTGTTTAAATGAAAAAGATCCTTAAAGATGACACATTTTCTTGTTCCTTCATAATACCTAGTAACTCTCTGTTTTAAATTACTCTACTAACATAACTCAGAAATGGATATGGGATTTTTTCAAGGTTTGTTTGTTTGTTTGTTTGTTTAAGGATCTCAAAGTCCAAAAGAGACAGCAATATAGGATCTATAAAATCAGAAGCAGGAACATATCCTAATTTCTAATCCTAAAATTTGCACTGGAATTTGTTTATCCTTGACAAGCTGCAAGGCATCGACTCTTCCTTCTATAAAATGAGGAGGATTGTATTAACCTACTAAACAGTGATGCTGTGAATATACATGTATTAATGCTCACAATATGCTAGATACTATTAAACCAATCTAAAGCATCTGGCACTCAGGATGCAGTTCTACAAAGAGCCTTTCAGGGGAGCACAGCTTGGTGGTCAACTAAGAGGACCTTACATGGAGAAGCTCTGTTAACCTTGCACAAAGTGACTTTCCTAAGTGCCAGGCACTAAATAGTTCCTCAGGCCTTCATCATTCGTTATTTGCATAGATTAACTTTCCATTGGAACTAGATTAGGCATGAACAGAAAGCCAGTGTTATGAACAATAACCCCTAACAGACTACCTCTATGATCTTTTTCTAAATGTCACATGTCCAAATAAAAACAAAATAGCACAAGGCTTCCACTTTAAAATCCACATTCAAGATGACTGGAAAAAAACAGCTTTATTACCCATACCCTACATCTTTGACAAGCAAATGTCTACCTTTAACTCATCATGTAAACTTAGATTATGCCTCAAAACTATATTTAGATCATAATTATCAGTGGCTTTTAGCAGGAAGATTTAAGTGAAGTTCTGCCATACGTATTTTCTTAAAAATTACATTTGTTAGAATTATCTCCTTGAAAACCACACTTTATTCACAAGCAGGAGAGGAGAGGAGAGGAAAGAAGAGAAGACAGAAGGGAGGGAGGGAGGGCAGGAAAGAGAAAAGTTATGTAATTTTCTTCACCTAAATCTTCTTCTAAATGATATAATTTAGTCAGCCTGAAATTGCATTACTTTACTCCAAAGGTTACTGCAAGACTTACAGTGATCCTTAAAGAAGTTATAAAAATCGAAACAGAACAGAGAATAAGCTTCTGATTGTAAAAATAGGTAACATTTCAAAGTTCATTTTATAAAAGAAGGCATCAGATCAATACATCATTGTGTCATTTTTAGCAACAGTAGCTAAACTTTAGCTCTGATACTGAAAGGAATGATAAAGAGAAAGAGAGAGAGAGAACTCCAAGGTATACATATATTTATGTGGGATTGTGAACAACTTATTTTTAACATGAACATTCATTAAAATTACTCTAAGAAATCTATGGCATGTTTCTAAGACACTGGGCAAATTAAAAGGATATGAAGAAGTTCCCTGCACTTCAGTTGTGTTAAGGTTTTGCAATTCTTTTAATCGTGTAATAGGATTGAGATGCCAAAAGGAAAAAAAAAAAAAGAAATTTTACAAAAATGCACTTGAGTTTCACAATGATAAGTCTGCTGAAGTGGAATACTCTGGAATGGAGTCACTTATATATGCTCTAAAAATGGGAAGTATGGGGAAGGAAACAGATCTCAATTAGTACCATATTGGTCTAGTCCAGGGGATTAAAGCCTATCTGGGAAAAGAAATATTACCTATTCTTTCATCCATTTAACTCTGCTCAAAACTCTCCAATACCACCCATCTCATTCAGACTATAAGGCAGAATTCTTTACAATGATCCTAGTTCCCCATTACTTCCCTGACCCTTCTCACTGTGATCTAACTGTAGACCTTCACAAGCCTTTCCCTGTGCTAAGAATATTAACTCTTTCACCTGATATCTGTGTGAATCATTCCCCCAACACCTTCAAGGATTTTCTCAGATGTGACCTTCTCAATGAGGTCAACCTTTATCACTATTTAAAATAGCAACCAAACTCTCTCCGTTCCTAGAACTCATGACTTCTCTTACCCTGGTATATCTGTTTGTCCAGGAATGTCATCAATTTGTTTGTCCAAGAATCTCATTGATGAATTTATGAATACCTATAAAATATAGGTATTCGTATGTTACTTATTCACTATATATTCATCATATTCCTGTCTGCCTTCTCCACCCTAAGGAGAATACAAACTCCATAAAAGCAGGATTTTTTTTCTGTCTTTACCTACTGAACACATTCATTCATTAACCACATTCCAATACACATAGTCCGATGACCACCAATTTCCTGCACAAATTCTGGCCTTTGAATGCAGTCTTAGCAATCCATACAGTCCAGAATTCGTCTTCTTTCTACCTGACTGGTATACACGGAGCCTGGCATGAGTCTTGAAAACCATGTGCCAATCTAGTTTTGTCTTCCTCTAACCTCTACTTAGTTTTCTCAGTTACTGCAACTAGGCTTCTTCCTAAATTCCGGCCTATCAGCTCAGTTCAAAGCTATGACAAATCTTATAAACCCCAATCTTCTATATTAGAAGCATAAACAGTTTGTCTGACCACTAACAATACTTTCTTCCTGATCTTTTTCACAGTCTCCAGTTGCTAAATAAGAACGTACGGCAAACTGGAGAGATGACCTGGGGTCACCATTCTTTATTATTTTTTTAAGTGTTTACTTACTTTTAGAGAGGAGAGAGAGAGAAGACACATGAATGTACATGCATGTGAGTGGGAGAGGGCAGAGAGAAAGTGAGAGAATCCCGAGCAGGCTCTGCACTGTCAGTGTGGAGCCCAGTGTGGGGCTCAATCTCATGAACCATGAGATTATGAACTGAGCTAAAGTCAAAATCTGAGGTTCAATGGACTGAACCCCAATGGTCAGGTGCTCTGACCTTTCTTTTCTTTTCTTTCTTTCTTTCTTTCTTTCTTTCTTTCTTTCTTTCTTTCCTTCTTTCCTTCTTTCCTCCTCTTCCTCCTCCTTCTTCTTCCCCTGCTTGAAAACTTCCAGCTATTATCTATTGTTGTTGTTATTGTTATTGTTATTATTTATTATTACCCTGCTTGGAAACTTCCAGCTATGCTCCTGCCATGCAGTAGAATCCTAGTGAATAGTTATGCTGACTGGAATCAAGCATGCGTTTGACACATTCTTTGGACTTTTAATTTAAACAACTAGCCACCCCACTAATCTTGCTATGCAAAGGCTGGGTTGAGGTTATCGGTCCCTATTCTACTATTTCTTCTTCTTCTCATGGTGCAGAACTGCGGCCCCATAATGCTAAAGCAGATTATGAAAGATGTGAAACATCACAAAAAGTTTCAGGGAATTTTTTTTTATCATTTAATGCTAAATCTGTTTGGATTAAAAGAAGGAAAAATAATCCCATCTCAGAGGTCCAATTTGAAAAGTCAAGCACAAACGTCTTTGTCATTGTATTTATTAAATGTATGAACAGAAGAAATTGTGACAATTATCTGCTTTAAATAAATGAGGACTGAGAAAATATTGAGATGTGAAATCTACTAAAAGTCAACTTTTTTCAGTCATCGCTACTGCAATACAATTCAATGGTGTAAAAATGCTAAGTCCTACTATTTCAGAAAATCTTCTAATTTAACTAAACCTCTCCCAAAAAAATATACACTCATGTTTTTCTTACAGCATAGTTGGTTTAACTCTCAAGATACCTACTGGACTTTATAATTATACCTGAAGAAGGTGAAAACTATGAATTTTACAGTGGAGGGAACAGGTGCCCCATATTTCAGAGTGAATTAAGTATGAACTGACAGCACGTGAGGTTTTTTTCATCATCCCTGGCAACTCTTGAAGGAGATTCTGATCATTATTCTGCATGATAGCCTAGGAGAGAAAACTCTTGGGAACAAGAATGATCAGCAATTTGTATACATTGACATGTAAGATAAAAAATATAAATTTTATGTTTTTTTTAGAAAAACCTACCACATATATAATAGTCAATGTTGAATATGTTCTTATTCTCAGGCCTACATTTTTTTCTTTTTTTTTTCAATATATGAAATTTATTGTCAAATTGGTTTCCATACAACACCCAGTGCTCATCCCAAAAGGTGCCCTCCTCAATACCCATCACCCACCCTCCCCTCCCTCCCACCCCCCATCAACCCTCAGTTTGTTCTCAGGTTTTAAGAGTCTCTTATGCTTTGGCTCTCTCCCGCTCTAACCGCTTTTTTTTTTTCCTTCCCCTCCCCCATGGGTTTCTGTTAAGTTTCTCAGGATCCACATAAGAGTGAAAACATATGGTATCTGTCTTTCTCTGTATGGCTTATTTCACTTAGCATCACACTCTCCAGTTCCATCCATGTTGCTACAAAGGGCCATATTTCGTTCTTTCTCATTGCCACGTAGTACTCCATTGTGTATATAAACCACAATTTCTTTATCCATTCATCAGTTGATGGACATTTAGGCTCTTTCCACAATTTGGCTATTGTTGAGAGTGCTGCTATAAACATTGGGGTACAAGTGCCCCTATGCATCAGTAGTCCTGTATCCCTTGGATAAATTCCTAGCAGTGCTATTGCTGGGCCATAGGGTAGGTCTATTTTTAATTTTCTGAGGAACCTCCACACTGTTTTCCAGAGTGGCTGCACCAGTTTGCATTCCCACCAGCAGTGCAAGAGGGTTCCCGTTTCTCCACATCCTCTCCAGCATCTATAGTCTCCTGATTTGTTCATTTTGGCCACTCTGACTGGCGTGAGGTGATATCGGAGTGTGGTTTTGATTTGTATTTCCCTGATGAGGAGCGACGTTGAGCATCTTTTCATGTGCCTGTTGGCCATCCGGATGTCTTCTTTAGAGAAGTGTCTATTCATGTTCTCAGCCCTACATTTTATCTGATATGAATCATTTTTACTGAACTGTGAGGCCAGTATGTAGTGATCAAGCCAACATATGTACATAAGTTACATATGTAGCAAAAGTGATACAAAAAAATTAATTCCAATTTTATGACTACAGTAAATCTCAGGTAATTTATGAAACATTCTCATATTTTATAGCACAGAATGTTTTAGAAGTGTGCAAATGATGGTGATGTGAATATTCCATATGAAATTTCTAAGTATTCATGCCAAAAATGAGTGAGGATCATCTCAAACATGTTTTTATTTTAAATCCCAGAAGACATCTAAAAACACATTTATATACCTTTAGTATAGTCTTGACATTTTTAAGAATTAAAAAGTTCAAATACAAATATGCACTCCAAAAACAATAGAACGTAATACTAGAATCTTGGACTTTGAAAAGAACTGGAGACTTGATGAATCCTCACTGTGCCTCTGTAAAGGCATTTCATCCTAAATCATCCCTGACAGGTGGCACATCTGATCATGAATGGACATTTCCAGAAACTAGTTGCTCCAACACAACCCAGTCATTTCTGAACAGCTTAAACAAGGAGGAGCAGAGAAAAGGAGGCAGTTTCTTCTTATTTAATTCAAACCTTTCCCTTTGTCATATTGTTCTATGGATCTGAGTTCAGGATTTAGAAAGGACATTTTACTCTCTCTTCCATTAAACACCATTCCTAAATTTTTTTTATTGCTTTTTATTTTTGAGAGAGGGAGAGAAAGAGGGAAACAGAATGTGAAGCAGGCTCCAGGTTCTGAGTTGTCAGTATAGAGCATGACATGGGGTTTGAACCCACAAATTACAAGATCATGACCTGAGCCAAAGTCAGATGCTTAACTGACTGAGCCAACCAGGCACCACAGAATTCATTCTAGTCAGTGCTCAGCTAAGAAGGTCAATGCTAATATAATCAAAAAGGAGAAGTTGATGATAGCCTAAAACTTCTTCAGTTGCACTCATATCCAATGATCTTCACTGAGAGTATGTTTTAACAGAACATTAAAAAGAAAACATGGCCCCAGAATAAATGGAAAGACATCTTAGTATCACAAAAAGGAAACTTCAGCATAAACAATACTAGAAATGTTTTTAGTTGTTAAAAATTAAGTTACTATCAGTTGCATGAATTTAAGTCACAACTACTCCAAGCCTTCAGTTTTAAATTTGTCCATAAGAATAACTGAAGGTGAAATAAGTTAATATATACACGGCATGTTTAATTATGAAATGCTATATGAATTTAAGGTATTATAAAACAGATTTTATATATACTTTTAATATTAATAAGTTCCAACAATTTATCCCTGAGCCAATCTTTCAATGTATTGCAAATGATCTATAATACACAATATATTCTAGAATGCAGAAAATAGTAGCCTAGGGGCGCCTGGGTGGCTCAGTTGGTTGGGCTGCTGACTTCCACTCAGGTCTTGATCTAGTGGTCTGTGAGTTTGAGCCCTGCCTCGGGCTCTGTGCTGACAGCTCAGAGCTTGGAGCCTGCTTTGGATTCTGTGTCTCTCTCTCTCTCTCTCTCTGCACCTTCCTGCTCACACTCTGGGTCTCTCTCTCCCTCTCCCAAAAAGAAATAAACAGTAAAAAAATTAAAATAAAAAAGGAAAATAGTGGTCTATAGGTAGACACCATCTTATAGCTATTTTGCACAGAATTCCTTATTGTGTGTAGCATTCAACAGAATGGCAGTATAAACTTTCCCTTTTGCATTGACCTTACTTTATTCCTGGACCACAGAAATTGGAGTCAGTTTTATCTCAGATAAAACAGAGACAGACAGAAAGAGAAAAGGAGAGGAGGGAAAGAGGAAGGAGAGGAGAAAGGAGAAAGGAGAAGAAGAGGAGGAGGAGGAGGAAGGAGGAGGAAGGAGGAGGAAGAGGAGAAGGAGGAGGAGGAGAAGGGGAGGAGGAGAAGGGGAGGAGAGGGTGAAGGAGGGGAGGGGTGGGAGGAGAAAGAATGAGGAGGGTGGGCAGCACACTAGGAAATTTCTTTGAGACTACTTTGCATGCTTTGAGCTTCTGCCCCACTCCAAATGAACAGCACTGGTGTTTCTGGTCTCTCTGTACTCCCAGCTGCTTGACATTATTAAAGTACTATGTATTGTTAAAACATATCATATAACTAAGCAAGGCTAATATTTTAAAGTAGCATTTTTAAAAATCAGCTGCCAGAGATATACTCTCAAAATCACTCTCATAAATTCTATTAATTAAGCCATGTTGACCCCATTTTACCTCGCAGAGAAGGAAAAGCAAAAATAGAAGAAAAAAGGTTATATAGTGAACTTAAGGTCATTTTTATTCTAGGAATTTTAATCGGGGAGCTATTATTGTAGCAAGCAGACAAGAGTATTTTCTTACTCCTTTTAAGATAAAATAGTACTGCTAGAAATGTTAGATTATAAGAAGAAAAACTATCAGAATGGTTAGATGTAGCTTTATTCTAGTTAACTAAAAGAGGGAATAAGTATATTTCAAAACTTTGACAGATTCGGTCTCATCAAAACTTTCCAAAGTTGCTAACCTCCAGATTTTGTACTCTTGCGGTAAATATTTTGATATTTGAAATCAAATCTTAAATATTCTTTACTTTAATACAAGTTTTCCAACTCACAAAAATGTTGCTGAAATGATGTATTCATTATAAATTCTGTTTTAAAACGCGGTACATGTGCTTCTTTTAAAATTCATGACATTAAAATAACTCTTCAAAGACTCCCAAGAGTATCAGAAATTATATGCATGTAAACATCACAGCGCTCTGAGGAGAATCATTTGGATTACATCAAATACCACTGTTTTCCAAAGCCCCCCTGAAGTGTATATGTGGTCACTGTGGTCCTAATTCACATACACATGACATAGAAGTCCTATCTGTATTTAAGCCAGAGGAGAAATTTCACTATAATAAAAAGGATACCTGAGATAGAACGTGGGTCAGAAAAAATTGAGGCTGGAAGTCCCATTGCCACGAAACAAAAAAAACCACTTGACTTTAACTACTTTACAAACTCTGTTCAAACAGTTAGAAACAAAGTCCTTAAAAAAAAGAAAGAAAAGAAACAAAGAAAGAAAAAAAGAAGGAAAAGAAAAGAAAAGAAAAAGAAAAAAAGAAAAAAGAAAGCTGATGTATCAGCTGCCCTCCATAAAGTTCCAAAATGAACCTCAGCTTGGGAAACATTTCTCTGCAGGGATGGACTCTGATTTGGAAAAACTTATTGTTCAATTGGTTAAAAGTTTGCCTCTTTGAAAGACTTCGGAACCCAGCTGGGAGTTATGTATAAGCGACAGCAAGTTCTCTCAGAACGAATGAACAATGTGAAACGCTTCACGTTCTTTGGGGGGAGGTAGGCAATCCCCCCAACCCCCCCGGACAGGGTACTCAGGACGCTGAAAGTGAGTTTGCATCAAGCTTAGCTCCTCTCGCCCCAAAGCGCACTCCCCAGGGGCCAAGCCAGAAAACGGTCCCTGCCCCGGACTGTCGTCGGAAGAAGGGGCCGCGGCCCCGGCAAAGGATGGAATCTAGAGCCCGTTCCTCGACTGTACCTCTTTGCTGATGTGCCTGTGGCTGCCGCGGCCGCTGTTGCAGCTGTGGCCTCTGGGCCTGGCCGCCCCCGAGGCCCCCGCTGAGCAGCAGGACCAGGAGGACCCCGGCGGCTCCGGGCATTGCGGTGGCCGGGAGCGGATCCGCTTCTCAGGAGCCCGAGGAGTCGCGGCCGCCCAGTCCCCGGGTCCGGCTGGTGAGCTGAAGGAGCAGCAGCTGCTGGGGAAGAGGAGGAGACAGCCCCCCTCCTGGCTTTGGCTCTGCCGCCGCCAGAGGGTGGGGGGAGAAAGAGGACACTCCCCCTCCCTCCCCTTTTCCCGGGCCCTCGTCCCACAGCCGTCCAGGCACAGGCCCTTAAAGGGTCCTCCGTGAAACAGACCTTTCCAGAGCCGCCCTTCCCTCGGAGAGGGACCGTTCCTTAGCTTGAGCTGTTCGCTGAACTTCTTTTAAATTAGAGGAGGTAATTGATAGGAAAGCGCTTTGTGATCTGTAAAATCTCTACACATGGGAGGCATTATTGGGAGGAAATCTGCACAGCTGGGAACTTGGCCGAAGCTGAGTCAATGTACCTCCAGAGAAAGGACTGGCAAAGCTGTGTGTGGGCGCCGTGTATCCAGGTGACCCAACGCTCGATGGACACAGGACCCTCCTGATGGCCCTGGCCCGGGTGGCTGCGAAGTTACCATGGGGTGAAGTTGGTCCTGGGCCTCAGCAGGTCAGGCCAGAGGACTTATTGCTTAATAGACAACTGTCAGGGCAACAGGGGTGGGACAAAAAGAAACTCCCTTGTTCCACTGCAACGGTTCTGACCAATATAAAGGCTAAAAGTAAGGTTTTTCAGTTCAGTCACTGGACATTTATTTAAATTGAATAAAGGCCTTAGGGACCATTTCCTTTCAGGCTCCAAATTTCATCTCTTCCAGTCCCTATTGCTTTTCTTTAACCCAGAATTTCTGCAAGTTTTTCTGCCACCCCCAGATTCAAATGACAGCTCCTTCCTGGTCTCCTGTCTGTCTGTGTTTCATGGTCTGAGGCTCTCACAGTGTTTGAGAGCTCCTCATTGGGTCTTTATGGGACTCACACGATGTCTCCCCGCTTACTCAGTGGCTGGGAGTACTGCTGACATTAGTGTGCTCTGAGGTCACAGTGCCACTTGTCCCATCCCACGTGGGACAGTCCTGCTAACCAGGGACTTCTGGAAGGGCCACTGGGCATTCATGCAGGTGAAAACCCTTGGTTTATGTTTGATGCCTAATTTAAGAGTATGCTGCACATAAAATGTTTTGCACAGTTTTTGTCTTCCAGGATGCATCTACTACACGAAGTGAGGAACTCATGTACTTTGTGTTTCTGAATGTCACCAAGATGTGTTTACCATCTCAGAAAATCCCATCACTGATATGGTAGTGTCCCCAGGACAATACCAATACGTATCTGTCACATTGATGGTGACTCTGGGAATAGGTTCAGGCTTCTATTTTGCCTTCATTTTGCCTACTAAATCTAGGCAAACTACTAAATGTAGTTTTACCCAAGCATTTACATAATGAAATGTACATTTTTTTACATAGATTACTTTTTTCCTTTTTTATTTTATACTTAAGCCATTATATTGATTTTTTAAATACTATGTTGAAGTTAAGTGATATTATTTATGGATTTCCTTTCAATCAAATAAAGGAGGTGTTGTTCCTACCAGGATTGATTGAGAACATCTGGCCAAATGGTGCCCAAGTAAATGGATAACTCTCAATATTTTCCATCTTCTTTCTGTTACTATTAGTACTAAAAAACTCTACAGTTTTTGTTTTGTTTTTTTTTTTTTCTTTATTGTGGAATTGCAAAATAGAGTCTGGCCCAAGCCTTGAGAATAAGACTATGATCTCTGCTGTCAACTACTTGTGTGATTCAACACAGGGGAAAAATACAAAATTATTTAACCAAAATTAAGATAGAGAACCAGGGTTATCAGAGCAATTTTTTAAGAAATAAACCTAATTGAGGGGCGCCTGGGTGGCTCAGTCGGTTGAGCGACCGACTTTGACTCAGGTCATGATCTCATGAACGTGAGTTCGAGCCCCAAGTCGGGCTCTGTGCTGACAGCCCAGACCCTGGAGCCTGCTTCGGATTCTGTGACTCCCTCTCTCTCTGCCCCTCCCCCACTCATGATCTGTCTCTGTCTCAGAAATAAATAAACATTAAAAAAATTTAAAAAAAAGAAACCTAATTGAGTACAATTTACACAAAATAAATGCACCCATGCTATATGTTTAAAAAATTTAAACTCTCATTTGACAATTACCCCAATTAACATATAGTCCATCACTGCCCCAGTTTCCTTCCTCTCACAGTAATTTCTCTAACCTCCACACCTAGAACAGATAGTCTGATTTCTGCCACTGAAATCAGTGACAGTGAAATCAGATCAGTCTGATCTGATTTCTGCCACTATAGATTATTTTAGCTAATCACAAATTTCATAGAAATGGCATAATAAATAATTCTTTTCTTCACTTAGCACAATATTTTGGAGGTATAGCGATGTTGTTATTTATGTCAGTAATACATTCCTTTTCATTGCTGAATATTATTACATGGATATATCACAATTTGTTTATACATTCACCGGAAGTACATTTGGATTGTTCCAGTTTTTAGCTATTAAAAATAAAGCTGCTATGAATATTTGCATACATTTAGAAGGACATATATTTATATTTCTTAATTCCAAAGAGAGATATTATTGGGCTTCCTTGTGGGTATGAAACGGTGTACAATACGGTTATATCATTTTCAACTCCCCCAATTATGTATGAGAGTTCCAGATGCTCTGCATGGGTACCAACACCTAATGGCATTTAATTTTACCTTCTCTAGAGGTTGCATAGTGGTATCTTAATGACATCGTCATTTGCATTTCTCTGATGATGCTGAAAATGTTTTGATGGCTTATTTGGCATTTATATTACTTTTTTTGTGAAATGTCTGATCAGATCTTTTGTTCATTTATCCTAATTATTTTATTTTTCACATTATTGTTAAGTTGTAAGATTTAAATATATATTCCGGAGAAAAGTCCTTTGTCTAATACACTTAATACAGTGCCTACTATTCTCAGTCCATAGCTTGACTTTTCAATTTCTTGACTCATGTTGGAGGAGGTCATCAAGAGGACATGACTGCTAGTTGACCTGTGAGCTGGACCCACGCAACCAGAGGCTCCTCACCTCCTCCCCTGTCCTTGCAATGTGCATTCTGCCTGCCTTCCCAGCACTAAAGCTGCCTCAAGGACACAGCCTAGAGAGAGTAATCTGCTGTTGAGAACATCTGGACAGTATACATGCCTGAGTCTAGTGAAGCCTCTATACAAATTTAAGATTCTGACAGGTGGATGTGGAGATCTACTTAAGGCTGCCCAAGACAAGCTTCATATGTGAGTTCCCTTGCTCATTAAACTGACTGCCTTCTGATGGTGGATTACTCTGCCTTTCGTCTGTCACTCCTTGCCCTCTTCGTATGGGTGCCGGTTTGCAAACCAACAACCGCTTTCAAAGAACAGAATTGTTTAATTGTGATTAAGTCCAATTGATTAAGATTTTCCATTTATGCTTAATACTTTTTGCGCCCCTTTTCAGAAATCTTAGCTTACTTCAAAATCGTGAACATGACCTTCTCTATTTTTTCCTTGAGATTTTGTAATCTTAGCTACTACATTTGGATATATGATTTATTTCAATAAATTTTGGTGTTTGCTATGAAGTAATACACTTAAGGTAAGAACTTTCTTTTTCCTGAGCAGATATCCATTCATTTTAGCACCATTTGTTCAGAAAGAAATAATTTCTGCATCTGATTACCTTGTCACTTTTTTCAGAAGTTGATCATATGTAGGTCTATTTTTAGATTCTCTAAATATATATATATATATATGTATATATATATATATGCCAATATATATATTGTCATATATGTATCTATATATAGATATATATAGATATATATATGCCAATATCACAGTTTTATTACTGTAGCTTTATAGGAGCCTTAAAGTTAGGAAGTTAGGTAAGTAAAGTTAGGTAGTGTAAATCTGACAATTTTGTTGTGCAAAATGAAACTCTTGACTATTCTAGGTCCTTTGCATTTCCATATACTTTGTAAGTAGCTCCTGAATTTCTACCCCCTAAAAAATAATGTCATAGGGAGGTTTGGTTGAAATATATAAATTTTGGAGGAACTGATATTTTAGCAATATTGAGCCTTCCAATCCATTAATATAGCATGTCTTCACTTACTTACATCTTTGATATTCTAAGCAGTGCTCTGTAGATTTCAATATATGTCTTCAACATACTTCCTAAAATGTATCTCTCATTGTTTTGTGTTTTGCTATTATAAACAGTATTTTTAAATTTAATTTTTCATGCTAATAGTAATACTATTAATTTTGGTTGTATACACTGGATTCTGCAAAGTTGTTAAAATCACTTCAAGTAGCCCATAGGTAGGTTCCTTAGTATATTCTATGTATAGGATCATGTCATCCTCAAATACAGTGTTACTTCTTCCTTTTTAGTCTATGTGCCTTTTACATTTTTTCTTGCCATATTGCACTGGCTATGACTTCAATATAAAATTGAATAGCAGTGGTAAGAGTAGACATTTTGGCCTAGTTTCCAATCAGAGGGAAAAGCAGTCATTCATTGACCATTAACATGATGCCTACAGGTTTCAAACATGGTTATTATGAAGTTTCAGGAAGCTCCCTTCTTTTGTTAAGAGTTTTTGTAACAAAAGCATATTAAATTTGGGCAATTTTGTGTATCTATTTAGATAAACATAATTTATTTCTTTATTTGGCTAATATGGTGAATTATAGTGACTGATATTCAAATGTTAAGCAAATTCACAGTCCTGGCATAAACCCCAATTTGTCACGATGTATCCCTTTATACATTTCTGGTTTATGTTTATTAATATTTAGTTAAGTATTTTTATGTCTGCTCATGAGGGATATTACTCTATAGTAATTTTTTTAATAATATTTAAATCTGGTTTCAAAAAGCTAGTCTTATATAATCAGTTGGAATATGGTTCTTCTGAAAGAATTTGTGTAGAATTTGTATAATTTCTTCCCTAAATATTTGACAGACTGGTGAAACCATCTGGGCCTATAGTTTTCTTTTTGGGAGAGTTTTTTTTTTTTTTTTAAGAATAAAATAGAATGATTCAGATTTTCTATCCTTTATCAGTATTATATAAGTATCTTATCAGTGTTATAAATTTTATTTGGTAATTTTTAACTTTTAAGGAATTTATCTAAGTTGTCAGATTTGTTGGCATAGTTATTCATAATATTTCTTTATTCTCCATTTAATGCCTGTAGGATTGACATTGATGACAACTTTTCCCTAATATTAGGTTTTTGTGTCTCCTCCATTTTTTATATCAGGATTTTTTACAGAGGCTCTTTATTTTTTTTTAATTTTTTTTTTCAACGTTAATTTATTTTTGTGACAGAGAGAGACAGAGCATGAACCGGGGAGGGGCAGAGAGAGAGGGAGACACAGAATCAGAAACAGGCTCCAGGCTCTGAGCCATCAGCCCAGAGCCTGACGCGGGGCTCGAACTCCCAGACCGCGAGATTGTGACCTGGCTGAAGTCGGACGCTCAACCGACTGCGCCACCCAGGCGCCCCCAGAGGCTTTTTAATTATATTCATTCTTTCAAAGAATCAGCTTTCAGTTTCATTGATTTTATTCTATTGTTTGTCTGTTTTCTGTTTTTATTGATTTATCCTTATATCTTTAAGTTTTCCTTCCTTCTACTCATTTTAGGTTTACTTCACTCTTTGTTTTAGCTTCTAATTGTGGAAGCTTAAATCATTGATTGTAGACATCTCTTCTTATATAATTTATGTAACTATTATAGCATCCCACAAATTTGGATTTAAAAATATTAACTTAATTCAAATCTTTTGTCCATGACTTCTTATTTGACCTGTGTGTTATTTTGAAGTGTTTTGTTGCTATGGTCTCAATGGTTGTGTCTCCCCAAGATTCTTTGTTGAATGAAATCCTAATGCCCAAAGTGATGATATTAGAAGGTGGGGCCTTTAGGAGGAGATTAGGTTATGAGGATGGGGTCTTATGAATGGAATTAGTGCTTTTATAAAAGAGACTCTAGTGGGGCGCCTGGGTGGCTCAGTAGGTTGAGTGTCTGACTTCAGCTCAGGTCATGATCTCACAGTTCGTGGACTCAAGCTCCACGTCGGGCTCTGTGCTGACAGCTTGGAGCCTGGAGCCTGCTTTGGATTCTGTGTCTGCTTCTCTCTCTGTTCCTCTCCTGCTTATGCGCTCTCTCTCTCTCTCTCTCTCTCTCTCTCTCTCTCTCTCTCTCTCTCTCAAAAATAAATAAAGATTAAAAAAAATTTTTTTTAAAAAAGAGTCTCCAGAGAGACTTCCAGAGAGACTCTCCAGAGAGTCTCTGTTCTTTTATGTAAGGACACAGCAAAAGTAGGACCCCTGTGAACCAGGAAGTGGGTTCTCATCAGCTGCTAAATGTGCCAGGGCTTGATCTTGCACTTGTCAGTCTCTAAAACTGTGAGATATAAATTTATGTTTTCTATAAGTCACCCATTCTATGGTATTTTGTTACGCTGCCCAAATGGATTAAGATAGTTTTTAATATCCATTTTTTTAGATCTTAATAGGTTTCTTATTGTTATTAATTTCTAATTTAATTCTCTTAGGGTCAGAGAATGTATTATTTCAATATTATTAAATGTACTGAAACTTGCTTTTTATTCTATCACATGATCTTAGTGAAAGTTCCATATTCAATTGAAATAATGATATTCTGCTCTTCTTAGAATACTTTATAAAAATTAAATGGAATTGGTTGACAGCAGCATTGTTCTTTATACTTATTCATTAGCTGTTTATTTGTTCTATCAATTACTAAGAGATAAATGTTGAAATCTTCAACTATAGTTTTTTATATTTGTTTCACGTTTCAGATCTTGCATTAGTTTTCTATTGCTTCATAACAAATTACCCCCACATTTAGAAGTTTAAATACTAAACATTTATTATCCTTTTATTACTTTGAATCAGGAATTCAGAACCATTTATTTGGATGGTTCTCTTCATTTGGGTGGGTCTCTTGTGAGGTTTCCAGCAGGACATTAGTCAAGGCTATCGTTAACTGCAGGCTGTAATAGGCTGGAAGATCCACTTCCAAAATGGTTACCAACAGGCTTCAAATCTTTGCCATATGTGTTTCACCATAGGGCTGTTTATAATTTGGCAGTTGGCTTACCCTAAAGTATGTTGTCTGAGGGAGAGAGAGAGAGAGAGATAAGGAGTTACGTACGTTACCATTTATGACCTAGTTGCAGAAGTCACACACCATCTCTTCTGACAAATTTTGTTCATTAGAAGCAGGTTAATAAGTGAAGATCTTACTCACAGGATGGACAATTAGTATCCACCTTTTGAAAATGAGATATCAAAAATGTGGGGGTATATTTTAAAAACCATCTCTTTTAGAGTTCATAGACCCAATTCCAATGTGAGCAGGGGATCCCTCACACACAACACCAAGCAAAAATTCAACTCAATTCTGACACTGTCTACATGAAGATAGCATGAGAATCCAGAGGTTAAGGGTTCAGTCCTACAAGACTTCCTCTCAAATCCCCACCACCCTTCAGATTCCAGGTGCAAACCTCAAGCTGTTACTTGTGCTTCTAAATGACTAGCTACAAATGAATTTCCAAGGACCTACTCTTCAAATTAACTTGCTAACACAGCTCACAGAACTCAGGGAAACATGCACATTTATCAGTTCATTAAAGGATATGATAAAGGATATGAATCCACAGCCAGATAAAGAGATGGGGCAAGTTCCCAAACAAAAGATCTTCTATCCTCATGGAACTTGGAGCATGGCTTGGTGGCAGGCTAGCATGTGACATGTGACATGCGTGGGTGTTCTGGTTCCCCAAGCATGGAAGTTCTTTGAAAAAGGACCCAAAAGCAGTCCTTTTGGCTCTTTATAGAGGCTTCATTACATAGTCATGATTGGCTAAGACATTGGTTATTGACTAATTCAACCTCCAGCCAGAGGTTGCAGGTAGGGAGAATGGGACTGAAATTTCCAACCCATTTAATTACATGGTTCGTCCTCCTGGCAAACACCCCCCACCTTTAGGTGGGCTCCAAAGGTCACCTTCATGAATAACAAGACACCTTTATTGGCCTTATCATAGGAAATGCAAAGGGTTTTAGGAGGTGTGAGCCAGGAACCATGGACAAGACCAACTATATATATATATAAGAAATATATATTTGGTCATTGAGATGACAAAATATATTTCTAACAAGTCACATACAATACCATAATTCTTTAAGATTTTTCTTCATGTAATATAAAATTCTGCTATTAGTATATATGCATTAGTATTGTTACGTCTTCTTAAAAATCTTATATTTTATCACTACTAAATGTTTATTTATCTCTATTAAAGTTTTTTTCTGCTAAAATCAGTTTCCTATTGTTCATATGTCCATTCCATATGTCTGATAATTAAGATTTGTTTGACATATTTTCCACTCTTTACTTTTCAATCTGAGTATTTATGTATACAGGATATCTCTTATAGCCAACATGTAACTGAATCTTGCTTTTTCATCTAGACTGATAATTTTTGTCTTCTTTTTGGAGTGTTTAGAAATACATTGTCCAGTGCAGTAATTACTAGCCACATATAGCTTTTTCAATTTAAATAAATTAAAATAAAAAAAAAATTCAGGTCTTCAGTCATGATAGCCACAGTTCAAGTGTTCAAAAGCCACTTGTGGACAATATAGACTCTATGTAGACAAGGGACATTTCTCTTGTAACTAAAATATCTATCATACAATTCTGGTTTAGCCACTTTACACTTAATATAATTATTGATATAAATGGGTCAAGTCTACTTCTTTTACATATTTTCTATTTGTTCCATTTGTTCTTTATTCTTATTCTTTTTCTTCTTTATTTTTGAATAATTACTGTTTAGTATTCTATTTTTATCTGCACTATTGTACACATACATTATATACAATATGTATACATATATATATTGTATACATATACATTGTTATAAATAACATATTATAATCAGAACACACAGGGGCGCCTGGGTGACTCAGTCAGTTAAATGTCTGACTTCAGCTCAGGTCAGGATCTCACATTCTTTGGGTTCAAGCCCTGCACTAGGCTCTGTGCTGATAGCTCAGAGTCTGGAGCCTGCTTTGGATTCTGTGTCTCCCTCTCTCTTTCTCTCTGCTCCTCTCCCATTCACTTTGTCTCTCTCTCTCTCTCTCTCTCTCTCTCTCCCCCTCAAAAATAAAATAAACATTAAAACAAATCACAGTATACATCATTATAAATGATATACACATACATGTATTGTACTTATATGAATATAATATGAGATAACTTATTATCATACTTTCACATTGTATCACTTCGTATATTACATAAGAATGTTAAAATATGTTTTATTTTTCCTCTTCTGCCCTTTTACTGTTATTGTTTATATATTATTTTTCTTTATGTTATAATCCCCACAATAGTTCTTATTTTCTATAATAATAAATTATCTTTTGGTGAGAAATTATCCTAGCTTTTATTTGATTAAAAGTTTTTACTTAGCCTTTATTCTTAATATAGAAATCTAGCTTGCCAGGTTGTTTTGTTCTGTAGCATTTTAAAGACATTTCATTGTCTTCTGGGTTGCATAATTTCTGACAAGAAGTCCCCAGTTTTTCTTATCTTTCTCCAGTTCTATTCTGGCTGATTTAAGATTATTGTGTAATGCTTTTCGTAACAGAATATGCAAAAGAGGCCCTGACCTAAAAATCATTAAGTGGTGGTAGCTTAAATCACTCCACAACATACCTGATGGTCCACTGTAACATGAGATGTTCACACCCAGATAGGTGACTCATGATTCCCAAATGCAATGAAAGCATGTGGAGTTTTAAGGCCATATTTTATTTTTGAAGGTTTCAGCTGTCTTGCTTGTGTGTGGTAGGTAAATTTATTATTTTTTTAAATAAAATCATTTCTGTTTGATCATGACTTCTTATCAAATGTTTTAAAATCTCCCCAAATTATTGTGTAACCCCTCATTTGCATAAATTTTATTATGTGTTTTTGTGTAGATTTCTTTGATATTTATCTTGCTTTAAGGATCATTGAGTTTCTTGGACATGTCAACTTAGAGTTTTCTTAAAATTGGGGAAAGTTTAATTTATTCAACAATCTTTTGTCTCCCCTCCTCTATTTTTCATATCAGTTCTCATTCTATTTATTTTTTAAAAATTATTTTTTCTCTCTTCACTTCCATTTGTTTTCTATTTAACAAATTACTATAGATGGGGTGACTTATAAACAACATATTATTTCTCACAGTTCTGGGGTCTGAGAAGTCTAAGAACAAGATTCTGGCAGCCTCAGTGTGTGGTAAGAGTCTAATTCCTGGTTCATAGGCTACATGGCAAACAGGCAAGAAAGCTCTTTGGACTCTCTTTTACAAGGACACTAATCTCATTGATGAGGACTCTACCCTTATGACCTAATCACCTCCCAAAGGCACCACTTCCAAATATTACCACCTTAGGGATTAGGTTTCATCATACAAATTTGGGGGGGACATAAACATTCAGTCCATAACACTAGGTGTATTTATCTTTTTTCTGCAGTATCTGTTTTCAAACCTATTTAGTATATGTTTTATATATTTTTTCAATATAGAAATTCTATTAGTTTAAATTTTTATGGTTTCCTTTTCTTCATGTGTTAACTCTTTGAAAATATTTACAATGGGAGTTTTGAAGTTCTTACCTGCTTATTCATACATCACTGTCACTTCTATTTCTGTTACCATATTTTTTTCTGATTATGGATCATATTTTTCTGTTTCTTTGTGTGTCCACTAAGTCTTGGCCAATTGTTAAAATTATAAAGTATGAATTTTATGCTGTCGAGTATCTGGACTTTGTTATCTGTCTTTGAATAATAATGATTTTTGTTTTATGGATTAATTGCTTCTTAACCTTGTGGCTAAGATCAAGTGTTTTTTGGATTAGCATGATCTTTTAAGTGCTACTTTTAAGTTTTGTTAGGGAATCACTAATGTAGCCTTTACTGTAGGTTTATTTTAGCTCTCCAAGTAAAATATGACTCCTCTAGGAGTCTGAATTATAAAACTATTAAATAATATTTTTTCAACTTCAACTCCTTCATAATTCTATGATTTTCAATTTTGCATAAGAAGCTTGCTGTTTAGTAAAAAATGTGGGACCTCAACATTTTAGTCTATGTGGGACCTCCACACAGATTCCTGGAGGTTTATCTCTCAAAATTACCATCCTCCAGCACTCTGATTCACAAATTTAAGTTGCCTCCCTAAACTCTGATCTCTGTCTCAACAGTTCAATAAAACTTCTGTGCTTTGTTTAGGTTTTCCTATCCCTGTACTATAGTCTGAGATACAGTCTCCAGAGAGAAAGCTGAGTCAACCACTAGAACCATCTATAGTGTTCTCTTTTCTCAGAGCATATAGATTTATACTACCTATCATCTAATATCTTAAAACAACATTTTTGTATTTCCCCAGCATTCTAGTTGTTTATATATAGTAAGTTTATATGGATTAGTCCATCGTGGCTATCAGTACTAGTCTCAAAGTTGTAATTTCATATAATAATAAAAAAAAACTAGACACATATATAATGATAATTCATCATAGTGACTTAAGAAATGTAATGAACTGGAACAATTTTGAGAATTATAGCCTGAGACTACTCTATTACTTTTCGTATTAATCATATGGCCTTTAAAATACCTCACAGTGTACTCACTTCAGCAGTACATATACTAAAATACATTGCAGTGTTTAATTTTTTTTTCAAATTATACTTTAAAAGCTCCTCACAAGCTGTACTTTAGAAAATATGACAAAATCAAAACCAGAAAAAAAAAACATATTGTGGCTAATCCAATTAATCTTTTTATTAAACTATAGATTATGTTGAATTATTTATTATTGACATTATAAATAATGGGTAAGTCTAGCACTATTTATGAACAAACTAGGGACAAATTTACCAAAATGCATTATCTAAGTAATCACAAAATACTGGGTTGGCAATAAATGTGGGAGCATTTTATACTAGAAAGCAGTATTAAAGGTCAGAAAATTAAAGAGTTGATTAGCAAGGCAGAAAATTTCCTACCCCACCAAAGAAAGGGTATCTTGTGTATACAACTTAAAAAACTTACTTAAAAAGAAATGTGTTAGTGACAACAGCATAGATCTGTTAAGAACAAAGTATAATTCATGATAACATTATTAATACTTATTCTAAAAAGAGAAAGAAACTTAGAAATACTGCTTTACAGTTCACCTTAGAAAAAAATTAATTCAGATCACTAAAGTATATATAGGAGCAAAATAATATAGATAAGCTATTAAAAATGAATTACATGGCGAATACATAATTTTAATGAGAATTATGTATGATTTTTAAGTGATTTCTATTTTAAAAGGACAAGAGGGGCGCCTGGGTGGCGCAGTCGGTTAAGCGTCCGACTTCAGCCAGGTCACGATCTCGCGGTCCGTGAGTTCGAGCCCCGCGTCGGGCTCTGGGCTGATGGCTCAGAGCCTGGAGCCTGTTTCCGATTCTGTGTCTCCCTCTCTCTCTGCCCCTCCCCCGTTCATGCTCTGTCTCTCTCTGTCCCAAAAAATAAATAAACGTTGAAAAAAAAATTTTTTTTTAAAAAAAGGACAAGATATGAAAATGTAAATTCCTGGATAATTGCCACATGCAAACATGTGATCTGTGGAAAAGAGAATGGAATAAGAGAAACCAACCCCACGGGCTACTCAAAAAATACAACTCTATTATGTGGAATGTCTATAGCTCTACCTAGGAAAGGATATTGTTCGGTTGTTAAGATTTTAAGATGTAGAAAAATTATAACAATTGAAATTTTAAAAATAGAAAAGCATTGAAATGGAAAAAAATTTTAATATATAGGAACAAATTAAGTCAAAAACATCTATGAAGAAAGGATTCCTATAATCCATATAAATTTATGTTTTTTTAATTAAAACTCTACAGGGAATCAGATTTTTCAAATGCAGAATTTTAGACCAAATATGAATTTAAAAATTTTGACCTAATATTAGACATTCGACGCTCCTTATCAGGGAAATACAAATCAAAACCACACTCAGATATCACCTCACGCCAGTCAGAGTGGCCAAAATGAACAAATCAGGAGACTATAGATGCTGGAGAGGATGTGGAGAAACGGGAACCCTCTTGCACTGTTGTTGGGAATGCAAATTGGTGCAGCCACTCTGGAAAGCAGTGTGGAGGTTCCTCAGAAAATTAAAAATAGACCTACCCTATGACCCAGCAGTAGCACTGCTAGGAATTTACCCAAGGGATACAGGACTACTGATGCATAGGGGCACTTGTACCCCAATGTTCATAGCAGCACTCTCAACAATAGCCAAATTATGGAAAGAGCCTAAATGTCCATCAACTGATGAATGGATAAAGAAATTGTGGTTTATATACACTATGGAATACTACGTGGCAATGAGAAAAAATGAAATATGGCCTTTTGTAGAAACGTGGATGGAACTGGAGAGTGTGATGCTAAGTGAAATAAGCCATACAGAGAAAGACAGATACCATATGGTTTCACTCTTATGTGGATCCTGAGAAACTGAACAGGAACCCATGGGGGAGGGGAAGGAAAAAAAAAAAAAAAGAGGTTAGAGTGGGAGAGAGCCAAAGCATAAGAGACTTTTGAGAACTGAGAGCAAACTGAGGGTTGATGGGGGGTAGGAGGGAGGAGAGGGTGGGTGATGGGTATTGAGGAGGGCACCTTTTGGGATGAGCACTGGGTGTTGTATGGAAACCAATATGACAATAAATTTCATATATAAATAAATAAAAATAAATAAATAAATAAATAAATAAATAAATAAAAAATAAAACTTCAAAAAAAAATATTAGACATTCGATTCTACTCAAAACCTCATTTAAAATAGATTAAAAGTAGTTCAACCACTCTTTAGAAGCTGAGAAAATTGATATCTATCTGTACTTAAGAAGACACTGAGGGGCGCCTGGGTGGCTTAGTCGGTTAAGGGTCTGAGTTCAGCTCAGGTCATGATCTCGTGGTCCATGAGTTCGAGCCCCGCATTGCGCTCTGTGCTGACAGCTCAGACCCTGGAGCCTGCTTCAGATTCTGTGTCTCCCCTCTCTCTCTGCCCCGCCCCCATTTGTGGTCTGTCTCTCTCTCAAAAATAAACATTAAAAAAAAGTTTAAAAAAAAAAGAAAATAAAGAGTTCCTGAAGAGATGTTAAAAAAAAAAAAAAAAGACACTGAAAGGTTTTTTGTTTTTTGTTTTTTTAATATTTATTTTGGAGAGAGACAGAGCACAAGCAGGGGAGGGGCAGAGAGAGGGAGGCACAGAATCTGAAACAGGCTCCAGGCCCTGAGCTGTCAGCACAGGGCTCAAAGTAGGGCTTTAACTCAGGGACCGCGAGATCATGACGTGAGCTGAAGTAGGTCTCTAAACAGACTGAGCCACCCACAGGCACCCCGACACTGAAAGTTCTTAAGCTGGGAAGTAACATGATCAGATCTCTGTTTTTAATAAACAGTTCTATCAGCATGGATGGTTGATTGCTGTAAGTATGATGAATATGGAAAGTAGAAGCAAACGAACCTTATAACCAGTGTCATTCATTCATTCATTCATTTATTCATTCTTACAATAAATCATGATAGTATGCTGTAAGCTGGAAACTAGACACTCTGGCTACTACAGAAAACACGAAGATAAGGTCCTGCTCTCATAGCACTTACATTCCAGTGGGGAAACAAATAATAAATTAGTAAAAAATTTGAAGTGAGTCATTACAAATTGTTATAGCACTTATGAAGAAAATAAACAAGGTGATAGAACAGTAACTACAAGGTGAGGTTTTCTTTAAATAGATGTCAGCAAACCCTCTCTGAGAAGGTGACACTTAAGCTGAGATGTGACAGAACACAGGACTCCAATGAATGCAGTGTCAGTAGGGAGGAGAGAAAATGTTTTGGAGATGTTTGAGAGAGTGAATTAGCAAAACTTGCTAACCAACCGGATATGGGGATTTAAGGATTATTCTAGAGTTTCAGGTTGGAGCAACTGGCTGTCTGGCAGTATTCATAACTGAGAAAAGAGATACAGGAAGACCGCCAGGTGTGAGTTAGATATGCTGAGGTAATTGCCCTTGGAAATATCCAGTTGGTTATTTTTAGTTCTTCTGAAGGCACGTCAGCTATCTCATGTAGAGACCACACGGTCAAGGGAATAGATTTCTCCATGCAGTTGAGGAATGGGTGTGGAGGGAATAATAAGACATAAATAGCCTAGAAGCAAGTGTAAGCATACAAAATAATGTACTACATGCTCGTTTGCACCATAAATTAATGCAAAGACAAAAGGAGTATTCAGCTATAAGGCCTAGACAGTGGGCTGAGCATTTGGAAAAAAAATAGCATTTAGTTAGATCTTCACTAAATGTCATACATAAAATCCCAAATGAATTTAAGGATTAAATGTAAACAAAAAATTGACAATTTTAAAAAGTGGCAAATGATACAGTAAGGAAGATATATATGAATGTACTGTGGAAATAAACATGGTTGTGTTATATACCAAAAACAATCAGCCAGAAAATGAGAATCTATTCAAACTCATTGTGAAAAATTCTATCTAGAAATCAATGTAAGAAGAAATGCATACAACTCATATGTGAAACAACATTTCCAAAACTCATAATAACCTAAAAAGGAGACAAAAGGGTTTTAGCTTGGTCTCTTGGCAGATGAGAATTCCACCAGTGAACCACCCAGGCATGTAGCATGCCCTTGGAGAAGAATATTCAACATTATAAAGAATCATTCCAAATTAATTTATAAATGTAATGCCATTCTGTAAGGAATATTTATCTTTTTTTCCCTCACTCTCTTTTTTAACTTGTGTTTGGGGATGCCAGCCATTATTTTATGCTTGGTAAGAGGAGCCTTGTTGCCCAATACAGAAGACAAAAACCTTTCTGAAAACTGATGTGGGCAAGACTGTTAAGCATTGCCACCCAGGTGCTCCCACCATATCAGGCCTTCCAACCTGCAGGTAATGATAGAAAGAAGCAAAGACAAGTTCAAACGCATTGTGGTGGCAATGGGGGCATCACATTTGGTCAATAGCATTAATGCCAGCACTCACTCTTTCAGTTCACTCAACTGATACTGATTGAGGGCCTTCCTATATGTTAGACATTGTTTTAAGTGCTGGAGATACTGTTGTCAACAAAACAGACTAAGGTGTTTGTTTTTCTATAGCCTTAAGACTGTTATTCTGGGGAAGGAGAGCAGATAAAAATATTAACCATGATGATTATGTATATCACCCATTAAGTAGTAATAAATACAGCAAAGCAGGGAGATGGGCTAGGGCTGTGAATGAGCACCTGGGGTGGGCCTCAGTGAAAATGTGACATGTGAAGAGATATTTGTCTTAGTCTTATGTCTCTAGAAAACAGACTGTAAAGGAAACATGTTTTTGCTGGCATTTTATTGGGAAATACAATCCCAGGGAAGAAGGAACACTGGGAAAATGGAGTAAAACAGAAGATGAGATAGGACAAACTAAGACAGAGCATTATTGAGCTGGACACAGCTTTATGGCACAATGAGTGCTCAGTTATATGAGGCATGTTCAGAGACACCACATAAAACTACCCTGCATCAATATGAGGGAGAAGGGAGAAGAATTTGTCTACTCTCTCCCATCCCCGTCATGTCAAACGTCATCATTTAGGAACCAGCCCCTCACACTTCTTTGTTGCACATGTGTGAATGCCGAGTAAAATTGAGAACTACTGCCAATGTCTTGAAGGTCAACTACAATAGGGAATCTCAAAACAGGAGGCAAGAGGAAGGTTATACCTGTACATTAAAGAGAGATGAGGAGGGGTGTTTGGGTGGCTCAGTCCATTGAGTGTCCAACTTCAGCTCTGCTCACGATCTCATCATTCGTGAGTCCGAACCAGGTCAGGCTCTGTGCTGACAGTTCAGAGCCTGGAGCCTGCTTTGGATTCTGTGTCTCCCTCTCTCTGCCCCTCCCCCACTCATGCTCTGTCTCTCTCTCTCTCTTTCTCTCCAAAATAAATAAACATTAAAAAAAAAAAAAGAGGGATGAGAAGTAGCAGGCACAGTGGTAACATCAATCTAAAGCAAAGCAGCTGCCACAGCAACAACTGGCTCCGTGACTACAGGCAGAGCAAGCCACTACTATAGGTAGAAAGCAGGTCGTGTGTGTGATCTGAACGTGGTGGATAAACGGAAGCCAATGCCAACTCTTGAAGATGGTAAGGGACTGAAGAAGAGGTGGGCAAACTGATAGGAGACAGGTGGGTAATGATAGGTCATTTTAAGACATTGGTTTCACTTTGAGTTAAAGGGGCAGCTATTGCTATATTACATTTTTAAAAGATGAGTCTAGTTGCTGTGCTGAAAACAGACTGTCAAGGGGCACCCTGGTGGCTCAGCTGGTTAAGCGCTGACTTGATTGCAGCTCAGGCCATGATCTGGACTTGGCAGTGATGGCATGGAGCCTGCTTGGGATTCTCTCTCTCCCTTTCTCTTTGCCCCTCCCAGGCTCATGCTCTCTTTCTCTCTCTCTCTCAAAAATACATAAACAGACTTAAAAGAAAGAAAACAAATGGTCAAGAGAACATGTAGGTACAAGGTGATCACTTAGCAGGCCACTGCAGAAATCCAGAATTTGTGGTGGTGGCTTGAACCAGAGGAGTAGCAGAGGAGAAAAGAAATAAAAGATTCTGTACATATTTTAAAGATGGAGCCTACAGGGGGGAGCCTGGGTGGCTCAGTTGGTTGAGCGTCCGACTTCAACTCAGATCATGAACTCAGGGATTGTGAGTTCGAGCCCCACGTCAGGCTCTGTGCTGACAGCTCAGAGCCTGGAGCCTGCTTTGGATCCTGTGTCTCTTTCTCTCTCTGTTGCTTTCTCTCTCTCTCTCTCTCTCAAAAATAAATAAAGATTAAAAAAAAAATTTTAAAAGATGGAGCCCACAGGGTTTCCTCACTTTACACTTTAACAAAATTAAATTTCCAGTGGATTAAGAAGCTGTTAAAACTGTTCAAAATAAAGTCACAAACACATTAGAAGGAACCATAGTTAGAGGTAGGGAAGCATTCTTAACATCCCCAAATTCAAAAGCCTTAAGCAATGTCAACATTAATAAATAAAATGATCAGATAAGCAACAGAAAAGTAGAAAACACATGTTCACGTATATGAGAAAAAAGTTTAGCACCTAAAATCTATAAAATATTTAGAAGTCAAGAAGAGAAAGGTGAACAATGCAACAGAAAAAAAGGGCAAAGGATATGTAGAGAATATTGGCAAAACAGGAAATGCAAATAAGGATACACTTATAAAAAGGCATATAACTTTGTCGGCTTGTATGGAAGCAACAATTACATGCCAGTTTTCCTCCATCAGGTTGGCAAAAAAGAAGTTGAAACATTCAAGAATTGAACACAGCATGATATAGGGAGCTCATACACTGTCCGTGAAAGCATGTCATTGACCAATATGTTGAGAAGCATAAATTGATAATATATATTAAAGTATAAAATAGCTATCATCTCACCCCAGAAAATCCACTTGATACTTATTTTAGGCAAATAGTCTCATTTCACTAACAAAAGTGACCAACAAAAGACTAGATAAAGCCATGTAGTATATACACCAGTAAAAGGATAAAATATATCCATATGTCCTGACAGAAATATATCTAATATATAACTTAACAAAAAAAGGAAGTTGACTGAGAAATATAAAAGATGACATTTGTATGATAAAAGGGTGTGATGATACTCTAAGTAGAAGTTTTCTATGTCCCCACAGCTATGAGGGTCTAGTTACCTAATATAGTCATTATTAAATAACTCTGACATTAAAATAGTCTATTTTATTTTATTTTTTAAATTAATTTGATTTATTTATTTTGAGAGAGACAGAGACAGCATGAGTGGAGGAGGGAGAGAGAGAAAAGAGGGAGACAGAGAATCCCAAGCAGTCTCTGTACTGTCAGCATGGAACCGGATACAGGGCTTTAATACACACACTGTGAGATCATGACCGGAACCAAACTAAGAGTTGCCACTGACTGAGCCAGCCAGGTGCCCTAAAATAGTCTATTTTAATAGCTCAATTTTAAAATAAGTTCCAGACCCTCTTGCACTGTTGGTGGGAATGCAAACTGGTACAGCCACTCTGGAAAAGTGTGGAGGTTCCTCAAAAAATTAAAGATAGAACTACCCTATGACCAAGCAATAGCACTACTAGGAATTTACCCAAGGGATACAGAAGTGCTAATGCATAGGAGCACATGTACCCCAATGTTTATAGCAACACTTTCAACAATAGCCAAATTATGGAAAGAGCCCTAAATGTCCTTCAACTGATGAAAGGATAAAATGTGGTTTATATATACAATGGAATACTACTTGGCAATGAGAAAGAATGAAATCATGCCATTCGCAGCAATGTGGATGGAACTGAAAGGTATTATTCTGAGTGAAATAAATCAGTCAGAGGAGGACAGATATAATATGTTTTCACTCATATGTGGATCTTGAGAAACTTAATGAAGACCATGGGGAAAGGCAAGGGGAAAAAATAGTTACAAACAGAGAGGAAAGGAGGCAAACCACAAGAGACTCTTAAATACAGAGAACAATCTGAGGGTGGACGGGGGTTTGGGGGACAGGCAAAATGGATGATGGGCATTGAGGGGGGCACTTGTTGGGATGAGCACTGGGTGCTGTATGTAAGCCAATTTGACAATAAATTATGTTTTAAAAAATTATTTAATTTAATTTAATAATTTAGTTTAATTTAAAATTTAAACAAATAAAACAAAATTAGTTCCTGGACTTAAGTGAAATATCTATCCTTGCATATCAAACAAAATTAGGGGCGCCTGGGTGGCGCAGTCGGTTAAGCATCCGACTTCAGCCAGGTCACGATCTCGCGGTCCGTGAGTTCGAGCCCCGCGTCGGGCTCTGGGCTGATGGCTCAGAGCCTGGAGCCTGTTTCCGATTCTGTGTCTCCCTCTCTCTCTGTCCCTCCCCCATTCATGCTCTGTCTCTCTCTGTCCCAAAAATAAATAAACGTTGAAAAAAAAATTAAAAAAAAAGACAAAATTATTTGTCAGTCAGTGTGTTACTGATTATTAGCTACTAGTTCAAATAAGAGAATAAAAATGCAATATAAATCAATTGCAATATATAAATGAAAATCATGCAAAATTTGTAACACTGTATGAGGTCCATCAAAGTGATTTGGGGAACTGTACAAGTCACAGACCAGACTTTTCAAAATTAGCAATTTTTAATAAGAGAAGATGAAGAACCATAGTAACAAAATGAAGGCTTTAAACAAAACAGTTTTAAGATCAAAATGTTTAGCAAACAGAGATTGCATACATGAGCAAAAGTGTTCTGCTTTCAGACTCTGCTACAAAAATCAAATGTGAAATAACTGATTTCGTATCATGTTTTTATATAATTTTGTCAGTAAAAACTTACAGGAAAACACTCTCAATTCATTCGTTAGTAGATCCAAAATAATAGCAGGTAAAATGATACTTCTTTTTTGGATAAAAATCAGAGAAATTTCCATTTTTTAAATTTTAGTCTTATTTTCAAGATAAAATGACAAGAAATGCCTTTCCCTTCTATCTAAATGACACTTGTCTGTTATGTAAAGAATTTATACGACGTGACATTTAGTACAAATTATTCTAAATCCATAGACAAAGTGTTCAAATGTCTTGGTGCAGTTTTAAGATTTGATAACTTCAGATGTATATATTCTACAAATCTACCCCCCAAAAACATTTGAAAGTTTATTTACTTACATTTACAGTATATGCATGTAATTTTGTGAATCATAAGTTTTTAATTTTATTCTAGTCTTTCTCATTAAAGATGGGAAACAATGACAAAAAAGAATTTAATACTTATTATTAAAATTCTCGGGGTGCCTGGGTGGCGCAGTCGGTTAAGCGTCCGACTTCAGCCAGGTCACGATCTCGCGGTCCGTGAGTTCGAGCCCCGCGTCGGGCTCTGGGCTGATGGCTCAGAGCCTGGAGCCTGTTTCCGATTCTGTGTCTCCCTCTCTCTCTGCCCCTCCCCTGTTCATGCTCTGTCTCTCTCTGTCCCAAAAATAAATAAACGTTGAAAAAAAAATTTTTAAAAAAATTCTCAAACAAAATAAATGTAAAGATATTCAAATAATTAAACTTTTAAATGATGTGTTTTTTAAACTTGTAATACTTCTGATGTTACTAAAGCTTAAAACTACTTTCCTATATACAAAATCAATGTACAGAAATCAGTTGCATTTATATACACCAATAATGTAGCAGCAGAAAGAGAAATCAAGAAATTAATCCCATTTACAGCTGCACCAAGACCCATAAAATACCTAGAAATAAATCTAACCCAAGATGTAAAAGATCTGTATGCTGAAACTATAGAAAACTTATGAAAGAAATTGAAGAAGTCACAAAGAAATGGAAAAACATCCTATGCTCATGGATTGGAAGAACAAATATTGTTAAAATGTCAATACTACCCAAAGCAATCTACACATTCAATGCAATCCCAATCAAAATTTCACCGGCATTCTTCTCAAAGCTAGAACAAACAATCCTAATATTTGTATGGGAACACAAAGGACCCCAAATAGCCAAAGTAATGTTGAAAAAGAATACCAAAGCGGGAAGTATCACAGACTTTAGCCTCTTCCACAAAGTTGTAATCATCAAGACAGTATGGTATTGGCACAAAAACAGACATATAGACCAGTGGAATAGAAAAGAGAACCCAGAATTGGACCCACAAATGTATGGCCAACTAATCTTTGACAAAACAGGAAAGAGTATCCAATGGAAACAAGACAGTCTCTTTAGCAAATGGTTCTGGGAGAACTAGACAGCAGCATGAAGAAGAATGAAACTGGACCACTTTCAGACCCAGAGGAAGATGGCGGCGTAGGAGGACGCTGGGCTCACCGCGCGTCCTGCTGATCACTTAGATTCCACCTACACCTTCCTAAATCACCCAGAAAACCACCAGAGGATTAGCAGAACGGAGTCGCCGGAGCCAAGCGCAGACGAGAGGCCCACGGAAGAGGGTAGGAAGGGCGGCAAGGCGGTGCGCGCTCCACGGACTGGCGGGAGGGAGCCGGGGCGGAGGGGCGGCTCGCCGGCCAAGCAGAGCCCCCGAGTCTGGCTTGCAAAAAGCGGAGGGGCCTGACGGACTGTGTTCCGACAGCAAGCGTGACTTAGCGGCTGGGAGGTCATAAGTTAACAGCTCTGCTCAGAAAGCGGGAAGGCTGGAGGACAAAGGGAAGGAGAGCTGCTGAGCCCCCGGACGACAGAGCTCAGTTTGGTGGGGAACAAAGGCGCTCGCCAGCGCCATCTTCCCCGCCCATCCCCCAGCCAAAATCCCAAAGAGAACCAGTTCCTGCCAGGGAACTTGCCCGCTCCGCGCAAACACCCAACTCTGCGCTTCTGCGGAGCCAAACCTCCGGCAGCGGATCTGACTCCCTGCTGCTGCCACAGGGCCCCTCCTGAAGTGGATCACCTAAGGAGAAGCAAGCTAAGCCTGCCCCTCCTGCCCCTGTGCACCTTGCCTACCCACCCCAGCTAAGACGCCAGATCCCCAGCATCACAAGCCTGGCAGTGTGCAAGTAGCCCAGACAGGCCACCCCACCCCACAGTGAATCCCGCCCCTAGGAGAGGGGAAGAGAAGGCACGCACCAGTCTGACTGTGGCCCCAGCAGTGGGCTGGGGGCAGACATCAGGTCTGACTGCGGCTCCGCCCACCAACTCCAGTTATACACCACAGCACAGGGGAAGTGCCCTGCAGGTCCTCACCACGCCAGGGACTATCCAAAATGACCAAGCGGAAGAATTCCCCTCAGAAGAATCTCCAGGAAATAAATACAGCTAATGAGCTGATCAAAAAGGATTTAAATAATATAACAGAAAGTGAATTTAGAATAATAGTCATAAAATTAATCGCTGGGCTTGAAAACAGTATAGCCGACAGCAGAGAATCTCTTGCTACAGAGATCAAGGGACTAAGGAACAGTCACGAGGAGCTGAAAAACGCTTTAAATGAAATGCAAAACAAAATGGAAACCACCACAGCTCGGATTGAAGAGGCAGAGGAGAGAATAGGTGAACTAGAAGATAAAGTTATGGAAAAAGAGGAAGCTGAGAAAAAGAGAGATAAAAAAATCCAGGAGTATGAGGGGAAAATTAGAGAACTAAGTGATACACTAAAAAGAAATAATATACGCATCATTGGTATCCCAGAGGAGGAAGAGAGAGGGAAAGGTGCTGAAGGGGTACTTGAAGAAATAATAGCTGAGAACTTCCCTGAAGTGGGGAAGGAAAAAGGCATTGAAATCCAAGAGGCACAGAGAACTCCCTTCAGACGTAACTTGAATAGATCTTCTGCACGACATATCATAGTGAAACTGGCAAAATACAAGGATAAAGAGAAAATTCTGAAAGCAGCAAGGGGTAAACATGCCTTCACATATAAAGGGAGACCTATAAGACTCGTGACTGATCTCTCTTTTGAAACTTGGCAGGCCAGAAAGAATTGGCACGAGATTTTCAGTGTGCTAGACAGAAAAAATATGCAGCCGAGAATCCTTTATCCAGCAAGTCTGTCATTTAGAATAGAAGGAGAGATAAAGGTCTTCCCAAACAAACAAAAACTGAAGGAATTTGTCACCACTAAACCAGCCCTACAAGAGATCCTAAGGGGGACCCTGTGAGACAAAGTACCAGAGACATCACTACAAGCATAAAACATACAGACATCACAATGACTCTAAACCCATATCTTTCTATAATAACACTGAATGTAAATGGATTAAATGCGCCAACCAAAAGACATAGGGTATCAGAATGGATAAAAAAACAAGACCCATCTATTTGCTGTCTACAAGAGACTCATTTTAGACCTGAGGACACCTTTAGATTGAGAGTGAGGGGATGGAGAACTATTTATCATGCTACTGGAAGCCAAAAGAAAGCTGGAGTAGCCATACTTATATCAGACAAACTAGACTTTAAATTAAAGGCTGTAACAAGAGATGAAGAAGGACATTATATAATAGTGACAGGGTCTATCCATCAGGAAGAGCTAACAATTATAAATGTCTATGCGCCGAATACTGGAGCGCCCAAATATATAAAACAATTACTCATAAACACAAGCAACCTTATCGATAAGAATGTGGTAATTGCAGGGGACTTTAACACCCCACTTACAGAAATGGATAGATCATCTAGACACACGGTCAATAAAGAAACAAGGGCCCTGAATGAGACATTGGATCAGATGGACTTGACAGATATATTTAGAACTCTGCATCCCAAAGCAACAGAATATACTTTCTTCTCGAGTGCACATGGAACATTCTCCAAGATAGATCATATACTGGGTCACAAAACAGCCCTTCATAAGTTTACAAGAATTGAAATCATACCATGCATACTTTCAGACCACAATGCTATGAAGCTTGAAATCAACCACAGAAAAAAGTCTGGAAAACCTCCAAAAGCATGGAGGTTAAAGAACACCCTACTAACGAATGAGTGGGTCAACCAGGCAATTCGAGAAGAAATTAAAAAATATATGGAAACAAACGAAAATGAAAATACAACAATCCAAACGCTTTGGGACGCAGCGAAGGCAGTCCTGAGAGGAAAATACATTGCAATCCAGGCCTATCTCAAGAAACAAGAAAAATCCCAAATACAAAATCTAACAGCACACTTAAAGGAAATAGAAGCAGAACAGCAAAGGCAGCCTAAACCCAGCAGAAGAAGAGAAATAATAAAGATCAGAGCAGAAATAAACAATAGAGAATCTAAAAAAACTGTAGAGCAGATCAACGAAACCAAGAGTTGGTTTTTTGAAAAAATAAACAAAATTGACAAACCTCTAGCCAGGCTTCTCAAAAAGAAACGGGAGATGACCCAAATAGATAAAATCATGAATGAAAATGGAATGATTACAACCAATCCCTCAGAGATACAAACAATTATCAGGGAATACTATGAAAAATTATATGCCAACAAATTGGACAACCTGGAAGAAATGGACAAATTCCTGAACACCCACACTCTTCCAAAACTCAATCAGGAGGAAATAGAAAGCTTGAACAGACCCATAACCAGCGAAGAAATTGAATCGGTTATCAAAAATCTCCCAACAAATAAGAGTCCAGGACCAGATGGCTTCCCAGGGGAGTTCTACCAGACGTTTAAAGCAGAGATAATACCTATCCTTCTCAAGCTATTCCAAGAAATAGAAAGGGAAGGAAAACTTCCAGACTCATTCTATGAAGCCAGTATTGCTTTGATTCCTAAACCAGACAGAGACCCAGTAAAAAAAGAGAACTACAGGCCAATATCCCTGATGAATATGGATGCCAAAATTCTCAATAAGATACTAGCAAATCGAATTCAACGGCATATAAAAAGAATTGTTCACCATGATCAAGTGGGATTCATTCCTGGGATGCAGGGCTGGTTCAACATTCGCAAATCAATCAACGTGATACATCACATTAACAAAAAAAAAGAGAAAAACCATATGATCCTGTCAATCGATGCAGAAAAGGCCTTTGACAAAATCCAGCACCCTTTCTTAATAAAAACCCTTGAGAAAGTCGGGATAGAAGGAACATACTTAAAGATCATCAAAGCCATTTATGAAAAGCCCACAGCTAACATCATCCTCAACGGGGAAAAACTGAGAGCTTTTTCCCTGAGATCAGGAACACGACAGGGATGCCCACTCTCACCGCTGTTGTTTAACATAGTGCTGGAAGTTCTAGCATCAGCAATCAGACAACAAAAGGAAATCAAAGGCATCCAAATTGGCAAAGATGAAGTCAAGCTTTCGCTTTTTGCAGATGACATGATATTATACATGGAAAATCCGACAGACTCCACCAAAAGTCTGCTAGAACTGATACATGAATTCAGCAAAGTTGCAGGATACAAAATCAATGTACAGAAATCAGTTGCATTCTTATACACTAACAATGAAGCAACAGAAAGACAAATAAGGAAACTGATCCCATTCACAATTGCACCAAGAAGCATAAAATACCTAGGAATAAATCTAACCAAAGATGTAAAGGATCTGTATGCTGAAAACTATAGAAAGCTTGTGAAGGTAATTGAAGAAGATTTAAAGAAATGGAAAGACATTCCCTGCTCATGGATTGGAAGAATAAATATTGTCAAAATGTCAATACTACCCAAAGCTATCTACACATTCAATGCAATCCCAATCAAAATTGCACCAGCATTCTTCTCGAAACTAGAACAAGCAATCCTAAAATTCATATGCAACCACAAAAGGCCCCGAATAGCCAAAGTAATTTTGAAGAAGAAGACCAAAGCAGGAGGCATCACAATCCCAGACTTTCGCCTCTACTACAAAGCTGTCATCATCAAGACAGCATGGTATTGGCACAAAAACAGACACATAGACCAATGGAATAGAATAGAAACCCCAGAACTAGACCCACAAACGTATGGCCAACTCATCTTTGACAAAGCAGGAAAGAACATCCAATGGAAAAAAGACAGTCTCTTTAACAAATGGTGCTGGGAGAACTGGACAGCAACATGCAGAAGGTTGAAACTAGACCACTTTCTCACACCATTCACAAAAATAAACTCAAAATGGATAAAGGACCTGAATGTGAGACAGGAAACCATCAAAACCCTAGAGGAGAAAGCAGGAAAAGACCTCTCTGACCTCAGCCGTAGCAATCTCTTACTTGACACATCCCCAAAGGCAAGGGAATTAAAAGCAAAAGTGAAATACTAGGACCTTATAAAGATAAAAAGCTTCTGCACAGCAAAGGAAACAACCAACAAAACGAAAAGGCAACCAACGGAATGGGAAAAGATATTTGCAAATGACATATCGGACAAAGGGCTAGTATCCAAAATCTATAAAGAGCTCACCAAACTCCACACCCGAAAAGCAAATAACCCAGTGAAGAAATGGGCAGAAAACATGAATAGACACTTCTCTAAAGAAGACATCCGGATGGCCAACAGGCACATGAAAAGATGTTCAGCGTCGCTCCTTATCAGGGAAATACAAATCAAAACCACACTCAGATATCACCTCACGCCAGTCAGAGTGGCCAAAATGAACAAATCAGGAGACTCTAGATGCTGGAGAGGATGTGGAGAAACGGGAACCCTCTTGCACTGTTGGTGGGAATGCAAATTGGTGCAGCCGCTCTGGAAAGCAGTGTGGAGGTTCCTCAGAAAATTAAAAATAGACCTACCCTATGACCCAGCAATAGCACTGCTAGGAATTTATCCAAGGGACACAGGAGTACTGATGCATAGGGGCACTTGTACCCCAATGTTCATAGCAGCACTCTCAACAATAGCCAAATTATGGAAAGAGCCTAAATGTCCATCAACTGATGAATGGATAAAGAAATTGTGGTTTATATACACTATGGAATACTACGTGGCAATGAGAAAAAATGAAATATGGCCTTTTGTAGCAACGTGGATGGAACTGGAGAGTGTGATGCTAAGTGAAATAAGCCATACAGAGAAAGACAGATACCATATGGTTTCACTCTTATGTGGATCCTGAGAAACTTAACAGGAACCCATGGGGGAGGGGAAGGAAAAAAAAAAAAGAGGTTAGAGTGGGAGAGAGCCAAAGCATAAGAGACTGTTGAGAACTGAGAGCAAACTGAGGGTTGATGGGGGGTGGGAGGGAGGAGAGGGTGGGTGATGGGTATTGAGGAGGGCACCTTTTGGGATGAGCACTGGGTGTTGTATGGAAACCAATTTGACAATAAATTTCATATATAAATAAAAATTAAATAAATAAATAAATAAATAAATTTTTAATAAAAAAATGAAAAAAATAAGAAAATACATTTTAAAGTCAACCATCCCTAGTGCTTGTGAAAATACAAAATAATACAAGAAAAACTGACATACTCTGTGGTAGTAAATTATTATCATCCTTTAGGGGAACGATTTGACAGAATCTGCACAAAGCATGCATCGCCTTTGACCCAATTATTCCACTTGCAGAAACATGTGTTTCATAAACACAGTCTGTTTTACCTCAGCCCATGTTTCTTGAATGTGAATTACTCATATTCGATTCATAAATAAGGGAATAGATGCAAATAGCGCACAGAAGTTGTGCAGGTTTATACGTTATTTTTTCCAGGCAAAGGAAGCAGGGAAAGCATGAGTAGAAATACAACTTGAAGGAGAAGAAGAAACAGTCCAGAGCTGCACAGATGCAGTAGTATCAAGACTCCATTCAGCGCTATTTCTAGAAAATTAAAAACCAGCCTACACCCAGGTTTCTCTCTCCCCTGATGGTTCGCCCTCAGTCCTCTGTCACTCACCCTATGGCAGGCTATTCTGAAACCCAAGCCCACCCTCGTGCCACTCACCCAGCTCACAGCGCCACCTCATCCGCACACTTCTCGTTCCTGCAGCGTGTCCATTTAATGATATTTAAAAATGTTCACATCCATGGGGCACCGGGGTGGCTCAGTCGGTTGAGCGTCCAACTTCGGCTCAGGTCATGATCTCCCATTTGTGAGTTCGAGCCCTGTAGGGCGTAGTGCTGACAGCTCAGAGCCTGGAGCCTGCTTCGGATTCTGTGTCTCCTTCTCCCTCTGCCCATCCCCAGCTTGTGCTCTGTCTCTCAAAAATAAATGAATGTAAAAAAAAAAATTTTTTTTTAAATGTTCACATCCATGGTACCAGCCTCCAGGCACACAGAGATCTCTCCGCTGGGAAGTCCACACAATCTCCCCAGGTAGCAATTTGTTTTTGTTGGCATTCTGGTTTCAAAGGTGCATAACTATTGAGTGGCCTGCCAGAACCCTATTTTATGTCCTGGTATCTTAACTGCACTATCTTAAAGAATGTTTGGTTTTTTAGGAGCTCATAGATCGTCTTAGAGAAGAAAGCCTATACTTGCACGAGTTAGCAACAAGACACGGATACAAGGATGATCATTGCACGACTAATACGCAGTGATACATAATCAGAAACCTCAAGTCTATCCATCAGAAAATGGTTAGAAAAAATGTCATCAGTCCTTTCTGTACAATCCTATGCCATTATCAAAAAGAGATCTTTGGACATGAAAATTTCACCAAGATGTATTAAGTTTAAATAGTTACTATGTAACATGTATTTTTAAATTCAAATGAGAACTATAAATTTATATCTACCTGTACCATATTGAAGCCAACCATTACATAAAAGGATGCAAAGTTAACAATAGAGAATGTTCGTGTTTTTAGTATGTATGTTTCTGTACAAATGAAGACTTTTTTAAACAGTATGCAAATATTCATCAATCATTTTTATAGTGGTTTTTAAATGACATACTTTAAAATTCAAACACTAAAATCAACAAGATAGTTTTCAGCTCTTAGGATAGATGAGGGTAAAATGGGAAAAGATTAAAAAGATGAATAGCCTTTATTAGTAAATTGCAAAAATCATAAATAAAATAAAACTATAAATGCAAACTTGAAGGATATATGCAATAAATATAAGTGATATAAGTCAGTATCTTCATTAACCTGGGAGCACACCAAAAACTCCATGTAGTTTTCTGAAAATATAGATGATAGTCCAACCCCCAGAAACCCCACTTCAACAGGGAGAGGAGGAATATGAAGACTGGATAGAATAACAAGGTGTTGAAGAGCAGTTAGTCTGCAGCAGTGAGCAAAGTGTGGGGGTGGTGAGAAGGGGGGGTAGACAGTCAGGGTGTGAAGAAGAGCAATGCTTTCCTTGCCCGAGTTCCGAATCAATTAAAAGATGAAGAAGTCAGAGGAGAAATGGAAAATCAGTATACATGACAGCACCATTGCTGAGAACATTGCTTAATCATGTAACTGTGAGAACTTCTTAATACCAACCCCAGAGCTAGACACATATCCCACTTACAGTCAACTCTCGGGAACTACAAGCACTGCCCCCCGCCACCCCTACAGAGCCCACCCAAGTCAAATTTATTTATGAGGTGAACAACCTGAACAGACAGGCAAGTACCAAGAATAGAAAAGCCTTAGCTTCAGTTGCCCGATTTCCTCTCCCCATTTCATCGATCAGATAATTCACTCCTCCTTCCTTGGAGGAGGGGGAGTGAGGACTGGAAGTGGCAGGAGGGTTAGTAATCCATGTCCTTCATGTGGGAACAAGATGGCAAGTGAGAGGCGCCTGGGTGGCTCAATCAGTTAAGTGTCCAACTCTTGATTTAGGCTCAGGTCATGATCTTACAGTTTTGGGTTCAAGCTCCGCATCGGGCTCTGCACTGATGGCCTGGAGCCTTCTTGAGACTCTCTCTCTCCTTCTCTCTCTCTCTTTGTCCCTCCCTTGCATGTGCTCTGTCTCCCTCAACATAAATAAATTTTTAAAAAAGGGCAAGTGAAAGGGGGGTCTACCCCTTCTTGCAGAGAGTCCAAGAGAAAGTGGATATTTAAATGTATAATTAAGGGAAATCTACCACAGAAGAGATGAAAAATTTTCAAAGACTAATAATTCACATTTATATATATGTACATATACACACAATTTATACATAACATAAATTATAAAGCATACTGTAAAACCATTTCTACCATTAAAAACTTTTTTAATGTTTATTTTTGAGAAAGACAGAGTATGAGTGGGGAAGGGGCAGAGAAAGAGGGAGACACAGAATCTGAAGCAGGCTCCAGGCTCTGTACTGTCAGCACAGAGCCTGACACAGGCCTTGAACCCATGAACCACAGGATCATGACCTGAGCTGAAGTCAGATGCTTAACTGACTGAGCCACCCAGGTGCCCCCCATTTCTACCATGTTGGAGAAAATGTGTTCTTGTCACTTTTGGTTTTTTGTTTTTCTTTTTTTTAAATATAACTGCTACAGCAGATAAACTTAACACCCTTATATGAAATGTAAAATGCACCATTAACCTTGACTTCCATTTTAAGAATATAGAATGTTCCCTGAGTCAGTACCCCTCTGAAGAAGAAAAATAGGGTTGAAATTTATATCTTAAGTGTCAAATAATATCCTTTGTAATCCAAACTTCCCACCAACCTATTTTACCTTATATCCTATCATAATTTGAGATCAAAATGTTTCCATGACCTACATGCAGGCAAAAATTATACAAAGGGATACATAAAGAATGACAGAGTACTTATAGATTCATTATAACTAGTGTAGTACTATAGAGATTTTCAACTGAAAGAACACTTATATCAAAAAAGATAACGTGAAACAAAATGATGTGATGGACTTTTGTAATTTTAAGTTAGTACACAAATGCCCTTACCAAATTCTAGCACCTCTGTTCTTTTCAGGACACACACCCTCAAAATATCTTAACCAGAGTAGTTTGGGAAGAGCTAGAGATGATACTTGGTCTAAAAAATCAATTTTAACTTTTTTATTTCTTATTTGATCATTTTTCCAGCTTCCCACACTAGAGAGACGACCAACTTAACACAACTAAAATTCTTTTCCCCTTGCACATTTCCAGTGTGGTCCTGCAGGGATTTCACAAGGCTTCTTTTGGTTATATTTGTGATAAGCACTGCAAAGGATATTCGCTGGCCCTGCCGGTGGGGGGTTTACACCTCCTCGCTATGTTAAGCACAGGCTTGCTGTGTGACTTGCTTTGGTCAGTGAGATAAGAAAGAGGGTATCTGTCACCCTGCTTGCTTCACCATGCTCTCCCCCCACTCTGTCATGAGGACTAGGAGCAATGTTCCAGATAAGCCAGTACTCATAGACCTAGGGCTCAGAGTGACGTGTAGTAGAAGTGAGATATAAACATTTGCTGTTATAAGACCTCGGGAGTTTAAAGTTGTTATCGACTCTGTTAGAACATGCCCATCCCTACAAATACCAAGAGTCATCAAAAGAGAGGAAAGGAAATGCCTTTGGTCTACTTTCCTCTTCTGTATTAAAAGTAAAAGTCACTCGTTCTAAAAATGCATCCCTGAGTGTGTGAATTGACAGAAAAATGATCCACTGCTCTAGTAATACATAGACTTTATCCTTTACCATCTTTATTTCTGTAAAAACTGGTAACTATTCACTAACTATGAAAATTTTATTTTAGTCCTGCCTTTAGTCTTCAAAAGCTATCATCTGATATCTGATCTGGATTTAGGTGACTGGCCATTTGTTAAAAGAAAACCAAATTGTACCAACTTTTCCCCCACTAGGAGACAAACACATTATTTTTTCATTCCTGAATCATATAATCTTCTGTTTACTTTTAGTGTGGATAAGCATACTTTAAATTAATAAGAGAATGAATACTGATGGTGCTTTTAGAAAACTATGTCATTTTCATACGAAAAATACTAACCTTAACATTTTCTTAGGCAAAGAAGGTTGCAGCCTACTAAAAAGAACTTGACGCTTTCAATTAAACTAACGTTGTTGAAAAGAGTCTCTACCACCTTTATTTGAATTGCACTTCTGTTGCTGGAGACAAGCTGCCAAGTTGTCTAGAATTGATTAATAAGGAGAATAATTGCCTCCTACTAATTTTAATCTTTTGTACAGCTTTGCCTCTCATGGGATAAACATGAGGACTATATGGCTTTATCATCAAATCTGAATCTAACCACCCCTTGCCAGCAGCCAATGAGCTGTAAACATAAATTAAACTAGATTGAGGATTATATTGCTTGGCTGTTTGAAAATTTATATTACTGCAAAGCATGCGAGCAAAGAGTAGCAGATGGGCAATACTGAGAAAAATTTTCTTTCTGGATATTGCCCATCTGTTTTCCTTTTTGCATTTCTACTTCAAACTATTCTAGACATAGTCATTTTTCCTTCTTTCTTTTTTTTTTTTTTTTTGTGTGTGTGTGTGGTTTCATAAATTAGTTACCCAAATTTTCCATGGACAAACAAGTAAAACAAGTCATGTAGACTGGATGATTTCAATATAAGCAATAATAATAATAATGACTAATTTATATTATGTATTTATTACACTCTGTCACTCTCCCAAAGCTCTGTGAAACAAAAGATAACTTTTTTTCTCATTTTAACATGGACATAGAAAATCTCTTATTTACAGGCTTAAGCCAAGAATTTTGAAATTTGAGCAAACCACCCATTTTTAAGATTTAAGATTCATGCATTTAGAAAACAAAAAATTCTCACACTCCTTGAAATTCCCTTCATACTCTACTGTAACAGCCATTGGTCTCTCACAGCCTTGCTTTGAATTGTTACTTTATGGTAGATGACTCCAGGGGATAATTTAATTAGTGGTTCAGTACCACATGCCATTGGCTACCAAGGTTCTATCCTTTAATATTTGCTCGATTTTTTTCTGCCTTTAGGCCAGTTAACAAATCCCAGACTTTGTAACATGCCTGTGCTCAGGTGCTCCTCCCCTCCCTGACCATTTTCCTTTAGGCTTGTTGACTACAAAAGTTTCTGGTCCTAATTTTATATTAGTCAAGGATCTTCACTGAAAGCAAGAAAATGACACTGAAGATAAAAGAATGTTTCAAAAGGTATTTCAGTGGGGGTTGGAGAACCAGACAGAGGCCACACAAACCAGAACAGCAGCCAAATCATACCCTACGAGTTAGCCACTTGTACTGCTATTGCCACTGCTGGATGTTCAAAGCCACAGAAAGCACCACTAACAATTCTGGAGGTCACTGTCAAAGCTCCTGCTACTGCTGCCTCTCCTGGTTATTGCTCCTGTAGTTGTCTCTGCCTTCCACCAAACAGATTGACTTCTCTGTATATTTCTTTGCATCATTATCCCAAAACTCAAAGAATAGGCTACATGCATTTGGTTTCCAAGCCTAAGTGCACGGAAAAGAGGCGAGACATGCAGGCATCGCAGATACCTGCCATTTAAACTTCTTTAGAGGAAAGTCAACTCTGTTCCCCCAAGGGCTTTTAGGTAGGGAATTTCCTGTTTATAGGACAATGGTCTGTATAATGGATAGCTTAAACAAACAAACAGAAAGGCAAATACTCAATATAAATTCAATATAAACGTCAAATTCCTGTCAATGCCAGGCATTGTTTTATGAGCTTTCTATCTTTTAATTCATTAAATTCTTATATTATATTTTCCCCATTTTTGGAGAAGTAACTAAAACACAATGAGGTTAAATAGAGTCTCTGAGGTCACAGATAATAAGTGGCAGAAAAAATTCTATTTCAGGTCTGTCAGATACCAAATCCATCCTCTTACTATTATGGGCATTGTTTATAGTTGCATAATCAACTTCTCACAAGTCCAGAGTGTATAGTAATTTTGACATTGAATATTGCTTATCTTTTTGAGAAAACTGATAAAGTGCTGAGGAAATGTCAAATGAAAGAAGAATGTAACATTATGATTGAATTTTAAACCAGACTCATTAAGACTTTTTTCATAGGCCTAAAATTTCTTAGGATTGTGAAATTGGGTCAGAAGACTATAGTTATAAAATTACACTTTACTTTAGAATATATCGTAAACCTCAGAGTAGAAATAAGCAGACATTTTTTGTTTCTGCTTTGGGACAATGACTCAATATCCCACTTTCTGGATAGCAAAGATAATAAAGCAAGTGATATTGCCAGAGGTACTTTTCTCTTTACTGGACATAGAATTGTAAAATGATAGATTCTGACATTGATAACAACTACATTTTATAAAGCAATGCTATTCTCAAGGCTTAAATAATTTATTTAACAGAATTTTTAGGAGTATTTTCGTATTTTAGGTCAATGGTATATGCATTTTGAGGTAGCTTGGCCAAGAATTCAGAACAAAAGGACCAACAGAAGGTAATAGAGTTGCCCTATTTGTCAGTTACAATGGTCTCAATCCTCTTAGTGTGGGATATGGTACATGATCTGTGCTCTGTAATTGTCTGTTGAGAGAAGAAATCCAGTGCTTTGGCTCATCACTGTTTATCCATCTACATGATGCTTCTCATCAGGCTAGGAAGCCCTTCCCATTCTACTCAAACCTACATTTTCATGTCTCTTGATATCAGCTGTTGATTTCCTCTTCTACTTTACTGAAAACAGAAAGAGGACCTAATACGAACTTTAAACACTCCTCTCCATTTTAATTTTTCCCTTCTCTTTACTTCTTCCTCCCCTCCTCTTTCTTTTCTCTCTCTCTCTCTCTCTCTCTCTCTCTCTCTCTCTCTCTCTCCTGTCCCACTTCTCATTTTTGCTCTGTGCTTCCCCCCCTTTTTTTTTTACTTTCTCTCTCTCACTTCCCTCCCTCTTCCTTCTTAATTTCTTTCTCCCTTTATTTTTCTTCAGGAAAGACAAGCCAGGAAAGCAGAATCAGAAAACAAACAAACAAACAAGCAAACAAACAAAAGACAGTGATTGATTAGAAGGCAAAGCCCTTAGTCTGGGTCTTAGGGACAAAATTTCAGTCCCTGAAGGAGACACGTAAGGTCAAGGCAGGGTCGAACACTCCACAAGCCTAAAGCAGGCAGAGAATAAAAAGAGTGATTAAAATACTTTGACAACACAAAGGATAATTCCAATTCATGTTGATAGCAAATAATTTATTGAAGATCCATCAGGGGCCAAGTCCAGCCCAAGATCGTAGAAATACAAAGATAAATGTGATGTGACCCTAGAATATCCCATGATCCAGAGGAAGTGGCAGAACAGATAAAAACTAATAAATGTTTTATAATAAAATCCTCTAAGAAACAGAATATGTATAGAGTGCAATGGAAAGTATATGAAGGAGTATATTATTGTGAGCTCCTCTAAGAATAGACCCTGAGCCAAGAAACAGAATGCAAACAGTTTTTCTCAGGAAGGAAACATATCAAAGGGTACATTATTAAGCAATCACTGTGAAAGACACTCCAGGAAAAACATTAAAACCTACCTCAAGATTATTCCAGCAAAACACATCCCCACTCTACATAGCATCATATGATACTTAGTAATTAGGCACTGCTCCCAATGAATGTTAATTCCCAGGCATCTCTATACCTCATTTCTTTTTCCCAATTCTTATTTTGTGAAGCAGATTCACTAACAGGATGACAAAGTGAGTTCAATAGCCCAAAGGCTGCTAGTAGACAAAAATGATCATTGGAAATCAGGTCATTGTTCATGGAAAGAAATGCCCAAACCAAGGGAATATATACAAAACATAAATGATGTTCACTACAAAAAAGCAAGGGCCAGAAAAAGCTACAAACAGAGGAAAATTTGACTATGGTCTTGAAATACAAATGGAAGTTTTGGGGGCAATAAGTAATGCAAGATCATTCTAGCAAGAGAAAATGAGAAAATATGTAGTTGGAACATACAGTGTGCATCTATAACGTAGCATATATTTCAGAGCAGACAGAGTATGTTTATTGGCCATAGAAACAAGCCTGGAAAGGTAGCCTGGAATCATTGTGAAAATTCCTGTATGTCATGGTGTAGATATACTCAGCAGGTTAAGGAAGAGTCGTCACAGGGTGCGGATCAGAATCATGTTTTATGTTCATCAGCACTACAGAATGCTATTTTCTAAATGCCTCACGTATATTTTCTCTCCTATTACTCACAACTAGATAGTGTTGTCCCTATTACCCACAACTAGATACTGCTGTCCCCATTTTATAGAATAGAAAACTGAAGCACAGAGTAGCTAAGCAACTCACCCAAGGTTAGTCTGACAAGGTAGAGAATTTTAATGCAGGTAGGCTGACAGCTGGGTCATGACTGCCATTGCACATATTAACTTCAACACGTCTAGAGTGTTTTGAAAGACACATTATAATTGGAAACCCAAAAGCAACGGAAACCCATAAGAGACGATACCAAATGAGCAGACAAAAGACAATGGAATTCCCAATTGTAGGGGAATAAGAAAAAGTAGGAAAATAAGAGTTGGGATAAACAGATGACACCAGCTTTTGAAGTGAAAGGACAGAATTTGATAAACAACTACATGTAGAACATAAAGTAGAGGATAGAGTTAAGGGCAATAACAAACTTTCTGAATCCATATGAGTACTATTATTAAAATAGGGAATTTAAAAGAACATGTTAGTATCCATAAAAATAATGAATTCATTTAATTAATCCATGCATCCTACCAACAGGAGCAAGCCAGAATCCCAGTTTTTAGAAATAAAAAATAAGTGGGAGCTGGATTAGTGCTCATGGTGATGATTCTGAGCCTCAATGTACTGCATAAGTGATCCTTACTCTTCCTTCCCTTGTGTTTAAAGCAGTTCTAGAACAGAGTTGATGGAGGCAATGATTGTGAGAGGAAAAAAAAAATTGCGGAGCCTGATGAATCAGCCCGACCCTGACACCTAGTTCAGTCCTAAAATGATACTGGTAAAGCTGCATGTGTTTTTTTAGCAATTTCATAGAAAATATTACCTATTTTACTTCTATATCTGTTGTTCCATGCAAAGTTCTTGGTTGAATACCTGAAACGAACATTTTTATTATAAACAGAACAAGAAACATGTGAAAAGCTCTAGTATAGCTTACACACTTGGAATTTACTTTACAAAAATTTTACTACTTAAAATCATCAAAAAATATCAGAGTTCGGGCAATGGCAGAGAAGTCACTCATGCCAGCCATCAAAGACATCCCATTTTTTCCTCATAACTACACATTTCTGAAATCTATTGACTTTAAACAATCTGAGAAATCACTCTCTAAAGATTTCCAGATGTAGTGCTAGACTCCCACAATAGAAAAAAGACCTCTGAGTCTTTCTTTACTCATTTAAGTCTCCATATCCCAGGTGATCAAACCTAATCTCTAAATTTAAAGTAAGAAACCTACTATCATTTACACAAGTGAAGTTAGAAAAAACTAACATGAAAACCATGTAGGGAATTAGCTCTTGAAATACTGAGTATAACTAGAATATACCATTCTTTGCCCTGAGATTCATTAACCATCTTTGTTTTCTTCATTTTTTGTTTGCTTAGTTTTTAGTATCATAGAGCTCAGAACTGGGCTATTGTCTGCATCTCTTACCAATATGTAATAATCTTATTAATAACAGCAATTATTCAAATATTACTGGATTATGATTCCCTCTCATTATGAAAAATAGTCACCACCCCCACCCAATACCTTACTCCTGTTGTTTCATATATGCTCACAAATAATTTTCTGGCCTTAGTTCAACATTTCCCTGAAGTTTGCTATCTACCAAAGCACTTTGTAAATGGCCCCTCACACTGCCACTGCTATCTGTGCCCTCCATGAAAATGCTATTGCAGGATGAGGATAGCTTCTCTTGTTGCTTACAAAGCTACCAACCCATTAGAGAACAAAATGACACTGAATATCCTTCAGTTTTCACTGTTTCTGGGTCATGCTGTGTTACTCAGATAAAATAACCAGGTGGAATGTCTCTCTCTCTCTCTCTCTCTCTCTCTCTCTCTCTCTGTCACATTTTAAACCAGAGTATTGAATCAACATTTCTGGAGTCTCCTTTGGATCATGGAGTACTTTACAGAGAGTCCACGGGTCTGTCTCTGCACCTTTTCAAGTTCCCACTCCAACCAAGTACAAACCATACCTAAGTCTCTTCTCCTTTGTACAAATAAATTCATGAATGGCCTGGCTAAGCAGTAACTCCTTTAACACAAATACACTATCTCACCCATCAAATTGTTGGTTTAGCCTGCTCTTCTGGAGGATTTTAAGAAATATTAGAACTATAATGTTTCTGGAGAATTTAAGCATGGTTTGGCCTGAAGATATATGCACGCTATCGATGTGTCCTTCCTGGAAATCTTTTCTAACCTAAACAGTGTTTCTTCATTCCTAATTCTTCTTATTCCTCCAAGATACTCATATACAAACCCATGTTTATTTGCTCTGTGTAGTTGTTACACGTGGATACAAGTGTATTTAAAAAAAAAAAAACGAAGAATTTTGGCTCTAAAACCTTAAAAGTTTTGGAGAAAGCTCTTACATTTCATTTACTTGAACAATAAACAGAATTGCTGTTTTTCTGTCCCTAAAGAAGGATTTAAAGTAACTGTTGAATTTTACCACAAACCATCCTGAACTTGTATTGTAATACTGGCTTACTATTCTCAAATTTATTCTTTTTTAATTTATTTTTTTTTTATTTGAGAGAGCGAGTGCAAGCAGGGGAGAAGGGCAGAGGAAGAGAGAGAGAGAGAGAGAGAATCCACACTCAGCATGGAGTCTGACACGGGGCTCAATCCCATGACCTGAGATAGTGACCTGAACCAAAATCAAAAGCTGGATGCTCAACTGACTGAGCCACCCAGGTGCCACGTAAGCTCATTCTAACTGGAGTTTTGCCTCAGCTCATCCAGGGTGATTTTCTAAAACCAAAAGATTGTTAACTCTTCTTTGTCTCTTTAGACACAGTTGTCAGTTCTAGAAGTCAATTTGAAAGAAGGAGGTGTGGTAGTGCCTGAGCCTGGGCGGCTCAGTCAGTTAAGCATCTGACTTCAGCTCAGGTCATGATCTCACGGTTTGGTGAGCCCCTCATCAGGCTCTGGGCTGACAGCTCAGAGCCTGGAGCCTACTTTGGCTTCTGTGTCTTCCTTTCTCCCTGTCCGTCCCCCACTTGTGCTCTCTCTTCCTCAAAAATAAATAAACATAGAAAGAAAGAAAGAAAGAAAGAAAGAAAGAAAGAAAGAAAGAAAGAAAGAAAGA
>NW_024412394.1:84984713-85139081 GCF_014898765.1 Herpailurus yagouaroundi | reverse complement strand
AGAAAGAAAGAAAGAAAGAAAGAAAGAAAGAAAGAAAGAAAGAAAGAGGGAGGTGTGGTTATTTGCTGGCATCAGAGAAATGGGAGAGATAAAAACCATCTACAACTTTGATATGTACTATATACTCTGGCATACTTAAATTATTCAGTATTCAACCAGATCTAGAAATGCAATAATATCATTAGTGCTTCCAGATGAAAACTTGTCTGAACTGAGCATAGTGGAACCACATGACAAGTGTCTTCCAGATGTCATTAAGAGCTAAGTTATCGGGAGGTATATTTTTGAAACCAGTGTTTAATTCTTATAACTGATTATGCTCTCCTTTGGGACACATTACCCAATACACACAACCAGAGTCATTTAAGACCTTAGATCTCCTGGGGCACCTGGGTGGCTCAGTCAGTTAAGCGTCTGACTCTTGATTTCGGCTCAGGTCATGATCTCACGGTTTGTGGGGTTTGAGCCCCATGTGGGGCTCTACTCTGATAGCATGGAGCCTGCTTGGGATTCTCTTTCTCCTCTCTCTCTGCCCTTCCCCTACTCATGTACGCTCTCCCTCTGTCTCTCAAAATAAATAAGCTTAAAAAAAAAAGACTCTTAGATCTCCAGATCCATAAACTTCAAGAAAATCTATATAGAAGAGTAGATAAAACCTTTGGGGATTAGAGGTTCCATGGAGGAAAAGAAGTCAAGCAATTCCTATAGTATCTGTAGGTTTGTTCCTTGGATGTGTTTTTATTTATTTCTAAACATAATTTAAGACATACAATTACATTTACAAAATCCCCAAGATTAGTTTCTATGATGTTTGTGATTCTTTTTGCTGATTTTGATAAAAGTGACTGTTGTGGATTTGTTAGTCATCTGGTCAGCGTCCATTGTTCCTTTATCTTTCCTAAAGACATTACTTTCTTTCTTTCTTTTTAATTTTTTTTTATGTTTATTTACTTTTGAGGGAGAGAGAGATAGAGTGCAAGTGGAGGAAGGGCAGAGAGAGAAAGAGACACAGACTCCGAAGCAGGCTCCAGGCTCTGAGCTGTCAGCACAGAGCCTGACATAGGGCTTGAATCCACAGACCGTGAGATCATGACATGAGCCAATGTCAGATGCTTAACTGACTGAGCCACCCAGGCACCCCATAAAGACATTACTTTCAATTTGGGTATCTATCATTCCACCATGTAGCCCATGTGTTCTGGGGAAAGTTAAACTTGAAAAAGTAGCATTCAATTGACCTAAGCCAGTGAGTATATTTCCATTCTCTTGCACAGTGACTGGTTCAAAAGGTGTGACCTTAGCCAATCCAGCCATAAGTTAAATTTTAAAAAATAAATTTTAGGACTTTTGCTTAAAACCCTCAGGAAAAAAAAAATACTACTATTTCTGGATGATATGTGGTTTCAAAGACTGGGACCGCTGCAGCTATTTTGTGACTATGAGGAAAGCTCTAAAATAAACTTGACAATGGAAGGGAGAACAAAAATAAACTGGGCCCTTAAGCCACTTACACCAAAAAAAAATTTTTCTTACACATAACATAAAGAATAAAAAATGCAGTATAATGTGGCACATAAGCCAAGGCACATTAACTACAAATATGGATTTCTGATCTCTAGAAATTTCTTGTTCTGGAGGTTCTACTTTTAAAATATAACATTAAGTACAAATGTATTACTTCTCTGAAATTTTTATGTCATAAAAAATAAAATATCAATTATTGTAATAATTTATCTTCCATTTTTGAAATAGTTCTATAAATAAAAAATAGTAATAGTTTCTTTTCAATTCGTATTAGAGTTATTGAAAGGCCACATGATTTTTGCTTTATCTTGGAGATTACATATACCACCTGCTTCATGAATGATGGAAAGCACAAATGGAGATGTTAATATGTTAAATTATAGTAGAATTTTATTAGAAGCAACTCCTTCCACATTTAGGGACTTTTTTCTCAAAAAATTCACTCAAATTATTAAATTATCATATGTTTTGATACAGAGATGGACTACTTATATAAAAACCTTATTTATCCAGAGTCATCAATAATAAATTACTTTAGAAGATCAATAATTGTGGGGTGCTGGGTGGCTCAGTTGGCAAAGTGTCCAACTCTTGATTTGCCTCAAGTCATGATCAGGTTGTGATCAGGTTGTGAGACCAAGCCCCTTATCAGGTTCCGTGCTGAACGTGGAGCTTGTTTGGGGTTCTCTCTCTCTCCCCCTGTGCCACTACCCCTGCTCACTCTCTCTCTTTAAAAAAAAAGAAATTATAAGTCTTTAAAATATTTAATTTATTGGGGTTCCTGGATGGCACAGTTGAAGAAGTGTCTGACTTCAGCTCAGGTCATGATCTTGCAGTTCACGAGTTCAAGCCCTGTATCGGGTTCTGTGCTGACAGTTCAGAGCCTGCAGCCTGCTTTGGATTCTGTGTCTCCCTCTCTCCCTGCCCCTTCCCAGCTCATGCTTCGTCTCTCTCAAAAATAAACAAACATTGAAAAAATTTTAGTGTTTAATTTACTATTATTCTTAGGGATATTATGTACTTAATTGTGTAACCATGCCATATTCTAAAGTATGAGAATGTTGTATATTGTATTGTGATGATAATATTAAGTTCTATAAACATCAAGAAGTGTTGGGGCGCCTGGGTGGCGCAGTCGGTTAAGCGTCCGACTTCAGCCAGGTCACAATCTCGCGGTCTGTGAGTTCGAGCCCCGCGTCGGGCTCTGGGCTGATGGCTCAGAGCCTGGAGCCTGTTTCCGATTCTGTGTCTCCCTCTCTCTCTGCCCCTCCCCCGTTCATGCTCTGTCTCTCTCTGTCCCAAAAATAAATAAAAACGTTGGAAAAAAAAGAAAAAAAAAACATCAAGAAGTGTTATACATATAGGGGCACCTGAGCAACTCAGTCGGTTAAGTGTCCGACTGTTGATTTCGGCTCAGGCCACGATCTCCTGGTTTGTAAGTTTGAGCCCCACATCTGGCTATGCTCTGACAGTGTGGAGCCTGCTAAGGATTCTCTCTCTCCCTCTCTCTCTCTGCCCCCCCCAAATAAATAAATAAACCTTTTTTAAAAAGCTTTAAATTAAAAAAAAGAAGTTAGATACTTATAAACTAAATATTAGCATTATTTATATATTTTAAATAATTACAATATGAGCTATATATATATATTAATAACAGTAATAATTGAAATTTTGAAATTAATGACCAATCAGGAGTCCCTTTTTAATAGATTCTTCATAATAATTCTTGGAGGTAGATACCACTATTATTCCTCATTTTCCAGATAAAGAAACTCAGGTTTATTGACATTCAATAACTTACTCAAGGAAACAGCTAGCAGAGAACCAATGCTAAAATCTATGAAATCTAACTTCAAGCCTTTGGGATTAATCATTGCATGATTTTTCCCAGAGTATCAGACCTTTTCCAATTTAAAATTTACCAAAATAAAAATGTTTTCATTACTACAAATGTATGAGACAGATGATAAACAATCAATTAATGAATAGAATTAAATCCAGCAATTAAGCAAGCTAATTATTTTCAGTAGTAATGTGTATTCTGTGCCACTGATAATAGGAAATAATGAGTTACAGAGTTTATATGTTCAGATAGATTGAATTTAGAAATATTTGAAAAGATAAAGTTTTAGAAACTAAAAGATGAATTTTCTTGTCAATCATAATGTTACATTTTAGAAAGCCAAGAACCTATGCAGAGATGGAAACAAATTGATCAGATGGTAGATTTTTTATTTGTAATTATTCCAATTATCTTGATAAGTGACATAAAAAGATTTTATAAAACATTATAGTTTTGCTGTTTTATGCATATAGATACATAGTAATTTTCTACAATTCTTACAGGATTTATCCACCTTATCACTTCATATACTTATGCTTACACAATGTCCTAAAAATACTATCCAATTATATTGAATTCAAGTACAACCCAGCTACCTTAACAGTTTCAGAAACTGTACAACTCTTTCCAAAGATAGAAAGACTTTGTCACCCTGGGCATACTGCCAAGACCTTACTGACAAAGCTTTCTCAAAGAAACAGATTCCAGTAGGGCATATCCATTTTACAGATTGGAAAAAAATATCTCACATCAGCCATGGAATTACCATGAGGCTGAGCACAGGATTAAAAAAAAAAAAGGCCACCATTAAATAAATTGGTCAGTTGATCAAAGTTGTTTTTTTATAATACATATTTGTGACAGCCCACATGTCTTAATCTCTCTCTCTCTGCCTGAGTTTCCACTTTTGGTAAATTACTTAGCTCATGACTGTTTACTATTCTTTATGGTTCTGTACTTTTTTGCATATGTTACTTAGTCTTCTCTGTGATTTGATATCAGAAAAATATAAACTTCATTTCACATCAACAGTGCTTAACATACAAGTGTTCTTATATGTAAATAACACATTTGAATGACTGTTCTAACAATAATCTCAGCTCTACAGCAGCCTCTGTGCAAGTGATTTGCTGTTATCCCTTTGACATCCCCCATCATCTCTTCTCCTTCTCTCCTAATCCCAGTGTATTACCCTTTGCAAATTCCTTCTTCTTCTGGCTTGCTTTAGGATTTGGACAAAGGAAGACACCATCAAGAGAATAGTGAGAAGGAAAGAGAAATTGAGATGTTTTATTTTCACTGCTTCCTTACTTTGGGTTATGTTTCTGTAAGTAGTATCCCCCACCGCCAACCCACCCACCACCCATAGTTCACATTGTGTGTCTTTTCGTCCATGCTTCTATTTCTCAATGGCTCCCTTGCCAGGAATTCTTCCTTTTGGCCCTTCAGATCTATGCATAGATAATGGCTGCTCTGAGAAATCAAGATAACCTTGTTTATTTCCTCAACATTGCCCCCACACCATCCTAACTAGTTCTTTCATAGAAGAATCTTCCATGAGTCATCAAAGGAAGAATCTTCCTTTGAGTAATCTGGGGTGAACTGTTTCCTGACAGGATCATTTAGTCACCAAAACTGTTCTCCACATTATTGCTGTGGGCACCTTGATTTCCTTCTGTTGTTAGACCTTCACTTCCCAATCACCTCCTAGACCATCAGCTCCATTCTAGCAAAGATTTTTCCTTCTTACTCAATACTGTATTTTAAGCTCTCAGACAGTATCCTGAACACAAAGCAAGTGTCCAATTAATGTTCACTGCTGTGATTAATATTGTCCCCATTTTACCACTTGCATCAAGAAAATCTGAATTATACTTAGTCCAGTTAGAACTGGATTAGTTTGTGTTTGAGTTATATAGTAGTTTAACCTCATTATAAATTAAATGGACTTTTTTAGTTCTTCTAGGAAACTGACTCTCAACCAAATACTTTTTTCCAAAGGACACATCACCATTTCCAAATAGATATATTTACACATAAACATTTGGAAACAATGTTCAAAATTGAAGGCATAATAAACTTCCTCCCTCTGTTCCTATAGTAGTCTTGAAAATGTTGTAGCCTCTTAATATATGGTTATAGAAGGACTGATTATAGGATAAAGAAAAGATTATGTTTCAAGTACAAGTCAGGGGATAATTTTAAAGTTGATCGTTAAAGGTATGTTTTCTCATATCTGTGAATATCTGTTGTGGGATGAAATGTGTTCACCCAAAATTCCTATGTTGAAATCCCAAATCCAAGTACCCCAGAAAGTAACCATATTTGAAGATAGAGCCTTTAAAAAGATAATTAAAGTTAAATGTGGTCAGATGGATGGACCCTAATTCACATGAGTGTATTTGGAAATAAGGCCTTCACAGAGGTGATTTAGTTAAAATAAGGCTGATAGGGTGAGACTTTAATCCAATATGACTGGTATCCTTATAAGAAGAGAAAGACACCAGGAATGCACAAGCACTGAGAAAAGGCCATGTCAGGACACAGTGAGAAGACAGCCATCTGTAAGCCAAAAAGAATGGTCTTACCACAAACCAACCCTGCCAGCACCTTGGCCTTGGATGTCCAACCTCCAAAACTGTGACAAATGTTTTCGTTGAAGCTGTCCAATCTATAGTATTTTATTATGACAGCCTGAGAAAATGAATATAATATTTCAATCTCTTTATAAATATAGGGTCTTCAGACCTACTCTTCTGCAGACTTAGTGAAGTAGCTTTGTATTGAATCCACTACATTTTATTTTAAGTCTAATCATCTTAATTTGATAAACAAAATACTGATTCATTTCCTGTGGGGGCGGGGGGGGAAATGTGTGATGTAAAATTGAGGTAGAAACGTGAAATTGCAAGTAGAAGCTAAAACTGTCAATTACTTTGTGATGTAAAATTAACTTAGACACTGACTTAGAATAATTCTCTCCAGTGAAGAAAATGTAGCTTCTCTAAGCCCAGAAATAAACCATGTTCATATGGTCAATTAATCTATGACAAAGGAGGCAAGAATATACAATGGGGAAAAGACAATTTCTTCAGTAATTGTTCTGGGAAACTGGACAGCTACATGCAAAAGAAAGAGACTAGCCCACTTTCTTATAGTATACACAAAAAAAAATTCAAAATGGATTAAAGACCTAAATGTATAAAACCTGAAACCATGAAATTCCTAAAAGAGAACATAGGCAATAATCTCTTGAACATCAAACTTGTCAATATTTTTCTTGATATGTCTCCCAAGAAAGGGAAACAAAATAAAAATAAACAATTGAGACTACACCAAACTGAAAAGTTTTCGCACAGCAAAGGAAACCATTAACAAAATAAAAAGGCAACCAGATGAATGGGAAGATATTTGCAAATGATGTATCTGATCAGTCATGGATATCATGAATATCATGATATCCAAAGTATATTAAGAACCCATACAACTCAACACCAGGAAAAAAAAATTATCTGATAAAAAAAAATGGGCAAAGGACATGAATAGACTTTTTACCAAAGAGATATACAGCTGACCAAGAGACACATGAAAAGGTGCTCTACGTCACTAATCATCAGGAAAATGCAAATCAAAACCACAATGAGATACCACCTTACACCAGTCAGAATGGCTAATATCAAAAAGACAAGAAATAACAAGTGTTGGCAAGGATGTGGAAAAAAGGGAACCCTCACGAATTGTTGGTGGAAATGTAAATTAGTGCAGCTACTCTGGAAAATAAAGGATTTCCTCAAAACCTTCGAAAATGAGGTTCCTCAAAAAACTAAAAATAGAAGTAGCATACAATCCAGTAATTCCACTTCTGGATAATTACTTGAACAAAATGAAAGCACTAATTCAAGTATATATATATATATATGCAGCCATGTATTTAAAACAGCTTTGCTTACAGCAACCCGAATATGGAAGCAATCTAAGTGTACTTCAATAGATGAATGGATAAAGAAGATGTGGTATATACACACAACAGAAACTTACTCAGCTGCTAAAAGAGAATATCTAGGGGATATTATGCTAAAAAAATAAATAAATAAACCAGACAGAGAAAGACAAATACCACATGATTTCACTTATATGTGGAATCTAGAAAACAAAACAAACGAACAGCAAATAATAACAAAGAAAAAGTCTCATAAATACAGAGAACAAACTGGTGGTTGCCAGAGGGGTGGGGGTGGGGGACATAGACAAACTGGGCAAAGGGGATTAAGAAATACAAACTTCCAGTTATAAAATAAGTCAGAGGATAGAAAGTATAGTATTAGGAATATAGTCAATAATACCATAATAACTTTGTATAGTGGCAGATGGTAACTTCATTGATCACAGTGAACATTTCATAATGTGATTGTCAAATCATTATGTTGCACACTTGAAACTACTATAATACTGAATGCCAACTATACATTAATTAAAAATGTAAAACAAAAGAAAATGTAGCTTCTCTACTTTTTCGTCTCCAGATTTTGGCATTGGTATTCAGATTTGTATTGAATGGTTGAAATGATGATTAAGTAAATTCATAGGTCTTATAGTAATGGTTCTTAAAGTCTGGTTCTTAGGCCATCAGCATCAACATCAACTAAGAATTTCTGAGAAAGGCACATTTCTGAATCCAACTCCAGACTTATTGAATAAGGAACCCTGGGGCCCTGGCAGTCTGAACTTTAAAGGTCTTCAGGTGATTGTGATATAGGGTAAAGTTCAAGAAACACTAGTTTACATGACTACAAATCCTAGTGTCTCATCATGAAATGAATGCCTTGAAAAAGTGCGTAGGGAGAGTTACTCATTCAGAAAAAATTGAATTATTTCCTCCAAATACTATTGTAATAACAATCTATATTTGTTAAAATGGAAAGTGCTTCATTAATTACTTGGATTCTAAATCTTGCAATCTTGTAAACAGGAATTCATTAACATTATAGTATTTAAATACTGATAATATACTAATATATTATAACTTTTCAAAAACCTACTTTTTAAGTAACATTAAAAATATTTAGGGTGATTTTTCAAGAAATATATAAGGTAGCAATGCATTTATACAGTGTACCATTAGTTGCATTCGTCAAAAATTAGCTCCAGCCCTACTTCATCCAATATTATTCACCTAATAATTACATGGAAAGAAAGAAACTCCATGTGAACCCCTAATGTTTACTTGTCACCTATAATTTGATGAATCATTCTTAAAGATTTAAGAACCTCCCTAAACTTCAAATAAAATAGTAAAAAGGAATTATCTCTAACAGGCAATACTTTTTCATTGTTCTTTATTTTCTTCATCTCCAAGTGGCAGAGACTGAGAGCAACGATATTTAACTGATTTGGATTTGTCAAAAGAAATACATCAGTATTCACTTCAACACAAACACTTGTAAGAATTCTTTCACATATGTAAACAGCTTCCCTGAAATCAAGTTTTACTACAATTTTTTAGTATGTGAATGTTTGTATTTCATAATATAGACAGTGTTCAAAAGGTAGTAGAAAAAAGAAAAAAAGAATCTTGTTACTCACAGAACTTAGAACCAATGAACAATCTGATACACAGTCTGCTTGTGCTCATAATAAACTATATTAAATAGAAAATACTGGTGCTCGCTTCGGCAGCACATATACTAAATAGAAAATACTGTATTTTCCTCAAAGGTACGATGTTTTCAACTTGCTTGGTCTATAATCATAGCCTATGCTTCCATTTGTGTTACAAAAAGGCTACCCGTTTCTTAGAACACAAACTGAGCATTTGGAATGTTCATATAGCCTGTCCAGGCAACATGAAGTCGCTGTGTGGACATTGAATAATTATTAGGCCCAGGTTTGCCCCTTAGTAGTTCAGCCTGATTTGTGGACAAGAAGACGGTGATTACTTGAAATCTAAAGGAATATCTCATAGCCACAGTATAATTTCCTTTTCTTCCTCCCTTCTTTCCTCCCTTCCTCCCCCTCTCCTTCCCTCCCTCTTCCCTTCTGTCATTATTTTTACTTTGGAAAGAGAGAGAGAATCCAGGTAGGGGAGAAGTGCAGAGGGAGAGAGAGAATCTTAAGCAGGCTCCATGCTCAGTGCCCAGCCCAATGTAGGGCTCAATCCCATAACCCTGGGATCACAACCTGAGCCGAAATCAAGAGTCCAACACTCAACCAACTCAACCACCCAGGAGCTCTGACACAGTGAAAAAAAAAAAAAGTTATGATGAAGGAAAATAATATTTCAAGGTCTCTGTAACAAACATATTAAACGGACGTAAAAATTTCTATTTAGGGTAAATAGCAATAAATATCTATATACTAGTGCTAATACATCTGTGGTATGTTTCTTATATTCAACATGAAGGAAAAGCTAAGTTTCTGTTATACTCATTAGGAATATAAAGACAACCTTTTTTTCTAGCCCATGTTCATAGACATCCTGAATTCTATGGATCTGGGACACACAGGTTCAGAACTCTGGTGTGGAAGAATATGGTACAATACCATGAAATTATGATCAGTCAAAGGCAGAGTTTGGAGAATTCCACAGGCCAGATGATCTAGTTACTTCAAAAAATCCCAATCCATAAAAAAATTTTCATAAACTTAGGAGTCATTCAACCGAATGCAATGGTAAGATTCCAATTCAAATAAGCCAAATGTAGAACACATTTGGAAACTGTCAGGTAAAAGTGGGCAGTGGGTATTAATTTTCTAAATATAATAATGATATAATGATTAGGTTTACAAATTCTTATCTAGCAGAGATGTATACTGAAGTTATTGTGGATGGAAATTAACATGTTACCTTGAATTTACTTTAAAATACACCAGGATAAAAAGTGAGGAAAGGGATTGATAAAAGAAGAGTGGCAGAATATTGGCCGTTGCCAAAGCTGGGTACATGGGGTTCCATTATGCCATCCTTATAACTCTATTAATTTCAGAATTTCCCCTAATAAATAGATGCTCAAGGTTGAAAAACTGCCAGAGGCCTTTAAGATGGGAGAAATTTAACCTACCTTACTTTGTAATGAACTCCTGGAGGGGTTGTGTTTGGCTCCTCTTTGCCACACCTCACATCCATTTAACTGACCTTTTTATCGTGGCCATTATTGCAGCTACCAGCTGTGCACAGGTGTAGGTGGCAACATCCTGACCCAGTTGCTTCTCATCTCTCTTAATTCCCATCTAGGGGATGGTTCTCTGCTATCCCACTGCAGGGTTGCCAGAGGGAACACATTCAGCAAGTCTGTGACACAAGCGAACCTAGCAATGCAAAGGAGTTAACACCCAAGGCCAACCAACCCAAGGGAGAGAGCTGATGAAAATTACTCCTTTTCTTCCCTTCTCCAAGAGACAATTCTTCAGGGTTTGAACAGACTCCTCAACAGGCCTTTAATGGAACTTAGCCCCAGGGGTACTCATAGTGATCATAGCAGCTATCCTTGTATCATCTGTTTCACTCTGTCTGCTCTTCTACTGTTGTTTCTTGGGATGACTTAACAAAATAAGCTTGTCTCAAGCTATGCTTCTTTGGGAATAAATCAACAGAGTAAAAGGAAAATAAGGCTATAAAATATGGCATATTCTTTTTCAGCATTAAACAAACCACTTAAAATACTATGTCAGTTGGGTGCCATGGCAAGCAGACTCTGAGATGAAAAGTTCTATGGAACAATGCCTATAAAAGATAAAAGCTGAAGGAAGCAGAATGTCACAGAGAAAAACTGGATATCACAATGGAAGGAAAAGGGAACTATAAGAAGTATCAGACAGGGAGATCTTCTAGCAGTCATACAAATTTGACAAAATATCAGCTAGTCAATAGGGAGCTCTGGTGCAAAGATGTCCCTTAGTGGAATATTGGGCAGATATGCCAGGACCAGTACCAATATTGTGCTCAGCTCTGACTCTCAGCTGGCTGAGAATATCATGAAGTTGGCTCAAAGGCTGAAAGAGACTGAAGGTCCTCCCAGCTATAGATTATCAGCTAACTGTGCTAACTGCTGTTGAATAAATTCCTCTTAAAGAAAGATTCAGACAGGGGCACTAGGGTGGCTCAGTTGGTTAAGCGTCTGACTTTGGCTTAGGTCATGATCTCATGGTTTGTGAGTTTAACCCCTGCATCAGGCTCTGTGCTGACAGTTCAGAGCCTGGAGCCTGCTTCAGATTCTGTGCTTGCCCCCCCCCCCCCCCCCCCCCCTCTCTCTCTCTCTCTCACACAAAAAAATACACATAGAAAGAGAGAGAGAGAGAGAGAGAGAGAGAGAGAGAGAGAGAGAGATTCAAACAGCCCACCTCCACGGCCTCCAAAGGTACATTTTGGAAAAGAAGGTTTTTTTTTAATTCATAGATTTGATTACTCCTCTTCTTTGTAACCTCAGTGAAAGGCCTATAAAGATGAAAATTAAATGCAGTAATTACTGATAAATAAAATAACACATTGTTGGTTACTCATGCTGAAATCAAAAAAGAAAATCTCTGCCAACTCTGTGAACTCTTACAGCTGTCTGTGGTAGTATTTGGAGATATGGAAAAAAAGTGAACACTGTCGATAAAAACAAGTTTCAATTAATATCCTAAAGGCAAATATGGGGGACATGTACTCACAGTCCTATGGGAACTTCTCAGTGGTAGCAAAAACAGTCACCCAGCAGAAGATTACATGGACTCTCAGAGAATGGGTAAATCAAAAGGTAAGTACATATGTCAGCTGAATGACCTCCTGAAACAAGGCTGCGTCGGGGCTTAGATACTCGGATGCCTCTGTTACTCTTGCTGGAGATTTGGCTTGTCCTCAAGGTTGGTGTAGTACACAATTCCTGAAGACAGACTAAAGCAGAGGAAGCAATAATAAATTATTAGCACCAACATATTTCTCACAGACTGTGTCATCATTTCAAAAAGAACTTTTCCGTTTTTTTTAATACATCCACAAATGGGAATTCATCCGTGAAAGATGATGTGATTGTAATTCTTCCAAAAGAGGATCAGTCCATAGCTAATTAAAGAATTAACCATTAACAGTTACAAAGCATGTATAAGTGCATCATACAAAAAGCATCCACGTAAGTTTCACTTCATCACATGTGCTGTTGTAAAAAACCAACGGTCAAAACCAGTAGCATATATGTCTGAATATGTCATGTGGAATCTTTTTCCTTTTAGAGTTCTGCCTGCCTTTATCAGATTTAAGCAACTTAAACAGCATTTGGAAAGCATATGAATGCATACTGGTCACTCTTAAATTGATCTCACTAAGTAGTTCCAAAGTCTTTCTAGTATTTTCAATTTCTAACTCTATTCAATTTCAGGTAAGAATCAGTTGCAAGGTATTGAAGGGGTATAGCCCAAGCAGAAGCAGTAGACCTGAAGCACTGGGCAGAGCCCAAAGGAAACGCATTGTTTGCTCACAGCTCTCTGTGGTTTTTGAGAGATTGTCTTGTTGTTGCCGCTGTTGTGTTTTGTTTTGTTTTGTTTGCCTTTGAGAAAGCATTTAATAGAGAAGAGGGCCTTTAGGCAATTTCTCTGGGAGGTAACAATCACAGATATTCTTAAAGAAAAATGAGTGTCTCCCCTTCCCTGTCACAACCCAGAAAGAAAACTTTTGTTACGGTTATTAGAAGCAAAAACAGAGTTCTAGCTGAAAAACGAATACAGAAAATACATCATCTTGCCTTTCTAATATTCTAAGTTACTCAGTGGAAAAATACTACCATACTTCAGTTCATTACAGTCAGTTGTGTACATGATTCTCCTTTGCTGCTTAGAATAACTTAGAAAATTATGTATTCAGAAAGCTGTGTAAAATGGATGTTGAGAGGGATAACAATTGTATAACAGTCCAATTAATTATACAGACTTTTTGTGCAATATTGATAGAACTAATAAATGTTCCAGTGTTTTTGCTTATTATTTCTACCTTTGTAGAGCATAAAAGGGAAAGTTCAACCAAGTACTATTCCATTCTGTATTTATGTAACAGCAAAAATCCTTAGATATCCGATAACCAGTTGACTAACCAAGACACTGGAGATAAGTCTATACTTAGTTATTACATTTATATATAACAGAGCAAAATATAAGCAGCTATTTATGGTTACTGCTTCACCGATTCTGAGAATAAATTTGTAAAGTCATATGTGTATGGTGTAACTGTTCCATTTTTGTTGTGTTCGGTAATATACCCAGAACATTCCAGTGATTAAGAGCTTGCCATATCACATTACCTAGTGGTGAGCAACATCTCTTATTCAGTGATAAGCAACAAATTGTTTCCATGCTTACCTCATGTCATTTTCTAATCATAAAGACCCCATAGATGCAGAGCCAACAAACCCTTGATGGCAGAAGAAAAATAGAATGACAAATGGAAGGTCATAAAGATATCTGATGAAAGGGGAGTAGAAGGGGCACACTGAATAATCAGCTCACCACTCACTGTTCAGAAAGGTCCAAGTATTAGTACTGTCCAGATATTGAAGTATCCTCCACATACACGTGGCCTTTAAGTCAACAAACACAAGGTCTTAATAAATATCTATCATATGCTTGGCTTTGAGTTTAGCCCTGTATCAGATACAAATACACATGAAAGCCTGAGGATCAAGAAGTTTACAATCTACCCATGACACCATAGCTAACATGCTGGTACCACACATTAAGACCTAGTGAATGGCACTAATCTAATGGTAATAATAGTAGTTATAATTCAAACAAACTCACTAGGCTGATGTTATCCTTATGGAGTAAGTAGAACTGTGGTGGGCCACAAGGGTTGGCCTTGATTTTGTGAGACAAAAGGAAAAACAACTTCAAGCATAAGAAATAAATAGGGTTAGGATGACGTTAGGTATCTTGCTAAAGATAATCCTCCAATTTTTAATAGAATTGATAAATATGGCTTATTGCAGAGAATGGGGATAAACATTTTAGGATACAGGAAAGAGAGGAATAAATGTTTTCTACAGAGGAAGAGAAAAATATAAACATGAAATGAAAGGCTCACTGATACAAAGCAGTGAGAGAAAAATGAATACTCAGTAATAAAGGGCAGAGAAGAAAAAAGCAACTAATTTTATGCATGACTTGTGTGCCTGAGCAATGTGCTAAATGTCTTTATTCAAAATACAACTGCATTGGGCATCAATGGCTTTATTGTAGTGTCCTCCAGATATCCATGACAGTATCCCAAAGTATTATCTTAATATTCCAGTCAGTCAAGACCAGGCTATAACTTTGGACATGATTCTCACTAAAGACTGAGTGATAATGGGACAGAATTCTTGAACAGTAAGTGACTTATACTATGATATCAAGTAGCCCAAACCCGAGGGGCTATTTGCCCTGGCCTGCGTCCCCATGTTCAGAGGCAACCTAGACCCCACCTTAGAAACTCTCCTGGCATCTTCAAGGCTCAGATATTTCTCTGCCCTGATTGAGGCACCCATTCAAACCCTGTCTAAGCCAGATTTTAAAAAGGGTTGAAACTCATTTCCTTCAGGAAGCAAATTTCAGGCAAGTGAATCTCTTCTATTATCTCAGCAAACTTCCATATCAAATCTTCTCATTTCTGATCCATCTAAAGCGATGACTCCTGCCCATCTCTCCAGGCTCTTCAGCCTTCAGAGAATTCATCTCTTCCAACAAGGCTGGCAGCCACTACTGGCTAGTGACCAAACAATCAAGCTGCTTTATCCTTCTGTGCCGTTGGGCACATTGGTATGCTGTTTCCCTGTCTTTTCTAAAGAATCAGTTTACGCGTTACCTCCACTGTGAAATTTAGCTGAACACTGCAAAGCACTTTTTTTTCATTCTTTAAAAAAAGTTTTAGTATTATTCTCTGCCAATCGCTATTTTAGGAACTGGAAATATAGTGTTGAACAAAACATAAGGTCTCTCTCTATCCTCCAAATTGGGTATCCATTCTGAGAATTTGAGACATAAGAGCTCTTTCATCAATATTTCATGTATGTACCATGCACACATCTCCAAAAGTACATGGTGGCTTATTTTTTGTTTCTATATCTCTTTCTCACTATATTATAAGCAACTTAAAAACAGTGACTGTCACCTGAGAATCTCTAGTGCCTACCCAAGTGCTGGAACACAGTTCTGCTATTCAACACCCAAGGGCAGTGCTATCAACAGTCAATGATGGTGAAAGCATGCCTAACAAATTGACCTTTTCACATATCAAAAGGCTTTTTAACATTATTATTGTTGCTATTTATGATAGAATTTTTTAGAAAAGCAGCTCTTGATATTGTATAAACTTAACTGATAAACAAGTCTGATTGATAAACAATTGAATCCCTAAACCCAACACTAAAGAGCTTATTGTTTTTCTTCTAAGGACATTCCCTCTAAAAATATTGTATAAACTATGTAAATATCATAAACCTTTTGCTAAATGAGTTGTCAATTTATATTTTATAGCTTCAATTCTGCCCGCCCTCTGAAGTGTTTTTCTTCATAAATATTCATATGGAGATTTGGAAGGAGGGTGTTAGTGGTGGTTTTTCACTCGTGGTTGCCGTTTTGCTTACTTTCTACCACAACCACTGTTCATCTCTGAAAACTGGGTAATGACCCAAAGGGAACAAAGAACATCAGTAATCCTATGATGTGTTCATTCTTTATCTTGTTTCTTTCTTTTTTTTTTTAATTTTTCACTCTAAGTCAACAGTTGATGCCCACCTCTCCTCCAAGGTTTGGATATGTAGGCTTTGAAACTTCTATTTCTTAGTTTACATACCTTAGCTTCTGAAAGAAAAAAACGACTTTTATTTATCCAGTTGTATCTCCACCAATTCTCTATAAGCTGTCACTTTCAGCTACTGAGCTAAAAATGTTCTGTGGGGATGATGTCAGCTTCTTCTGCTCATCCCATTTTCTCTCACACAGGTGAGGCCAAAAGCACTGTGCAAAACACAGAGAAAGATTTGAAGACATTACTTTTCTGGGACAACATAACTGATGTCACTTTGTATTCTTTGTAGTCAACTTACAATCTCTATATTGTCATATATGTTTACTATTTCTTTATATTCTATATATGGGTATGACATAAATCCTTAACTAAAAATAAGTACTTCTGTCTACCACTCCTTTTTAACTTTTTAAAATCTCAATCGAGAGCCTGTATCTCCTTCTCAAATATCAAATATCACCCCTTCCTTGTTTAGACATTTTTCTATACCTTCTAGCTTCCTGGAATTGTTCCCACTGTATTTACTACCAAACATTTACTCTTCGGGCCATCTTGTCCCAGTGAAAATGCAGTCAAAATGCAGCTGTCCTGGATCAAGTTCTCTAATTGTTAAGACTGGTAACTGGCTATTTAAGCTATTAATTTACATTTGAGATTCCATTTGTAACTTTCACTGGTAAAACATTGGCCAGTGAATCTCGTTTGTCAATGCCATGTGGTTGTCTCCATCACATACTAGTTTCAAAGTTCATTTCTACTTACAAGCAACTTCACTTCATTTATTTACCTTGAGTATTAAGATGGTATTTTTCTACATGATAGAAATATAATTTTCGGTCTTCTCCTTTACCTAGCTGCTGTGACCTACTATTTCTACTGGCTAAGTACAGCTGTGCTACTTCCCCCATGTAACAACTCTCAGAAACTGTCTTAACATTTTATTTTAAAGTGTTAAAGGGAGGCAATCCTCAACAACCATATTAAGGAATTACGGGGGAAACAACTGTCATACTCGAAGTAGGAAAGAGCTGGGTTACAAATAAAAGTATTCACTTTTTATACAAATAAGCTAGTGGTTGGTCTGAGAAAGGAGCCCAGGAAATTTGCCTTCTATGTTAGCATATCAGTCAATAGACTAATTTTTATTTTCACTTAAGATAAAATCATAATACTGGAAGAGCCTAGTTTCAGTTATGTCCCAGACAGAATTCTATCAACACTATGCCAAAGTTAAAGTTAATTTCACAAATGTTTATAGAACTCTTTGTAATATGATTCCGTGATCTTTTTCTTTTTTTTGAAATGTTAGAGTCAGCAAACTATAACCCTGTGTCTCAAATTAGATTTTAGACTAGCCAGTAAAAATGGCATGGAGTTCTTCTGGTAGAGAACAATAATCAGTGTCGTGATATTCATAAAAGCGCTCTTTGATTATGCTATCCAGGTCCAAAGCTATCTTGGTCATAAGTTGTCATTTATTTATTAGTTCATTCAATAATTATTTACTCAGCAGATATTATGTACTCATCCCCAATAAAAAATTTAGACATAATTCCTTTTGCACAGCTTACAACATTTTAAAGAGGACAGAAGAAATTATTTACAGCATGTTAACTCTTACATTAGAAAATGTACAGAGCTCAATAGGAAGATTTGGTGAGGGAAATTCCATAAGATTTCAGAACTCAGTGAGTATTTCCTAAAGCAAGCAATGTCTTAAATGTGGGCTTGGAGGGTTAAAAAAAAAAAAAGAGGTAACCCAGTCAAATAGGAGGTATGGTGGTTAAAAAATATTTCAAGTATGACATATACAGAGCCACAGATGAAAGACGGCATGGTATACTACATGATCTGTAAGAAGTTCATCATGGGTGGAGTACCAGAATGGAAAGTGACAGAAATGGGGCCAAAACAATATCCAGGGCCAGTGTGAAAACAGAATAGAACAGAGGTCAACAAACTTTCTGTAAAGAGCCAGGTAATAAATATTCTAGGCTTTGGGGGCATGCAGTCTCTTATCTCACCTATTGCAGAGCTAAAGCAACCTGAGACAATGTGATTCATTGGATATACAGATTAATTTGTAGTAAATGGACTTCTTAAATATATTTAATCTCCTGACCCATGAACACAAGTGTTTCTCTTCATGCATTTAGTTCTCTCATTTCAATCAGCAATTTTTTCTAGTTTTTTCTCTTTTTTGATCTTGTCCTTTTTTGTCAGATTTATCCCTAGTTCATATTTTCAATGCCATTATAGATAGTATTGTTTTATTTAATATTTTTGTGTTGCTTGTATGTAGAAACATAATCAGCTTTTAGATATGGGTCTTGTATTCTGCAACATTGCTATACTCACTTATTAGTTACAATAGCTTTATTATGGTTCTATGCAATATTCTACCAAGATGATTATATTTTATGCAAATAAAATTACTTCCATTTTCTTTCTTTCCAATATTTTATTTAAATTCTAGCTAGTTAACATATAGTGTAGTATTTGTTTCAGGAGTGGAATTTAGTGATTCTAAAATACTTTCTTTTTGATCAGAATTTATTTCTTCTGCTTGCCTTATTGTCCTGGCTAAAACATGAAATACAATGCTGATTAAATAGAATATCCTTACCTTTTTTTTCACTGTTGAGGATAGCATGTAGTCTTTCACCATCAAGTATGAGGCTCACTGTAGGGTTTTTGTAGAAAACTTTTATCAAGTTGAGGATATTCCCTTCTATGCGTTAATTTGATGTGTGGCTATGGTGCCAGTTTTTTGGTCAAACACCAGCCTAGAAGTTATTATGAAGACGTTTTTTAGGTATGACTCATATTTAAATCAGGAGACATCAGTAGCTATCGGAGTAGAGACTTTGCCTTCTTTAATATGGGTGGGTCTCATCTAATCAGTTGAAGGCCTTAAGAGAAAAGACACAAGTCCTTCAGAGAAGGAATTCTGCCTCCCAACTGCCTTCAGACTCAGGACTGCAATATCAATTCTTCCTTAGGTTTGCAGCCTGCCAGACTGCCCTGCAGATTTCAGACTTGCCAGTCCTTACAATCACATGAGCCAATTTTAAAACAAATGTCTTTTTCCTCCCTTCCCCCTCCCTCTTCCCCTCATTTTCATTTTCCTCCCCATACTCAGATAAATAGGGATAATAGATAGATGATAGATAGATAGATAGATAGATAGACGTTAGATACCTTATTGGTTCTGCTTTTCCAGAGAAAACTAATACAATTCCATTCCTAATTGGCTGAGTGTTTCTAACAGAAATTGGGATTTTATCAAATATTTTTCCTGCATGTATTAAGATGACTACATGGTTTTTCTACTTTAGTTTGTTCATGTAGTGAATCATATTTTTGATTTTCAAATGTTAAATCAAATTTATATTACTAGAACAAACTCCAGTTGGGCATGATATTTATCATTTGTATTATATTTGACTGACTAAAATTTTGTCAATAATATTTGCCTCTGTGCTCAGAAAGGGTATTAGTATACAATTTCCTCTCCTTGTAATGCATTTTTCTGGTTTTGGTATCAGACAAATGCTGGCCTCAAAAAGTACATTGGAAACTATTCCTTGCTCTTCGATATTCTGGAAGAATTTGTGTAACCATGCTAAATTTACTTACTGGTTTTACTAGGTTTTGTTCTTTGTTTTTGTTTTCCTTTGTAAAATGCATACTATTTTTGTGAATTATAAAACATGTCGTCCTCAAATGTAAGTTTTCTTTCTTTCTTTCTAATCATACAGGTTTTTTTCTTCTGACTTTATTTTCCTACTTAGGATTTAAATTTCAAAGGTGAAAAAAAAGTGATGAGTCTCTCCTTCTCCATTTTAGACAGTTCTTCAGTCTTTCATCATTAAATATGATGTTAATTGTAGGGTTTCCACAGATGTCCTCAATCAGGTTGGGGATGTCTTTCTGTAATCCTCATTTTCTGGGAGTTCTTGTTTGTTTCAATCATGAATCAGTGTTTAATTTTGGTGATTTTATTTTTTTCTACTTTTTTTTTCTGTTAATGTGTTAAAATTACGTTGAGTGACTTCAAAGTTTGCTTTACAACCTTTAAACCCTTACATTATGCAATAAAATGCACCTGGTCAAGATTTATTATCTTTGTTATATTGCTATATATGATTTCCTCACTGCTGGACTGCCATAACAAAATACACAAACCGAGTGGTTTAAAAAATAAAAATTTATGGGGCGCCTGGGTGGCTCACTTGGTTAAGCATCTGACTCTTGATTTCAGCTCAGGTCATGATCTCATGGTTCGTGAGTCTGAGCCCCACATAGAGCCCTGCACTGGCAGCATGGACTCTGCTTGGGATCCTCTCTCTCCCTTTCTCTCTGCCCCTCCCCTGCTTGTGCTTGTGTTCTATAAATAAATAAATAAATAAATAAATAAATAAATAATAAATAGATAAATAAAACTTTAAAAAAATTTTTAAAGAAAGAAAGAAATTTATTGTCTCAGGGTTCTGGAAGCTAGAATTTAGCAACATTTAAATGGCAAATTCATATTCCTGACCAGACAGCTGTTGAAATCTCTTCTCATTTCTTAGACCTCTCAGTTTCTGCTTTCCTCTTGGTTCTTAGGAGCTTGCTTATCATATGCATATTTAAGGAAGCATCTGAAGAGTAGAAGATAATATGTATGCATAACTATACATGCAGAATTTGGGAGTGGACATCCCTTCTCTGAGGCTTCTTCCTTTTTAATGATTTTTCCCTTCAATATCTATCTACTACTGTCTTTTTCAACCTCTGTCTTTTCAATTCATAAGACTGTACATTTGTATTTGAATTCTATTGCTCTGCATATCATATCTCAGGAACTGTGAAGCATATTCAGGGGGTGGGGGCAGGAAGCCAATAAATGAGAGTATCATCTTGTGGGCTTCTTTTCTTTTAAAAATTGTGTCTTGGGGCGCCTGGGTGGCGCAGTCGGTTAAGCGTCCGACTTCAGCCAGGTCACGATCTCGCGGTCCGTGAGTTCGAGCCCCGCATCAGGCTCTGGGCTGATGGCTCAGAGCCTGGAGCCTGTTTCCGATTCTGTGTCTCCCTCTCTCTGCCCCTCCCCCGTTCATGCTCTGTCTCTCTCTGTCCCAAAAATAAATAAACATTGAAAAAAAATTAAAAAAAAAAAGTCTTTAAAAAAAAAATTGTGTCTCATGCAGTTTATGATGCTTTTAGTTGCTTTTAATATCTTTAAATTTTTTTTAAATCCAGAGTTAGAATTGTTATCAATAGGAGGGTCAGTTTGATAAAACTTACTATTACTGGAATGGGAACTCTAATCAATGTTATTTCAGTTAAAAAAAAAAAGTTTTATAATGCAGCCCCCCATAATTCCTATGAATGTATTATTTATTATTATAAATGTAATGCATTTATTATTTTGTGTCTAATTTTAAAGCTTGCTTTATGAATTTTTTAATTTTATAATACAATAAATCAAAAGCATTTTAAAATAACATTCAATACTATTAATGAGGCTAAAACACATATGCCTTATTTTTTAACATGATCCCATAATTTTAACATAACATAATTTAACAAACTTTAACATAATTCTTTAACACAAATCCTTAATTGTTAACATCATTTAAACCATAATTAGGAATATCATACACCAGAAACTCCGTACCCTGCCCATGTTTTCATTGCCATTAGCATCCCTTATTTATCTTCGCTATCTTGTGCAGATAATATAGGAATACCCTTACATTATCCATAACTTGATTAACTAATAGAGGTCTCAAAATCACTCTAAACATGAAAGACCAAACTCAGACCTGGGAGAAGGTGGAGGTAAAATGGCATTGTTGAACGGCTGTGGAGCTAAATTCCATCTCCCTCAAAAGAAAGATTTAGTTAGCAACCAATCCTCCTCTTTTTCTTGTTTTAATTTTCTTTCTTTCATCTATTAATTAAACTTCTCTCAGACTCAAAGTGAAAGATACCTGACCACTAAAGAAAAACGACAAAGAGATAAGTTTCTCTTTAGTATATAAGACAATCAAATCTATAAACAATTAATTACATACTATTACATTTTTTCACCTTGTAGTTTTACTCTAGTGAAGGAAACACAAAATTACAGAATGCTATTTTGACTTATATAATACTAACGTTCAGCACTGCATTCTGATAAAAATTTTAAAACAGGCCAATATGTTGCCACATTGGGCTGAATACAGGAGATGGAAAATGACTCGATGTAATCCCCGACCTCAAAAAAATATATGATTATTCACTAATTCATCCTCCTTCCCCAGATTTCTCATGCCTGTCCCTTCCTCTGCAGTCTCATTGCCAAGTCTCTAATATATATCTTATACATTCTAAAATATAGTGACCTCTTGTGAGACATGAACTTCAAAATCAAGGAGACCACAAGTCAAATCTTAACTATAACATTTATGAAATATATGTTCTTGAGGAAGTCACTTCAACTCTCTGGGCTTAATTTCTTTATCTGTAAAATATGAGCATCAGCAAATACATCAAACTGTTTTTTGCAGGGAGTAGATGAGGTAATGTTTGTGCAAACCTCCTTCAAGCTTTGCAAACCTCATCCAAGCTAAATAATCATCATCTCTTATCTTCCACCAGCATTAAGAACATGTATGTAAACATATTTTACAAACTGTAAATTAGTCCACAATTTTAACTTCATTTTGAATCCATCAAGCATATTGCAGATAGACTAATCTCCTTAAATTCCTGAAACACAAAATATGTCTTAAAAGCATTGATCAGCTTTCAATTTCTTTTTTCAGGTGGTCTAGCTCTTCTGCCTGACTTTCAAGGTTATAAAACATTGTTTATCCTCAGTTTTCAGTCATTTCCCAGTTACTTCCCAAGATCTACTACAATCTCTCAGTCTTATCTGGGCAATTTGGACAGGCATGCACATTCTCTCACTTCTAACCCTTTGATTTTACTTTCAGAACTTCCTGCCTGCAGAACTCTACCACACAGTCTGTGACACTTTCTTATGCCAGCTTAGGAAACTAATACATGTAGGTTTTGAATTTTTGCTCATGTTCTCATTAAAGTAGATGGGCACTCTGAGCAGCAAAACCAATAACTATGGAAAACCTCTACATCAGTACTGGGTGAAAAGTTATCCCCTCAGACCTAAAAATGTTAACAGGTGAAAATGCATACCTCAAGAACAAAACCCAAAGAGTCTTGCTGCATGACTGTGCAGGAGGAAGCAGGGGAAAACTGGAGGGACTTTTGAGAGCTAGATAACCCCCAAATCACCAAGCTCTGGAAGGCTTGTAAAACAAATGTGGGAGCAGAAGCTGATTTGGCAAAAGATTTGACAGGGTCCAGTTTGTGGGTACCATGTAGGAAAATATAGTAAGGTCATATGGTGTTGGTGTAGCCTGAGTCCTTTGAACTCTATTTAAAAAAGAAACAAATAAAACAATCAACAACTGCCTCCAAACCCTGCTGGGAAGTAGAATCCAAATTGAGCAGGACATGGGAAAGAAGAGGGAGAGGCAAGAAAAAAAGTGTCCATCTAATGTTGGAGAGGGGGAAAGGCCATAATATCTCAAAAAGTACCAAGACATATTTTTCAACACTTCACTAAACTAACAGAAGAGGGAGGTCTAGAACCATAAAGCTAGGAAATATAATATTATCCACTCTTTTTTCCTAATAATATAAGAAAAGTAATCTCAATCTTGAACAATGAAAATGATTGCAGTCAAATAACAGGTAAAAATATTGTAATGAAACTGAGATAAAAGGGAAAGTTTATGCCCCTGTGGACAATGAAGTTGCATGAGAAAAATATTTCCACAAACACTTACCTAACCACTAAAAATTAGTTCAAAGAAATTAATAAGTTGTTACAAGCCATGAATAACAGCTTAAATAATAATTATACAAAGTTATAACTGCGATTACTGGACAAAAATATTATTTGAAAGCTTGCTGACAAAACTCAGCAAGAATTATAAATAAAAGAAAGTAAGTCACTTTGGAAATAAGGACTAAACTAGAAGGTACACACATACCATGAATAATAATCTGAAAGATGTGATGGAGAGGGACTGATGCTTAAAATAAAGGAGAAAAATGGGAATTCAAAATACAATGGTAGGTGTCACCGGCAGATAGGCAAGATCCAACATTTGAAAACCAAGACCTTGAAACAGAACAAATACTAAAAACACAATTCAAAACATTTTCCTGAAAAAAAAAAAGAAAGACAAGTTGAAAGTGTATACTGTAAGGTACACTGTATATATGGCTAAATGATCCAGAACAGGAAACACCCAGATACATATAGGCAAACCATTAAATTTTAAGAAAAAGGGATGGGGGGGGGGAAGTAGTGAGGGAGAGATGAGTTAAGCATTTAGACAAAAACATCAAAACACCTAAAGGGAAAGGAAATCAGATTACTGTTAGACTTATTGCCAGCCAGCACTCTATGCCAGAAGACAATGAAGAAACATCTGAGAAACACAATAAAAGAAAATGAAAGCCAAAGAGTTTTATATTCAGGCAAACTACCATTCATACATACAAACATACTGCATATATAAGCAAAAAAGCATCCAACTATTAGAAACATCAAGAACCCAGAGAATATTGCTTACAGAAGCACTTCTGAAAGTATCTATTAGAGAACAAATTTCAGGCAACCTAAAAAAATTGGAAGCCATCAGCATAATGTCTGCAAGATCCCTTAACTATACATTTACCTGTAGAACTAAAACTAAATGATGGTTATTAATAAAAGAGTAAAGTCACAATCTATAAAAGGATAGATACACTACAGTTATTTTATAGTGGATGTGGAAAGGAAGAAGAGATACCAAATTAGGTAGTCCAAAAATGGCACCCCAAAGCAATTTGAACCTAATTACAAACTTCTACATTTAAATTCCAGTCTGTAGGAAATACTGCAGATAGAGAAACAAGTTAAATGATACCACAGAAAGAAATGTGCAAATTCTAGGATACCTGGGTGATTCAGTTGGTTTGGTATCCGACTGTTGATTTCTGCTCAAGTCAGGATCTCATGGTTCATGGGTTTGAGCCCCTCGTCAGGCTCTGTGCTGACAGCATGGATTCTGCTTGGGATTCTCTCTCTCTCTCTCTCTCTCTCTCTCTCTCTGTTAAAAATAAGTAGATGAACATTTTTTTAAAAAGAAAAAAGAAATGTGTGAATTCTAGAATTGCTCAGGACACCTGACCTGGTATCTTCAGGAAGTCAATGACATAAAAAAGTAAAGGAGAAAACCCTTCAACATCACAAATAATCTAAAAAACATAATGACCAAGTACAGTGAAAGTACCTTTCTTTGGATTCTAATTAAAGCTAACTACAAAAAAATATATTTTTAGACAATTGATGAAATTTGAGTATTAAATAGGTATTAGGTCATAATAAAAATTATTTATAATTACACAAGATGTGATAATGGGACTACAGTTATGTAAAAAAAAGTCTCCCCGTTTTGTGAGATGCATATTGACATTTAGGAGTTGAAATGACATGACTTTGGGATTCACTTTGAAATACTTTAGTAAAAATAATGAGTAGTCAAGTAAGTCAAAAAGTTGATGGTTGTTCAGGTTTGGTGATTGGACAGTTTTTCGTATAAAAATTGTAAAAGAAAAAAACGGCACTCAACATATATCCACATCACATCCCTGGAATCTGTAAATGTTATATCTTACTTAGAATAAAGTTTTCTGCAGATGTAGTTAAGTTATGGACCTTGAGATGAGATAGCCTTGGATTATCTGAAATGCCCTAAATCCAATGACAAGAACTTTATAAGAGACATACAAAGGAGAACAGACAGAATATCTGTAGGTAATTAGTCATGGAGGCCAAGATTCGTGTTATGCAGCAAAGGAATGCCAAGGAATGAAAACTGCAACCAAAATCTGGAAAAAGCAAAAAGAGAGATCTTTTTTGGAGCCCCAGGAGGGAGGATAACCCTGCTAAATCTGGACTTCAGTTCTCAAAAATGTGAGAGAATAAATTTATGTTGTTTTAAGCTACCATGTTTATGATAACTTGTAACAATAGCCCTAGGAAACAAATACACTAAATTTATTAATACTCATAATAAGACACCAACAGACAATGACTAAAACATAAATAAATAAAATAACAAAAACTCACGTTATAGAATTAAAGACAGTCATATTAAATGCAGTGATAAAAGTAAGTGGGCTTAAATACTTTCCCTATTTAAAGAACAGTATTCAAATTTGCTAACAAAACAAAATCCAACATTATGCTACAGTCTGGAGTCATATCTAAAACAAAGAGATTCAGAGAGGTTTAAAAAAAGGGGAGGAGAGTAAGACAAAGCTACATTGGGAAAATGAAAATAAGAACTCATAGGATCTCAATCTTTATTTTTAACAAGTTAGAATTCAAACCAAAAACAAACAAACAAACAAAAAAAAAACCAAGAAACCACTAAAGGAGACAAAGTATTTTATGATGTTTGTCATTCACAATAAAGAAGTACAAATTATTAATGTTTATGAAACCAATAGCACAACAAAAACTTTCATGAAGTAGCAATCACAGATTTAAGGAGAAATAGAAATAAACTACCAAGAAGAAATTTTAATGTACCTCTATCAATTCAAGACAAATAAAGTGGAAAAAATAAGAAAGAATATGGAATGATATAAGCCACAAAAACCTCGATGAATTCCAAAATGTAGAAATACAATCATCATTACTTTGTCATAATTCAAAAAAAACTACACTCCATTGAGCAAAAAGAAATATAAAACAAATTTTTTTGAAAATAATAATAGCAAACCTGGGATAAATCAGAATAAAAGTATATGAAATACAATTAAAACAATGATCATAGGACAATTAATAGTATTATGTACCTAAATCAATAAAAATAACTGAATTTTCAACTTCCAACTTAAAAAGTTAGAGAAAGAACCACAAAATAAACCAAAAGTCAGCATAAGAAATGAAATAATAAAAATAAATTAATAAAGAAAAAATAAATGAGAAACCAGAAAAATAGAAGCCCAGACCTTTGAAATTGTTAACAAGGTAGATACATGAGCTGAAATAGTCAAAGGAAAAAAGTGGAAGAAATGATGTATACATAAGATGAGAAATACCATGAAAACTAGGAATGTGAAAAAGAAGAGTACTTTGTACAATTCTATGCAAAGGTTATTTGATATAGATGAAAGGAATAATTTTCTCCAAAAAGTGCAACTTAACAAAGTTGACTCCAGTGGAAATAGAAAGATTAAACATACCATTCATCAAAAAAAAAAAAAAAAAAAAAAGAGAGAAAATTGTTAGAGTTCACCTGGGACCATTAAAAAACAAACAACAACCAAAAAAAAAAAAAAGTCCAAGGAATTTACTAACCCTTTAAAATCAGATTATTCCAATACAGCTACTCCAGAGGATACAAAAAGAAAGAAAACTTCTAAATTATATTATGAGATAAGTATAACTTTGATTCCCAAACCTGGCAATGATTACAAACAACACACACTATGGTTCAAACTTACCCACAAATACTGAAGCAAAACCATCCAAATATTAGCAAAAAAAATTTTAAATATGTAACACATTAAAAAATAATATAGCATAAGCAAATTAGGTTTATTTCATTTTATGTAACCCCCATATTTTCTGAACTCAGGAGAAAAACAAAGGTCATTTTCATATATAAAGAAATAATATATTACAAATTTGACACATTCTCTTGTTAAAAAAATAAACAGAATTGATACTTCTTTAACTCAAAAAAGTATATCCACCTCAGTCCAAAAGCTAGTATCTTATCTAATAGGAAAATATTAGAACTGTTCCTGTAAATTTAAAAGTGAGACAAAAATACCCATTATATCCATTACTATTTAACATTTTTGTTGGAGATTGTAGCCAAATAAATTAAACACAAGGAAGCAATTAAAGGCATAATACTCAGACTGGAGGAGGTAAATTCTTTTATTTGCAAATCAAATAATTATATCTCTGAATATTACAAAAAAATAATGGAGAAGCTACTATAAATGTTTAGACAATTTGATAACATAGGTTATGGAATCAATATAAAAGCAACAGCTTTCATACATACAAAAACCTGGTTAAAACCCCATCTATAATAGTAAATGTGCATATTTAGATTGACAAATTATATTCATACATGTATTAATTTATATGTGCACATGCATATACATATAGATATCATGAGGTAAACTTACCAAGAAATATACAAAAGCTACACACTGAAATCACCAAAGACACAAAAGTATATGTAGACAAAAAGACTTAAGTGCCATAAAGACATCAGTACTCTTTAAGTTAATTTATACATTTAATGTAAACTCTATCATCAAGGGTTTTTTCTTGAGCTAGATAACATTATTATAAAGTTGATTTAGAAGAATAAATATATAAGAATAGTCATGAAACCCTGAAAAAAGATTAATATCTAGAAAAGCAGATTAGCCCTCCCATATATTAATATATAGTCTCTATAATTAAGGTGTTAATGTGCAAATAAGCAACTAGAACACTGGCACAGAATTTTAACATACATATATACACATTTGTCTGAGTGTATGCTTAATTACATATTGAAAATTATTGCACAACAAAGGCAATAGTATCTGAAATAATTAAGAAAAAATTAAGACTTCTTAATAATTGGTATTGGGAGAACTGGATAATGGAAAATACCATTATGCCCATTTCTTCATACCATATACCATGGCAAATTGAAAAAAGATCAAAGATAGTAATTAATTAATTAATATTAAACAAATAAATAAAATATGGGTAAATTGCAATGTAACCTACTGAAAGCCTAAAGGACAAAAAAATTGATATATTTATTACATCAAACATGCATGACCAAAAATGCCACAAGAAAAAATCAAAAGACAAAGTGGGGAAAATATCTCAAACATTTATCACAGAAACAGTTAATGTCACAAATATATAAAGTGTTTCTAAAATTATGAAGGAAAAATCCATAACTCGATAATAATTTCCTAGAATCACTAACAGAGTAAAAGAACTGCAAATAACATTTAACCATATGAAAAAATACTCAATCTCACTGATGATAAGAAAATGCAAACTAAAATCATACTGAGATATTTATCACCTATAATATTAGCAAAAATTCCAAATATAGCACACACTTCTGGGAAAGCTATAGGCAAATAGGTGCTTTCAAATATTGCTGTGGGAAAGGAAAATAATACAACTCTTATGGAAGGAAATTTAAAACAATCTAGCAAATAGTATATATTTACCATTTGACCCACCAATTTGGCTGCTAGGAAGCAATACCAAATATATATGAAAAGACACAAGTGAATTCACCAGGAGTTAGGACCCTGTAATAACATGGGAAATATATATGGTAATGACTCCTCAGTCATTCTTTAGAGGGATTTATGACTATTTTCTCAAGTCTAAACCCTCTGTACACTAAGAATAACCAGACATTGTGAGGACTATGAGATACAGAATCCAAGTTGACATTGATCTCTAGAGACACAAAGAATCGTTATGGCCTCGTTTAGAGGTGGGGGCAAATGAGGTGTGGAAACAGTAGGTAATAAATGGCATTCTGGCTAAAATCTAGTTTATATGGGTTCACTAGACACACAGACCCATATGATCCTTGAATATATAATTAGGATAGGTATTTTTAGCAGATGGAGTAACCCTTGCATTGGTTCCTTGGTCTTTGGGATAAGAGCTATTATAGCAGAGAATACCAAGAGGAAGACTTAGAAACTCCATTCCCCATCCTTCTCACCTCCCAGATAAAATAGAAAGTTAGAGAAAATATTGCATCCTGGGTGTGGGGTGGAGTAGAAAATGGTGAACTGAGAGAACAAACTGCACAACTAGAGGAAGAAAAAAGGCCACAGTGAGGAAGTTAGGGGGTGCAGAGGTGTGATTTAGGGTAGAAAAGAATCAATGGTGCTACAGAGGAGAGGGAATCCTGATCAGGGAGAGAGGAGAGAAAGAAAGAAAGAGAAAAAGAACAGAGTGCAGGGCATTGCACAAGAAAAACACTTTCCCCAAAACCACTGATGAAGACGATGAGAAGGGCTGATTATCACAAGTTTTTCCAAGCAGCAGAGGTGAAAGCCTGAAGTTTTAAAATTCCATGCCATGGCCAGACAGAGCCTGGTGAGCATAGTGGTGCTCCTCTGGAGAAAGCAGGCAGGGGCCCGGGAGCAGGCAATGTGGTCTGAGGATTCTCTGGGTCACCCTGGGAGAGACAGTTCTTCTTGGAGTACATATGGGAGAGGTGGCACTATCTCTCCAGGGACAAAAGAGCCAGCAGGCACCACTGCCCTTCATTAGCATAGGAAAAGCAGCTGCAAAAGGCAGCTAACCTACCTACCAACAGCTTTTTGCTGCACTTTACCATAAACTCCAGGCCCTACGTGTTCATGCAACTGCCATTCTGAGACAAACTGGCACCAGCCACAGTGTGGTGAGACCCTCCCCCAGATGATCAGTGCAGGTCCATGCAGCACCTGGTCCAGTGCTCCAAAAATTTGAAATTTTGAAACTCAGCTGGCACACCTGAGATAAAACACAGGAACACTATGATGCTGGCAGACAGCTCAGACAAAGACAGGTAAATGCAGGGATCTGAGGGATGCCTGGGACAAATGGAGATTTTTGCTCTTCTGTGAGGGCTTCCTGAACAGCAGCAGGCATGAACTCCCCTCTCCAAGGATGAGAGAGCTGGCTGATGCCATTTTTACTCCCACCCATCAGCACGGACAGATATCAGTGAGCAGCACAGTGCCCGCCATGGAGAATTAAGTTGTTTACACCAACTTAATCCCCTTCACTCTGCAGGTGCTGTGAACTAAAGCAAGGGTGCCTAAGAGTCAGAGCAGCAGCAGAAACCAGAAGACCAACACAAATCTCTCCCAACCCCCACAACACACACAGAGTATACTGATCATAGAGTGCTGTAAGCTTCAGTTCTACAGAAAATAGGATCTAGTCTCTTAAAAACATTTTTTAATGTTTATTTTTGAGAGAGAGACAGTGTAAGCTAGGGAGGAGCAGAGAAAGAGGGAGACACAGAATCTGAGGCAGGGTCCAGGCTCTGAGCTGTCAGCACAGAGCCTAATGCTGGGCTTGAACCCGTGAACCACAAGATCATAAGCTGAGCCAAAGTCAGATGCTCAAGTGACTGAGCCACCCAGGCAACCCAGGATCTAGCCTCCTTTAACAAGCAGACTAAGACACACCTAGTTAAAACTTGCCACACAAGATCCAAACACTCCCCACTGCAGACAAGGAGAAACTCTGCAGAGGACTGACCTGAGGGAAAGAGCAGCCAAAATACAAGAGCAGAGTTCACACAGCATGCATGAGACACATTTCCTGAAGCTCCAGCCCTGGACAGTATATGACCTGTTCTTAATTAAGCCATTACTCTCAGAAGCAGGAAATGTAACAGACTTTCCTAATACAGAGAAGACAGAGACCTAAAGAAAATGCCAAGATAGAGGAGTTCATCCTGAAAGAAAGAACAAGAAGAGGTCACACCCAGGGATCTAATCAAAACAGATATAAGGAATATGCCTGAACCAGAATTTAAAACAGCAATCATAAGGATATTAGCAGGGCTTCAGAAAAGCCAGAGAAGACATCAGGGAGTCCCCTACCATAGAGATAAAAGATCTAAAAGCTAATCAGGCCAAAAAAAAAAAAAAAAATTCTATAATCAAGATGCAAAACCAACAAGATGTAATGATCAAAGGATGGAAGAAGCAGAGGAATGAATAAGTGACACAGAAGATAAAAGTATGGAAAATAATGAAGCTGAAAAAAAGAAGGAAAGAAAAATATGAGATCACTATTGTAGACGTAAGGAAATCAGCAACTCCATAAAGTGTAATAACACTTGTATCATAGGAGTCCCAGGAGAAGAAGGGAGGAAAAGGAGGCAAAGGTTTATTTGAGCAAATTATAGCTAAAAACCTCCCTACTTTGGGGAAGGAAGTAGACATCCAAATCCAGGAAGCACATAGAACTCCCATCAAAATCAACAAAAGCAGTCCAACACTAAGACATGTCATACTAAAATTTCCAAAATACAGAGACAAGTAAAAAAAAAACAAACAAAAAAAAAAATCTTGAAAGCAGCAAAGGAAAAGAAATCTCTAACCCACAAGGGAAGACAAATAAGGTTAGCAGCAGATCTCTCCACAGAAATTTGGTGTTCAACATGCTAAATGGGGAAAATATGCATTCAAGAATAGTTGTTCCAGCAAGGCTGTCATTCAGTATGGAAGGACAGATAAATAGTTTTCCAGACAAACAAAAACTAAAGTTCATTGCCAGTAAACCAGCCCTGCAAGACATATTAAAGAAGACTCTTTGTGTGGAAAAGAAAGAGTAAAAGCAACAAAGCCTAGAAAGGAACAGAGAAAATCTCCAGAAACACTGAATTAACAGGTAAAATAATAGCATTATCTATTTAATATCTATCAATAATCACTCTGGATGTAAATGGATTAAATGGACTAAATGCTCCAATCAAAAGACATAGGGTATCAGATAGATTTAAAAACAAAACAAAAACAAGACCCATCTATATGCTGCCTACAAGAGACTCATTTTAGACCTATAGAATCTTCAGATTGAAAGTGAGGGGATGGAGAAACATCTATCATGCTAATGGACAGCAAAAGAAAGCTGGAGTAAAAAAAAAAAAAAAAAAAAAAAAAGAAAGCTGGAGTAGCCATACTTATATCAGACTAACTCGATTATTAAACCAAAGAATGAAAGAAGAGATGAAGAAGGACACTATATCATAATAAAGGGGGACTATCCAACAAGAAGATATAACATTTGTAAATATTTATGCCACCAAAGTTTAGAGCACCCAAATATGTCAATTAATAACAAAAATAAAGAAACTCACTGACAATACAATCATAGTAGGGGACTTTAGCACCCCACCTACAACAATGGACATATCATCTAAGCAGAAAATCAACAAGGAAACAATGGCTTTGAATGACACACTAGACCAGATGGACTTATCAGATATATTCAGAACATTCCATCCTAAAGCAGAATACACATTCTTTTCAAGTACACATGGCAAATTCTTCAGAATAGACCACATAGCTGGTCACAAATCAGCCCTCAACAAGTACAAAAAGATCAAGATCATGCCGTGCATAATTTCAGACAACAATGCCATGAAACTTCAAGTCAACCAAAATAAAAATATGGAAAGACTACAAATACATGGAGGTAAAAGAACATCAGCCTACTAAAGAGTGAATAAGGTAACTAGAAAATTAAAGAAGAAATAAAAAAAGCAAATGGAAGCAAATGAAAATGAAAAGATGACAGTCCCAAACCTTTGGGATGCAGGAAAAGTGGTCACAGGAGGGAAGTACATAGCAATACAGATCAAAATAAGCAAAAAAAGTCTCAAATACACAAGCTAATCTTACACCTAAAGGAGCTAGACAAGCAACAGCAAATAAAGCCAAAAGCAAGCAAAGAAGGGAAATAAAAAAAGATTAGAACAGAAATAAATGATAAAGAAACAAACAAATAAAGATCAGTAGAACATATAAGTAAAACTAGGAGCTGGTTCTCTGAAAGAATTAATACAACTGATAAACCCAAGCCATACATGGCAAAAAGAAAAGAGAAAGGAACCAAATAAATAAAATCACTAATGAAAGGGGAGAGATCACAACCAACCCTACAGAAATACAAATATCATAAAAGAATATTATGAAAAATTATATGACAACAAACTGGACAATCTAGAGAAAATGGATAATTCCTAGAAACTCATACACTATCAAAATTCAAATGAGAAGAAATAAAAAATTTGAATAGACCCATAACCAGCAAAGAAATTGAATTAGTAAACAAAAATCTCCCAAAAACCAAAAGTCCAAGGCTAGATGTTTTCCCAAGGGAATTCTACCAAACATTTAAAGCAAAGTTAATACCTAGTCTTCTCAAACTGTTCCAAAAAAACAGAAATGGAAGGGAAACTTCCAAACTCATTCTACAAGGCCAGCATTACTTTGATTCCAAAACCAGACAAAGACCCCACTAAAAAGGAAAATTACCGGCCAATACCCCTGATAAACACAGATATAAACATCTCAACAAGATAATAGCAAGTCAAATCCAACAGTACTTGAAAAGAATCATTCCCCATGATTAAGTGGGATTTATTACTAGAGTGCAATAGTGGTTCAATATTTGCAAATCATTCAACATGATACACCACATTAATAAAAGAAAGGATAAAAGCCATATGATCCTCTCAAAAGATGCAGAAAAAGTATTTGACAGAACAGCATCCATTCTTGATAAAAACCTTCAACAAAGTAGGGACAAAGAGAACATACCTCAACATTATAAAGGCCATATATGAAAGACACACTGCTAATATCAACCTCAATGGGGAAAAACAGAACTTTTCCTCTAAAGTCTGGAAGAAGACAGGGATATCCACTCTGACCATTACTATTTAAGATAGTACTGGAAGTCCTAGTGTCATCAATCAGACAATAAGAAGAAATAAAAGGCATCCAAATCATCAAGGAAGAAGTGAAACTTCCACTATTCATAGGCAACATGATACTCTATGCAGAATACCCAAAAAACTCCACCAAAAGATTGCTGGAACTGATGCATGAATTCAGCAGTCACAGGATATAAAACCAATGTACACAAATCTGTTACATTTCAATACACCAATAATGAAAAGGCATAAAGAGAAATCAAGGAATAAATCATTTACAATTGCACCAAAATCCATAAATTACCTAGGAATAAACCTAACCAAAGAGGTAAAAGATCTGTAGTCTAAAACTATAGGATACTTAAGAAAGAAATAGAAGAGTATGCCAAGAAATAAAAAAACATTTCATGCTCATGGATTAGAAGAACAAATATTGTTAAAATGTCTATACTACCCAAAACAATCTACATATTTAATGCAATCTCTATCAAAATACCAACAGCATTTTTCACAGAGCTAAAACAAACAATCCTAAAATTTGTATAGAACCACAAAAGGCCCCGAATAGTCATAGCAATCTTGAAAGAGAAAAGCAAAGCTGGAGGTATCACAATTCCTTCAAGCTACATTACAAAGCTGTGGTCATCAAGACAGTATGGTGCTGGAACCAAGATAGACACACAGATCAATGGGACAGAATAGAAAAGCCAGATAGGGACCCACAACTATATGGTCATCTAATCTTCGACAAAACAGGGAAGAATATGCAGTCTCTTCAGCAAATGGTGTTGTGAACACTAGATAGCAGCATTCAGAAGAATGAAACTGGACTGCTTCTTACACCATACACAAAAATAAATCCAAAATGGATAAAAGACCTAAATGTAAGACAGTAAACCATCAAAATTCTAGAGGAAAACACAGGCATCAATATCTTTGACCTCAGCCATAGCAACTGCTTATTAGACACATCACTGGATGCAAGGGAGACAAAAGCAAAAATGAACTATTAGGACTTCATCAAGATAAAAATCTGCAGAGCGAAGAAAACCATCTACAAAACTAAAAGGCAACCAATGGAATGGGAGAAGATATTTGCAAATGACATGCCTGATAAATGATTAGTATCTAAAATCTATAAAGAACTTATCAAACTCAACACCAAAAACACAAATAATCCAGTGAGAAATGGGCAGAACACATGAATAGACATTTTTCCAAAGAAGACTTACAGATGGCTAACAGACACATGAAAAGATGTTCAACATCACTCATCATCAGGGAAATACAAGTCAAAACCACGATGAGATACCACCTCACACCTATCAGAATGGCTAAAAGTAACAACACAGGAAACAGATGTTGGCAAGGCTGTGGAGAAAGGGGAACTCTCTTACATTGTTTTGGGAATGCAAACTGGTTACCACCACTCTGAAGGACAGTATGGAGGAGGTTTCTTGAAAAGTTAGAAATAGAACTACCCTATGACCTAACAATTTCACTATGAGGTATTGACCCAAAGGATACAAAAACACAATTCAATGGGACACATGCACCCTGATGTGTACAGCAGCATTATCAACAATAGCCAAATTATGGGAAAAGTCCAAATGTCCAATGACTGATGAATTGATAAAGAGATTGTGGTGTATTTATACAATGGAATACTACTTGGCCATGAAAAAGAATGAAATCTTGCCACTTTCAATGACATGGATGGAGCTATAGTGTATTATGCTAAGTGAAATAAGTTAGAAAAATGCAGATACCATATGGTGTCACTCACATGTGGTGTTTAAGAAACAATACAGATGAACATAGGGGAAGGGGGAAAAAAGAGAGTAAGGCAAACCATAAGAGACTCCTAACTACAAAGAACTGAGGATTTCTAGAGGGGAGGTGCAAGGAGGATGGGCTAAATGGATGATGAGTATTAAGGAGGGCACTTGCTGTGATGAGCATTGGGTGCTGTATATATGTGCACTAAATTTTACTCCTAAAACCAATATTATACTATACATTAACTAGAATTTAAATAAAAACTTTTGGGGCGCCTGGGTGGCGCAGTCGGTTAAGCGTCTGACTTCAGCCAGGTCACGATCTCGCGGTCCGTGAGTTTGAGCCCCGCGTCAGGCTCTGCGCTGATGGCTCGGAGCCTGGAGCCTGTTTCCGATTCTGTGTCTCCCTCTCTGTCTGCCCCTCCCCCGTTCATGCTCTGTCTCTCTCTGTCCCAAAAATAAATAAAAAACGTTAAAAAAAATTAAAAAAAAAAACTTTTAAAAAAAGATGTGATACACACATGCACACACACACACACACACACACAGACACACACACACATGCACACACATAATAGAATATTACTCAGCCACAAAAAGGATCAGGTCTTGCCATTTGCAACAACATGGATGGATCCAGAGTATATTATGCTAAGTGTAATATGTCAGAAAAATACCGTATGATTTCACTTATATGTGAAATCCGAAAAGCAAAACAAATGAATAAACAAACAAAAAGAATCAGACCTATGAGTTAGAGTAGCAGATACAGGATTCCAATTATAGAATGAATAAGTCATGTGAAAAATGTACAGCATAGGGGCACTTGGGTGGCTCAGTCGGTTAAGCGTCGGACTTCAGCTGAGGTCACGATCTCGCTGTCCGTGAGTTCGAGCCCCGCGTGGGGCTCTCGGCTGATGGCTCAGAGCCTGGAGCCTGCTTCAGATTCTGTGTCTCCCTCTCTCTCTGCCCCTCCCCCATTCATGCTCTGTCTCTCTCTGTCTCAAAAATAAATACACATTAAAAAAAATTTAAAAAAATGTACAGCATAGGGAATATAATCAATGGTATTTTAATAGCGTTCTTATGGTAATAGATGGTAGTTAAACTTGTGATAAGCATAGCATAAGGTATAGAGTTCTTGAAACACTATGTGGTAGACCTGAAACTAAAGTAACATTGTATGTCAACTATACTCAAAAAAAAAAACAAAACCCTATATGATGAATACATGGGAATTACTATATCATTCTCTCATTTTTTATGTATTTGATATTTTCCACAAGAAACAAACACTTCTAATATAAATTAAAGGTGATGATATATATAACAGAAAATAAGGAATTCTTCAGTAAAATCCCATGTATTAAATCTTCAGTATAAAATATAATTTCTTGGAATGATATTCCATATTTTCAATTATCCAGCCAATTAGTCTACTAAGAAATTTACAGTGATGAAAAGCAGTGAACTGGAATGTTGTATTCAAAGGATTATTTTGTATGTAGGGGTCGTTTGAGCCTATTACATTGGCAAGATGCCTACTGCTGAACTAAACAATAAAAAATGAATAACGTCTTTATGTTCAAAATCAAAAGTCCACAGTATATTTATTGTCCTGTTACTATAAAATGTTCAGTTTGCAATCTAGTTTCTTTTGCATTTTAGTAGAACAAATCTCTTAATTATGCAGTCACATAAGTAGAATCACAATATGTTAAAGCTCAAAGAAAATTGAAAGATCATTTACTCTAACTCTTGTATTTTACAAATGAGGAAACAAGATCTTTTGAAGTTCTCTAAGTATTACTGAGGGAGCTGAGGCTAAAACCCAGAATTGCCTCCCAGCTTAGTGCTTGTTCTCCTACCCAACCTAAAAATATGATATAAGATAGTGTCCCTTTCAAATAAATTCATTCTGATTGCTGCTAATACCAACTCTCCAATGAATATGAAGAAAGATTTGACCCTTCACATTCCTTTCTAATAACTCCATTTCCACCACTGTCCTGATAAACAGAGCATGACTTAAAGAAGGCTTTGTATCTGCTATCATTTATTAACCTCAATTCTCTAAGATCTATCTCAGTGCCTGAGAAACAATAGAGAGTTAATAATGTCACTGGAGAGTAAAGGGTGGGATAGATCTATATGTCAACAGTTGCAAAGCTGTGTCTAAAAGCTAAATGATTGCCACTTTTTGTCAATGAGATGACAGAGGTGATAGGATGCATTTTTAATACATAGACATAATTAGGTTTGGAGCATTATTATTGTTTTTTTTTCTTTGTTTATTGTTTTGTTTTATGAAACAAAACTTCTGGCAGTCCAGGTTTGTATATGCAGTATATAAAGTGTTTCTTGGTTTATGTAAGGCTCATAAAAACATAATAAACAATTTGATTTAATATAAGTAATGAAGAAAAATTGGCATAATTCTAATATAATATATAAAACAGTTAATTAGAATATATGCTACAATCCTATCACTATTTCTACTAATTAGAACTTTTAAATAAATCTATTTTTAAGTGTCAAAGAAATAAAAAAATCCCTAACTAAATTCATTTTCATGCCTGAAACAATTTATGAAACAGTTTTAAAGATCTGATAATAAATTATTATAAAGAAATTCTTATCTATTGGTATTTTATTTGTGAAGAGAATTCATTTTTGTTCCTCTGCACAGAATCTCTAACAATGTAGGACAGTCTCTGAGTATGAACAGCTTCATGTGAATCCACCGTAGAAACATTTTACTTTCCTGGATAAATGCATTATAGCAAATTAAATAGCTGCTTCTTGTGTTTATGAGGGCTTCTTAGTGCACCCTTGTGGCAAAGTAATAAGTTACAAATGCAACTTTAAAACATTCAGAACATAAAGCCACCCCTAAAGGAAACGACTAAGTCACCTGGTACTTACAGGAAGCATCAGCCATTGTCTAACGTAGTCATGGAAAAAAGTTTGGTGAAATTTTGTTTTATAAAAAGGAGATACAAGAGAAATGATTGAAATAAGAATGTTTAGGACAGAAAGATAATCTCATTTTTGGGCCATTCAAAGTGATGTTGAATGATATCAACACTGAACAGGTATAGTGGATGCATTTATTCCAAATCACTTGTTTAAACTTCTGTGTTCTAGCATATGAGAAAATGATATTTGGACAATGCTTCCTAATTTTTCCCAATTTGTCAAATGTAGCCCAAACTTTTACCCTACTTTTTTTTAGCTGAACACAAGAAATCATTACTCCATGCAGAAATGGATGCTGTGTTCACATTAACTGATATACAAGTGAGACACAACATATTATTTAGCTTTTTTTAATTAATTAGGAAAAAGAGTATATGTGTCTTTTAAATAATACAACAAAGAAAAACATTTGCAGATTGAATTTAACCCTTAGTCAGCAAATTTGAAATTTCTAACAAAATTAACTTTCAAAAAAGTTAATACTTTAAATATATATATTACTTTTATTACATTTCTATGCACATGTGCATCACAATAAATATAATTTGTCTGGGATACATAAGTTCACATAATAACAAAATTCAGTCTAAAAATGTATTTTCAATAAATCTCATATATTGAAAAAAAATAAAATAAAAAAATAAATAAAAATGTCGAATTTTTTCTCATAACTTTTAGGAAATTTACAGTTAACTCAGATAATTTTATATCAAAGAGACCCTCTTGCAAAGGTAAACCAGATTTATATGCAGAATGTTTACATCAGTAATGTTTGGAAGGGCAAAAATTTATAGTCAAAATATATTGACAGGCAAATGGATGACTAAATTATAAAAATATAATAATGTCAAATAATGAATAAACATTACAGACACTAATACTAATGAAGGTAGGCAATCTAAATTTAAGTGGGAAAAGTAATTCCAAAAAGTTAAAATCATACATTTTTATAAAGCTGAAAATGTAAAACAAAACAATCTGCTTGGTAAAGATACTTAGCTATGACTAACACATATTTTTAAAAGTAAGATAATATCCACATATAATCCAAGATAATAGTAACTGGAAGGTGGTGACAGGTAAGGAGCAGACATGGCAAGGATCAGACCATTAGGCTTTTTGCTAGGGTATTAGGATAACTGGTATCTGTCATATCATTGCTTGCAAATAAAAACAAACTAATAAATAAGGTATGCGAGAGTCACTAATGAGAGTATGTGATAAAGATAAATATTAGCCCAATTCTGTGCCCCTGGGATGCAAACAAGGAAACAGGATAAAACAGGATGCAAACAGGATAAAAAGAAAGCCACATTCTAATTTATATATCCATTCTGCAAAGTACAAAAATATATAATAGTTATATAATATTACTAGGTGTTATACATGTTCTACATGTACATGTTATACATGTTCTAAAACTTTTGTTCAGCTATGAACAAATAACTTGCCATCTAGTGATATATTCACACATAGGTACTCGAAGGGAGAAACCACATGTGCATTGTTGATCCATATGTGTCCCCAAATCAAGCATTGTGCTTTGTACTACCTGTACTTAGTATTTTATGAACAGTGAATATATAACTCAAATATTAACCTAGTCTATATTCAAGAAGTTCTCAAAAATTAAAAGCAGAGAAAAATAATTATTTTTCCAAAACTGTCACTGTACATATACTTTAAAGTAATTCAAATTAAAAAATACCTTTGAAATACATTCCAAAGAACAGTTTTAGATGTCAATAATTAAAATTGTAGTTTTTTGTGAGAATATTCTTTTGAGGATCTGTATCTTAAAGTATAGAAAAAAATTTTGTTCTTTATTTTTATCCTTTGATCATTTTTTTAAATTTTAAATGCCATCTTTTCTTTCTAGTTAAATAATTTCTGCTTGGTGACTTGTAATAAGACTAGGAACTCTGCCCACCACCAGTCAAGACAAATAGCCTTTGCCTCATTAGAGAATCTGGTGTGTTATGAGAAAAAGCCAAGGCAAGAGGAACCTGGAACATGAGATAGGCCACGAATATTGGAAAGGATTTTAAGAAGATGCCAGCTGGCCTGGGGACGGAGTAAAAGGGCCTTTCCTGGAATAAAATAGAATGATTATGCCAACCTTGAATCGGGTAAAATCTGGCACTAAAGAGAGACCTGGAGAAAGGCCAAAGGACTCAGTAGGAGTGATGAGGAAAGGGAGCAGGTGGATAAAGTCCATTGCAAAACTTGAGCTGTTGAAAACAGCCATACTTGTAACTATTCAGTACAAACAGAAAGATGTTGAGATACAAGCATTAGTAACTTAATTTCATTAGAATCCATTTAATTTTGTAAAAGTCACAAATATCCTAGATCTGTTTCTATTTTGAACTCCATCTTCCCCACACCAACCCCAGATAACAATATACTAAAGGAAGTATTTATTATGTGCCTGTTATATGCTAGGCACTGAGCTAAATCTAGAGACAGTATACTTTAAATGAAAAAGTGAAGGATGAATAGAGAACAGCTAGGAGAAAAGTGCAAGGATGTGTGACTATGTAAAGATGCAAGACTATCCATACTTTTGAAGAACTCCAAATTGAGCATGGAATATAGGGTCTGAAAGGAAGAACTGGAAGATGTTAGACTGAAGGGCTTAAGGCCAGATTTGGGCCGAAGGCCTCTACTTTATTAAGTTTTTATTAGATTTTATTCTTCATGTTAAATGCTTTGAGAAGCCATGAAGTTTTTCAACATTTGATCAACTATGTATTTTATTTAAAAAAAATTTTTTTAATGTTTATTTTTGAGAGAGAGAGAGAGAGAGAGAGAGAAACAGAGAGAGACAGAGTGTGAGTGGGGGCGGGGGCGGGGGGCAGAAAGAGAGGGAGGTACAGAATCTGAATCAGGCTCCAAGCTCTGAGCTGTCAGTGCAGAGCCTGATGCAGGGTTTGAACTCAGGAGCTGACAGACGCTTAACCGACTTAACCTGCACCACCCAGGCACCCCCAACTATGCATTTTAAAAGAATTACTCTGGTTGTAGCAAAAGGAAGTTACTAGAATGGAAGAAGGGAGTGGCGCCTGGGTAGATCAGTCAGTTAAGCATCCACTTCAGCTCTGGTCATGATCTCATGGTTCATGAGTTTGAGCCCCTCATCGGGCTTTGTGCTGACAGCTCAGAGCCTGGAACCTGCTTCTGTGTCTCCCTCTCACTCTGCTCCTCCCCTGGCTCATGCTCTCTTTCTCTTTCTCAAAACTAAATAAACATGTTTTAAAATTTTAAAGAATGGAAGAAGGGAGAGAAGTCAGGAAATTTAAAATGTCCAGAAAATTAAAGAGAACTAAATTTGAATGGGAGGATTCTCACATCTGGCCAAGAAGGAGCGACAGCACTGAATTTACCCTCCTACTTGAAACAACTAAAAAAAGCAAATAAAATATACAAAACAATATTTTAAATACATCAGATGAAGGATAGTCATCTCCGAGAGATAGGACACAAATGAGGTTAAGCTACTGCCCCAGCTTACTGCCTGGAAAGGATGCCCAGGCTTCTCTGCAAGGAGGGTTTACACAGGAAGAGACTGGCAGATTCACCGGGTACAGAAAACAGCAGTGAAAATCCAGAAAGACCAAGGTGACAAGAGTCAAAGGAAAGAGCACCAGTGAGAAGATAGCCTTTCAGAGAATGAACCCCTCAGAACTGTCCAAGGGTTTGCCTCCAGGATGCAGACAAGCACTCATTGGTACATGAATGAGAGGAGACCACCATCACTGAGGAAAAAACACTTGAAATAGTTAGAGACAGTAGTCCCTGGTACTCACCCAGGACCAGAAATACTGACTGTTCCCACTAGCCAGAGAGGGAAACCTCATAGCTCAAGGCACATTGTATAGAGTACTCAGAACTGTAATGGAGTAAAATTAGTCCTAGATTAAATGCTGCTCTTGTCCTGAAAAACAAATTGTAAAAATGAGACCAGAATGAATCAAACTCTTTTCAAGTAACTGCACTGAGAATAAAGGCCAAGAATATTTCTAGAAATGCAGAAGTATATAGCACCCAACCAAGTAAGATTTATATTTCTTGTCATTCAATTTTTTAAAAAATCAACAAGTATCCAAAGAACCAGGAAATTATGTTTGGAGAAAAAGCAATCAATTGTAACTGACCCAGAACTGAAACATATGTTCGAATTAGTAGACAGAACATGAAAACACACTCATCATTATAATTGTTTTTTATATTTTCAAAAGATAGAAAGATTGAGCATATTAAATATATATATGTATGTGTGTGTGTGTGTGTATATATATATATATATAATATATATATATAACACATTATATTAAAATTGGGTAGTATGATTCCTCTATGTTTAGTCTTCTTTTTCAAACTGCTTGGGCTATTCCAGTTCCTTTGCCTTTTCATACTTATTTTAAGATGCATTTGTCTGTATTTACAAGAAAAAAAAACATTGCTTAAAATTTGACAGGAATTGTGTTTAAACTATAGATCATTTTGTGCAGAATTGACATCTTGATTATGTTGAGCTTTCCAATCCATGAACGTAGTTACCCTCTCCATTTATTTAGATCTTCTTTATGTCTTTCATAATGGTTTTATGATTCTTAGCATATAGATACATTAATGAATTTTGAAAAGTTGAACTAACCTTGCATTTGGAATAAAATCTACTTGATCACTGTGAATACTTTTTTTCAATATGCTTCTGGATTCAATTCACGAATATTTTGTTGAGGATTTTTGTGTCTATTTTCATGAGGAATTAGTTTTCTTTTTTGTAAAATCTTCATCTGGTTTGGTACTAGGGTAATGCTAGCCCCCAAAAAAGTGTTAGAAAGTGCTCCTTCCTTTTCTATTTTCTAGAAGAGATTGTGTAGAACTGTAGAATTTCTTTTTTTTTAACGTTTATTTTTGAGACAGAGAGGGACAGAGCATGAACGGGGGAGGGTCAAAGAGAGAGGGAGACACAGAATCTGAAACAGGCTCCGGGCTCTGAGCTGTCAGCACAGGGCCCGACGCGGGGCTCAAACTCACAGACTGTGAGATCATGACCCGAGCTGAAGTCGGACGCTCAACCGACTGCGCCACCCAGGCGCCCCTGTAGAATTTCTTTAAGTATATGGTAGAATTCCCCAGTGAAACCACCTGGAAATTTATTTTACAGAATATTTCAAAATGCAGATCAATTTCTCAAATATTTAAAGGAGTATTCAGATTATCTGTTTAATCTTGGATAAGTTTTTATGGTTTGTGGTAGTTGAAGGAATTGGCCTAATTATAATTTGCCAATATCAATATCCTGGTTTGGATAATATACTGTATAAGATGCCACCATTGGCATAAACTGGATGATAGATACATGGACCTTCTCTGTACTATTTTTACAACTTCATCCATGTCTATAATTTTATTCAAAATAAAAAGTTGAATAAAAAGAAATACATACATTTGTTGGGGTGCCTGGGTGGCTCAGTCACTTAAGCGTACAACTTCAGCCCAGGTCATGATCCCACACTTTGTGGGTTCCAACCCTGCATCGGGCTCTGTGCTGACAGCTTGAAGCCTGCTTCAGATTCTGTGTGTGTCTCTCTCTCTCATCCCTCCCCTGCTTGCACTCTGTCTCCCAAAAATAAATAAATATTTTTAAAAATTAAAAAAAAAAGAAACACATACATTTTAAATAGAAACTGTTAATAATTCATTAAATTTGTACAAATTAATTCAACTATTTTTAGGAGAGAATTTCCACCTCATGATTTTGAGTTTGTTGTTCACTTCTTTGATTTCAACCCTTTCTGGTTTGAAATGGCAAAAAATAAAAATATCAAAATAACTCTGTCTTTTCCATCCTCAAATTAATTAAATAGAAAATAATCCTCACTATGCTATCTGACTCACTTCTTGTAGGTAGTATACGATATAATTGTGTGTGTTAAGCTCTCTCAGATTGGAAGAGATCTTGTAGGATAGGCCAATATTATCTCAGTTGATAGGGATTTATTTTAATTATAACCAGTATTCCCAAGCCTTAACAGACTGCGATTTTTAAAAATGGAGAGATATTTAATTATGAGTCATCATCCTCTCTCCTCTCTGCCTAAGCATGAAATAAGCTCCCCTCAACTTGTTCTCCAAGTTTTAATTTTTTTTTTTCTGCAAGTGCTCAAAGGATGTTTCGATTATACTTAGAAACCAGTCTGTCAGCTGCAGTCATCATGTCACATTTATACTCCTCTTCAGTTCTTCTTCAGGCTCACAAAAGTTCTTCTTCCCTGACTGCCGAAGTCCTTGGAAAAAATATCCCTGCTTCTAGTCATGAACACTCCAATGGCCCAAACATAGGCCTCGAAAGGACAAGAAGGATCCTGTGTTCCACACAAACGTGGGAAGAATCACCACTTCACTGACTTTGGGCTATACTATGTCTGTGGACGCAGACCCTGCTCTGCAGGGTGTGTGGACTCGTGGCATCTACACAAACAGTGCAATCACATTTGGTCATAATCTCTTGCCCGGAATACCACACGGTTCTTTTATCAGGATGGAGGCAATCATGTCTTTACAACCCCTTTTGCTGAGTTTAATTCCCTGTTAAAGGGCAATGGGCTCAAAAACTAACAAAGTCATTTTTCTCTATCCCCTTTCTCTCAGAAAGTTCCTACCCATATCTAAAATTCTTCCCTCCTTCTCTAGTTAGGAAACAAGGGTACTTGGCACATGTAAATACTGATATTTGTGATAGGTAGAAGTGAGAAAGTGCTAGCAGCATGTTTTACACCTTCTTGGCTAGTCAACATTTTCCTCTTCCAGAAGGATACAAGGGAAGAAAGGGAAATGTGAACAGCCACAGAAAGGATACCAAAGTCAAATCATAAATCTTTTCAGAGCAGTTGTATCAAGTATTACTCCAAGCCCTTGACATGTTTTAGTTTATTCAACCCTCACAAGAAATCTATTAGGCAGTTATTATTATCCCCACTTTGTAGATAATGGAACTGAGAAACAGAAAGATTAAATAACTGGTCCAAGGTCTCGAGCTGGCAAATGCAGTCAGGATATGATCTTGATTTACCCAACTGCAGGCCTTGAGTTCCTAACCAATGCACTAAACCACCTTTCAAATAAACTTTGGAATAATTATTTCAAACATATTTCTTCAATAGGAGATATGAGAGAGATGAATGTTTAAGTGCATTAAATCTACAACATAAGATATAGTTTATATTTATTATAATGCATTTCTCAGGCCATAAAACCCCTTATGTTTTTGTGAATCGTCCCACAGGTTATTCTAGGGACCTGCTTTGGAAAATGTTGCTCAAGCTATGAAAATTTATTCCATAAAAATGAGTTTCATTTTTCCATTATAGTCAGTTCCCATTTATTAAATCTCTAAAGTTTGAAGGTGGGAAAATTTTGAACATGGACAAGCACTGTGCCTTTACAATGTCTTTCACATGAAGAATATATGTGAGAGTTGACAGAGAAACCAGTAAAAGGAAAAATTCTAAGGATTAGAAGCTTGTTTGTTTGTTCACACATTTGTTTCAGAGGCATCAGAAAAGATTCTGTGGTTTGATATGAAGAGAGTATCCAATACCACTGGAACTGGAATGAGTTCTAATATCATCAAAAAGAACAATGGGAACGGTCATGATAGCACGTCCCACAAAGCAGGATGATAATGCTGGGGTTTGGGAGTGAGAAGGAGAGAGTAAAGTTCCTTGAGAGTGACACATTTAAATATTAGAGTAAGTTGGGGCACCTGTTTCGTTCAATTGGTTAAGCATCTAACTCTTGATTTCAGCTGAGGCATAATCTCACGGTTGTGAGATCAGGCTCTGTACTGGGCATGAAGCCTGCGTAAGACCCTCCCTCTCTCCCTCTGTCTGCCCCTCTCCCACTCATGCTCTAACTCTCTCTCCCTCAAAAATATAATTACTTATTCAATTAATTAAATATGATGGTAAGTTAAACATTCTCAAGAAATAAATAAGCCAAGTAGCAGACCAGCAGTGACCCTAATCTAAAACAGTAGGATACTTGTTTGTTTTTTTCTGTCAGTGCTTATGAGTTCACGAAAACAGTACAAACCTACTGATGATGTTGATTTTGAATAGATACATGAATCTTTAAATTTGATCTTTGGTGCCTGTAATCCTCATTATAATTTTTCATATAGAATTTGTCAGACTTTCATGCAGCTACCTTTAAAATGTGTACTGGAGAACTAAGGGTCATAGGGTTACTGTGTTCTCAAATGTTCTGGAATGGAATTCCTGAGTCCCATTATTAAGAGCATATCTGTTATATATGTATATTATCACTTTTAACATTGTATGAAAATTAATATGATTTTAATAAACATGTGACTTCATTAAAATTAGAGGTCTTATATAACTTTATATCCTCAACACATACAGTGTGTTATACTATAGTTGCTAAGCTCAGTAAATGTATATTGAATAAATTAATGCATGATCAAAGTGAAATCCTTCTAGTCAAATGAACAATTTCTCTTTTTTCCAAATATGTCTCTTAAATTTATATGAGATTTTTAATATTTATATTCCTTTCTACAAGCTATAGCTTTCATATATGAATTTTTTATATCTCTATATAATATTACATTCAGATTCAAAAGTTTATAATTTTAGAGGACCCTGGGTGGATCAGTCGGTTAAGCGTCTGACTTTGGCTCAGGTCATGATCTTGTAGTTTGTGGGTTCTAGCCCCACATCAAGCTCTGTGCTGACAGCTCAGAGCCTGGAGCCTGCTTCAGATTCTGTGTTTCCCTCTCTCTCTCTCTCTGCCCCTCCCCACTCACACTCTGTCTCTCTCTCTCTCAAAAATGAATAAACATTAAAAAAATTCAGAAGTTTATACTTTTGAAACTTCAGTTCAATATTATGCATAAGTTACTCAGTCTCCAAAAATATACTTTTATTGCTGTAAGAGTAAATCAAATCATGTTCTCAATTCTTTGTATAAATTATCTTAAACCCTTAGATTATATCTAAAATTTATAAGTTTAACGTTATTAATATTACTTGAGTCTGTACAATTTTTCTTACTAATAGCTGAAATATACAGTTCATCCATTCATCTACAACATAGCATAGAGAAAATAGAACTGTTTTAATAAAGAATGATTTATTCAGACTTATCTTTTTTTGTTCTACATCAAATTAAATACTACTAAACAACTAAATGCATAATAATATATAATTTACCAAGTAGAGTTAAATTATGTTTTAAATGAAAGAAGAAAAACCTTTGTGTATTAATACACATTAAAAATATATACATTCTCATATTCCTATATTTTCATCATAACATACATAATCAATTACAAGAAAAGAAAGATAATTAGAGGGTATTACACCATAAGGTTCTTCTTTTTTTATTGTTTTCAAGGTTTTTTTTAATTTATTTTGAGACAGAGAGAGAGAATGAGCAAGGGAGGGGCAGAGAAAGAGGGGGGCAGAGGATCTGAAGCAGGCTCTGTGCTGACAGCAGAGAGCCTCATGCGGGGCTCAAACTCATGAACCGGGAAATTATGACGTGAGCTGAAGTCAGAGGCCACCCAGGCACCTCTACACCACAATTTCTTAAACATATTATCAACTTGCTATTTTTAAACTATTAGATACTTTTTTCAGTATAAGCAAACATATGAATGAAAGAGAATAGCAAGTCAATAAAGAGATATAAGTATACTTAAAATTAACTTTATGTGGGGGCGCCTGGGTGGTTCAGTCAGTTCAGCATCTAACTTCGGTTCAGGTCATGGTCTCACTATTTGTGAGTTCAAGCCCCACATGGAGCTCTGTGCTGACAGCTCAGAGCCTGGAGCCTCCTTCGGATTCTTTGTTTCGCTCTCTCACTGCCCCTCCCCTGCTCGTTCTCTCTCTCTCTCTCTCTCTCTCTCTCTCTCTCTCTCTCTCTCTCTCTTTCTCAAAAATAAATAAAAACATTTAAAAAATTAAAAAAAAAAACAATTAACTTTATGTGGGGTGCCGGGGTGGCTCAGTCAGTTAAGCTTCCAACCTTGACTCAGGTCATGATCTTGTGGTTTGTGAGTTTGAGCCCCACGTCTGTCTCTGTGCTGACAGTTCAGATCCTGGCGTCTGTTTCAGCCTCTGTGTCTCCCTCCTCTCTCTCTGTCCCTTCCCATTCATACTCTGTCTCTCTCTCTCTCTCTCTCTCAAAAATAAATAAACATTAAAAAATTAAGAATTAAATATATGATAAAGTTTTATTGCAAATCAATGAATAGAGATTATAAACAATACTTTGAGAATTCATTTACAACTTAGAAATTAAAGAAATTAAATTATTGTTTTGTATTATAATCTAATATAATTTTTAGGAATTCTTCTTCTGATCAAGGTGAAGCAACAAATACTCAACTAGCTCTTTCATCATTAACAATTAGAAAACTGGACAAAAACATATGAAACAACTGCAAGCAAACAAACAAGTGAGCCTTATTTTGCTCTGGATTTCTGTCTGGGAGACAGTCCAAACCTCAGTTCATGGAGAAAATCTCAAAGGGAACACAATGATTTTATTGAATGAAAGAGTAAAACATTGGATTCAGGGAGGTTTATATGACTGGAAATTGCAGGTCAGTATTCTACAGATGAGGGATCCACACAAAAAAAAGCTTCAGAAATATGCACAATGATACTCTTTATTCTTTGACTAAATATGTGCGAAATTTGTATATTAAAAACTTGAAAACATGGGTAGGCAAAATTTTTAAATATCAAAAAAAAAAAGGAAAGATATACCATGTTCATGAATCCATAGACTCAAAACTGTTAGGATAATGGTCCAAAAATGATCTATAGCATAAGTACATTCCAATAAAACAAGCAGGCTTTTTGTGATAATTACTAAGTTAATTCTAAAATTATATGAAATTGCAAAAGACCAAGAATAGCCAAAATAGATTTTAAAAAGGGCAAAGCTGAGGAACATGCATTGCTTGATTTCAAGGTTTATTATAAAGCTACAGAAATTAAGAGAATTTGTTGGGCACCTGAGTGGCTCAGTTGGTTGAGCATCTCACTTTGACTCAGGTCATGACCTCGTGGTTTGAGCTTGAGTCTCACATCAGGCTCACCGCTATCAGCACAAAACCTACTTCAGATTCCCTGTCTCCCTCTCTCTGACCCTCCCCTACTTGTGTGTTCTCAAAAATAAATAAAAATTTTAAAAAAGAGAGAGAGAATTTGTCATTATTGTAAGGATCAAGCTATGGAGCAAAGGAACAAACAGAATGCTGACTTGACCTACACATGTGTAAGTCATTGGTTTTTGACAGCATTGCAAGATGATGTAATGGGAGATAATTCAGTCTTTTCAATAAGCAGTGCTAGACGAACTGGATATAAATATGGAAAAACATAAACGATTCTTACACTGTAGCATGCAAAAAATTAGTTCAGTGTGGATTATAGGCATAACCATAAACCTAAAAAAATAACACTTAAAAAAAACAGGATAAAATTTTTGTGACTCTGAAGTAGGCAAAGATAGGTTGGGGGAAAAAAAACATCATCCATTTAAATAAATATATTGGTGAACTGCACTTCATTAAAATTCAAAACTTCTGCTCTTCAAAAGGTACTGTTAAGAAAATGGAAATGGAATCCACAGGCTGAGAGAAAATGTTCTCAATATATATATTTGGAAACTAACTTATGTATTCAACATATAAAGAACTTTTACAACATTTAGAAGACAAAAAACCTCTTCACCAAAACAAACAAAAAACCCTAATCAAGTGCCCCACAAAATAATGCATATGAATAACCCATAACTACATGGGGAAAAGCACAATGTGATTAATACTCAGTTAAATGAAAAATAAAACCATAATAAGTTGCAACTATACCATAGTCTCGATGTTTGTATCTCTCAAAATCTGTATGCTGACACTTAATCTCTAATGAGATGGTATTTGGAAGTGGGGACTTTGAGAGATGACTGGGTCATAATGATGAAGCCCTCATGAATAGGATTAGTGTCATTATAGAAAACCCAGAGAACTCTCTTACTCTTTTTTTAGAGTTTATCATGTATTTTTTCTCTTTTTCCAATTTTTAGTTAAATTCTAGTTAGTTAACATATAGTGTAATACTGGTTTCAGGAGTAAAATTTAGTAATTCATCACTTACGTGCAATACCTAGTGCTCATCATAACAAGTGCCCTCCTTAATACCCACCACTCATTTAGCCCATCCACCCCACCTACTGCCATCCATCACCCCTCAGCTTGTTTTCTATACTTAAGAGTCTCATATAGTTTGCTTCACTCTTTTTTTTTCCTTCCCATATGTCCATCTGTTTTGTTTCTTAAATTCCACATATGAGTGAAATCATGGTATTTTCTTTCTCTGACTAATTTTGCTTAGCATAATACATTCTAGCTCCATTCGTGTCATTGCAAACGGCAAGATTTCATTCTTCTGAGTAACATTCCATTGTGTGTGTGTGTGTGTGTGTGTGTGTGTGTGTGCGCGCGCGCGCGCGTGCGCACCACATCTTTATCCATTCATCAGTCAGTGGACATATGGGCTCTTTCCATACTTTGGCTATTTTTGATAATGCTGCTGTATACATAGGAGTGCATGTGTCCCTCTGAATCTGTATTTTTGTATCCTCTGGGTAAATACCTAGTAGTGTAATTGCTAGGCCCTAGGATATTTCTATTTTTAACTTTCTCAGGAGGCTCCATACTGTTTTCCACAGTGGCTGCCCCAGTTTGTTTTGCCACCAACAGTGCTCCCCTTGCTCCACACCCTTTCCAACATCTGTGTTTCCTGTGTTGGTACTTTAATCCATTCTGACATGTATGAGGTGTTATCTCATCATGGTTTTGACTTGTTTTTCCCTGATGAGGAGTGATGTTGAGCATTTTTCATGTACCTGTCAGCCATCTGGATGTCTTTGGGAAAATGTCTATTCACGTGTTCTGCTCATTTCTTAACTGGATTGCTTGGTTTTGGAGTGTTGAGTTTGATAAGTTCTTTATAGATTTTAGATACTAGTCTTTTATCAGATATATCATTTGCAAATATCTTCTCCCATTCCACAGATCACCTTTTAGTTTTTTTTTTTTTTTGGTTGTTTCCTTCATTGTGCAGAAATTTTTTTATCTTGAAGTCCTAATAGTTCATTTTTGCCTTAGTTTCCCTTGCCTTCAGCAACATGTCTAGTAAGAATTTGCTGCAACCAAGGTCAAAGAGGTTTCTGCCTGTGTTCTCCAAGATTTTGATGGTTTCCTGTCTCACATTTAGATCTTTCATCCATTTTGAATTTATTTTTGTGTATAGTATGAGACAGTGGTCCAGTTTTCATTTTTCTGCACGTGGCTCTCCAGTTTTCACAAAACCATTTGTTGAAGAGACTGTCTTTTTTCCATTGCATACTCTTTCCTGCTTTGTTGAAGATTAGATAACCAAATACTTATGGGTCCATATCCGGGTTTTCTGTTCTGTTCCATTGATCTATGTGTCTATCTTTGTGCCAGTACCATACTGTCTTGACGACTACAGTCTTGTAATATAGCTTGAACTCTGTAATCATGATACCTCCAGCTTTGCTTTGCTTTCTCAAGATTGCTTTGGCTATTTGGGGGTCTTTTATGGTTCCATACAAATTTTAGGATTGTTTGCTCTAGCTTCTGCTGCAACTCCTATAAAGCAAATGTTATGCTTTAAGGAGTCACTGAGTTCCCTAAGTCTACTATCATGATCCAATACCTTTCTTTGCCTCTTCTATTCAACTTCATTATTTCCCATAATTTTGTCAACTATATCACTGATTTGTTCCTCTACTTTGTCCATGTGCTTTATCATTGCATCCAGTTTTGCATCTCAGTTATAGCATTTTTTATTTTGGTCTGACAAGTTTTTAATTGTTTTATCTCTGCAGTAGGAGATTCTCTAGTGTCTTCTATGCTTTTCTCAAGCTCAGCTAGTATCCTTATAATTGCTTTAAATTCTGGTTCAGGCATCTTACCTTATGTCTGTGTCGATTAAACCCCTGGCCATCATTCCTTCCTGTTCTTCCTTTGGGGTGAATTCTCTGTCTTGTAAATTTTTCTACATCACTGTTTTTAGTGTTATTGTTAGGGAAGTCTGTTATATTCCTGCTCCTGAGAATAATGGCTATATTAAGAAGAGGTCCTATACTGTCTTGGGCCTGGTGCTTCAGTTGATGTTTCAGAGTGTGCACTCTCCTGTTGTGCTTTTGCTGCTTATCCCTCAGGTCAGTCCTCTACATAGTTTCTCCTTGCCTACAGTGGGGGGTGTTTGGACCTTGTTCACTCAGTGTCAAGTTTTAACTAGGTGTGTTTTAGTCTGCTTGTTAAAAGAAGCTACGACAAAAAAATAAATAAAAATAAGAAGCTAGATCCTATTTCCCTTAGAGTTGAAGTTTTGCAGCAGTCTATGATCAGTAGACTTGGTGTGTGTGAGGGTTTTGTGCTGGTCTTCTGGGGGAGTCACCTGCTGCACTGATTCTCAGGAGGACTTGCCCTAGTGAAAATGTACCTGCAGGGCACAGGGGTGTGGGGTTTGGTGTAAGTGACTCTGGCCTCCACTAGGTGGCACTGTGTTGCTCACTGAAGTTGGTCAGTGCTGGTGGGGAGCCTGCTTCAATCCTGCTCTTTTGGCCCCAGGGTGGGGAGTTCATGCCCACCACTCTTCAGGAAGCCCTACAAAAGAGCAAATAATCACCCCTCTTGTGTCCCTAACTTCCGTCAGATCCCTGCCTTCACCCTGTCTTTGTCTGAGCTATGTGCCTGCCTGGCGACACTGCACTCCTGTGTTTTATCTCTGGCACACCAGCTGGTTTTCAAAACTCCAAATTTTAGGGACCAGTGTGGGGGAGGGTCTCATTGCACTATGGCCTTGTCCAAGAAAAGTGGTCACATGACCATGCAGCAGTTCGAGTTTACAGTAAAGCCTAGCAAAATGTCAGCACCTAGGTTTGCTGCCCTCAGCTGGTGTCTGTTCTTATGTTAGTGAACCGGGTAACTCAGTATCTCCCACCAGGTTTTTTGTCCCTGGAGAGGCCATGCCACCTCTCTGAAATGCACTCCAAGAAAGGGAACTGTTTCTCCCCTTGTGACCCAGGAGATCCTCTGGCCACGCTGTATGTTCCTAAGTCTCTGCCCTACTTTCCCACTGGAACACCTCTAAGCCTGCCAGGCATGATTCTAGTGATGATGTGGACTTCTAAAACTTCAGACTTTGCATTCCACTACTTATAAAAACTTGCGGTAATCAGCCCCTCTCCTTTTCCCAGGAAGGGAAGAGTTTTTCTTGTGCAATCCCCTGCATGTGCTTTCACTCTCCTTCTTGCTCCTCTCTCTGTGATCCCTCTCCTCCACAGCACCTGCCCTTCTTCCCCCACCCAAATCAACTCTCCAAACCTCCCACCTTTCATGAGGTGGCCATTTTTCCACCTGTAGATATGCAATTTGTTCCTTCATTCCTCAGATCAATTTCTTGGGTGTTCAGAATGATTTTATATTTATCTAGCTGTGTTCAAGGGGCAAGGCAAGTTTAGGGTCCCCCTACTCCTCTGCCATCTTAACTCCTCCTCTTCTCTTACTCTCATTCTGTCACATGAGGGTACAATAAGAACACAGCCATCTATAAACTAGGAAGGAGGTCCTAACCAGACACTAAATCTAGTAGCACTTTGATCTTGGACTTGATAACCTCTAGAATTATAAAAAATACATGTTTGTTGTTTAACTCAAATAGCCTATGGTATTTTTCTTCTAGCAGCCTGAATTAAGACATACTATGTACCCGTTATTATGGCTAACATGAGATTAGCAACACCAAGTGTTGCAAGGATGGGGAGCCCCTGAAGCTCTGATACACCACTGGTGAGATTATAAAATGATTTCACCACTTTGAGAATTTCTTTTGAAGTTTTTTATAAAGTTGTGCACATACCATACAACTTATTGATTCCATTCATAGTTATTTACCCAGTTAAAATGAAAATATGATGAGAGACTGTGGGGCAAGCTGAGGGCAAAGTGCAGGCTAACAGCACCCCTCACCCCAGGTGGAATATGTATGCTATTCCTTAGACACTCCCGGCTACCCCAAAACAGGAAAGGAAAAAAAACAAATGGTTAAACTGAATTTCCACTAGTTTACCAGAAAAAGGCAATCATATCATAGTCTAAAGTCCAGGAACTCCCTACAGTCTTAATGTTAATGCTTTGCTAGAGGGAAAAACAACCTGAGCTTGACAATAGCTAGGCCTCCAGTAAGGCTTTAGCATGTGAAAGTCTCTTTGGAAACTCACTCTTGACTTTATCTCCTTGACTCCATAAAAGCATCACCACCTACAACCCCAGTGCAGCTCTTCCTGCCCATGGGCCATGTCCCCATGCTTTAATAAAATCGCCTTTTTTGCACTAAAGACATCTTCAAGAACTCTTTCTTGGCCATCGGCTCCAGACCCCATGAGCCCTCCATCACTTCAAATTTCATCAAACATATATTCACATAAAGAATTACATATACGGGGCACCTGGGTGGCTCAGTTGGTTAAGCGTCCGACTCCAGCTCAGGTCATGATCTCATGGCTTGTGAGTTTGAGCCCCACTTTGGGCTCTGTGCGACAGCTCAGAGCCTGGAACCTGCTTCTGATTCTGTGTCTCCTTCTCTCTTTGACCCTCCCCCATTTGTGCTCTGTCTCTATCTCTCAAAAATAAATAAATGAAAAAATTTTTTTAATTCATAAAACAAAACAAAACAAAAAGAACTGCATATAAAGGGTATTAGCAGCTTCACACAAAATACTATAAACTGGAAGTACACAAAGTCTATCAGTAGATAAATGGAAAAACAAATTTTGGTTATCCACATAATGGAATACAACTCAACAACAACAAAAATAATAAACTTCTGATAGATAGTAAAAAGTATGTAACCCAACAATTTTATACTAAGCACAAGATCCAGACACAAACAGTACACTGTGTATGATTCCACGTAGGATAAATCTTATTTATAGTTACAGTGACAGAAAGCATCAGTGGTTGACTGTGGCCAGGGGTTTGTGGACAAAAATAAATAACTGTTAGTAAAAACAAAAGTCCAAAACTTGGAAATAAGCAATTGGGTGACTGCATGTCCTTTCAATGTCACACTAAAGCCTTATGTAGCAGGTTTATCTAAGTAGGATTATCTAATCCCTAGGGGCATGTACATTTGATTATAGTATTTTGCAACTCTGTAAGGGTACCAGTTGGTGAGGAGAAAACTCATAGTGTTGCAGATGATTCTGTTTCTATAGCAATGCAGATTAATTTTGTCCTATAGAGATGCAAATGATTTTTATGCCATAGAAAACTTTACATACCGTGTAGGGCATTACAATTTTTTGTATGTAATTTGGAAATCTTAATCTAACATTTTTTTCTTTCCATAGCTATAAATAATTCTATCTACCCTATGATTTTTTTAATCAGCTTTAGCATACTGTTGGTTGCATCAATAATGAGTTAAATACATCTTTGATACATATAATTTTTTCAAAATAGCTTTCTCCAAAGATTCCTGTGTGTCAAAATATTCAGATTACCACCTCTTTCCTACTGTCCATTGCTGTAAAGGTACCTACCTTGTCTCTGATCCTATCAAAGCTCTGACACGTAGCTTCTGTCACTCTGGATTCCACCATTCCCAACAAAATCTGGGGACCTAACTCACTGGCAGCATCTCCTATGGTCATCACTAGCCTACAGAACAGTCACCACAGAGACTTTCAAGGACACTGGTGCTGAATGCCTTAGTTAAGGGAGAATCCTTCCAGCTCTTTAGAATGTACAATAGATAGGGAATGCTCTGTCATGAATGGTTAAGTATTCCAATACTCCTATTTGCTTAGCTGTATGGATTCCTTCCTTTATTTTACGCAAGGGAAATTCTGGACATCAACTTCTTTCAATCAAAGTTTTCATCACCAACAAAACAAATTCTTCATGCTATTGCCTAATGCTCAAGTTAACATATAAAACCTAGACTATCTAGTAAGTAATCTATTTCAAAAAATTGGTCCTGTTACGGAAACTGGTCTGGATCACCCGGCAGAAAAACCAAGTGGCACTCGGAGATCTTGGAAGGCAGGAGGTTTATTTTACACCGGTGAGCTCAAAGGAGATCATTCTCCAGAGGTCTGAGTCCAGAGCATAAGCAGCAGGGACAATTTATAGTCAGTTGAAGTGCAGCAAGCGTGTGGGAAGAAAAACCCAGAAGGGGAGTCTTCAAGTAGGAACTTGAATTCCCCTATCAGTCCTGTCAGCCATCTTATAAGAGATTTTTCCCTATCAGTCCTATCTAGTGTTACATTTTTATCCTCCTTGGTCTAATACTAAAATGCATTCCCAATTCTACTCCCCAGGTACCTACCATATATATTAGAAAAATCTTGTTTGTTTGTTGGTAAATATGCTATTTCCTCCCTCAACAGATTTGTACCTACCACTCTGAAGCATGCTAATAAATGACCATAGTTATGAGTCCAGTGGCAACAAGTACTTGAGTACTTTGTGTGTAGTAGTCCCATGTACTAATTGCAAGAACCCTGTGTATATGTTGCCTTAATAGGAAAATATTTTTCAGATATGATTATGTTAAGGATTTTGACATGAGTATCTTCAATTATTCCAGTGGGTCTAATGTAATCACAAGGTTCTTTAAAAGTGGAAGAGAGGGGCTCCTGTGGCTCAGTTGGGTAAGCGTGTGCTTCAGCTCAGGTCATGATCTCGCAGTTCATGAGTTTGAGCCCCATGTCGGTCTCTGTGCTGATGGCTTGGAGCCTAGAGCCTGCTTCGGATTCTGTGTCTCCCTCTCTCTCTGCCCCTCACCCAAACCCCCCCTCTCTCAAAAATAAATAAACATTTTTTTTTTATCTTAAATAAATCAATAAATCAACAAAAATAAAAGTAGAAGAGAGAGGTGGAAGGGGAAGTCATTGTGGTGGCATATGAGAAGGATTTGACCCCCATTGCTCATTTTTAAGATGGAAGAAATAGGCTATGAACCAAGAAATACAGGCAGCCTTTAGAAGCTGGGCACAGCAAATAGATTCTCTCCTAGAACATCCAGAAAGGAATACAGCCATGCTAAAACTTTGATTTTAACTTAGTAAGACCTAGGTTGAACTTCTAACCTAGAAAAATGTAAGACAATACATTTGTATTATCTTTTTTTTTTAATTTTTTTTCAACGTTTTTATTTATTTTTGGGACAGAGAGACACAGAGCATGAACGGGGGAGGGGCAGAGAGAGAGGGAGACACAGAATCGGAAACAGGCTCCAGGCTCTGAGCCATCCGCCCAGAGCCTGACGCGGGGCTCGAACTCAACGGACCGCGAGATCGTGACCTGGCTGAAGTCGGTCGCTTAACCGACTGCGCCACCCAGGCGCCCCACATTTGTATTATCTTAAGCCACTAAATTTGAAGTAATTTCTTATGATAGAAATAGGAAATCGATACAGGGTGAGGAAATTAGGTATCCCACTTCTAGCAACTGAATTAGATGAGAATATTATATAGGATTCAAGAAAGAGGAAGCCGGTCTTCTCAAAACCAAAAAATTAAACAAAAAAAGGAGTTCTTTGTTGGCAAAGGAGTATCTGAAAGATTCCATTTGAGTTAACCAGGTCTCACGTCCTATTCCTTCGTTATTAATAGCCAAACCATATCAGGTTACTTGGAAACTCTGTATGTTTAGTTTCCTTATAATTCTGCAAACTGCTCAATTCGATTTTGCATCTGATTCCAGCAAAATTGTTCCCGAAATAACTATCCAAAAGAAGGCATTCTTTGAGGACAACTATAGAAAACTTTCCAGCATCATTGAGTAGAATAACAGAGAGGTAGCTGAAACAGTATAGGTTAAAGAAAACTTTTTCTTTTTAATGTTAGTAATTTGAACAATTTTAAATGTCAGCACATACAAATAAGTTTTTTTTTTTAAGGGAAACGTTGATAGAAGAATAATCAACCAAATGGAGAACCTGAAAAAGTGCAAAGAAGATAAAGAGATAAAAAGGTGGGGAATCTAGAGCACAGGTCAGAAGATTAATAATCGAGATGAAGGAAGGAAGAAAATATGTGTGACAAGATGAATTTGTTGGCATGGTGGCAGGAAACTGAAGGGATACTTTCTTGAACTTCTATTTTTCTCTCTAAAGAAAGCAATGACAGCAACTACTGAGAATAAGAGAAGAAAGGGAAGGACTAGAAGGGGAAAATATGCAATAATTGCCCCGGAGAACGAACCAAGAAGTGATTAGAAATCAATCTAAAGGATATTTAGGAAATGATTGGGGTCTAATTGTGATTAAAGAAAATGAATTTATGACTATATAATTTTCTCTAACAGAGCTCAGTAACCCACAAGCAGGGGCAATAAGGAAGCCAATTGGATTAACACAGGCTTGGTATGTCAGGTCTTGGCCATCTGGCTTCCAAACACTTTTACTGTTTGGGTGAAAATTGCCATCTCTTGTAGTTGCTAGCATTTCCTGCCTCACCTCCCACCACAAAAGATAAAGATGAGAGAATTTCTTTCCCACTCTTAAAACCAAGATACAGACTTTTGTGCCAGGGTCATTCTAACACACTCTCCCACCTGAAACTTTGAGTCTTGAGTGAGTGATGCAAAGACTTAAGCCCAGTGGAGAAATTATTTATGGCAACAACACAGCTCTGGTGATCCAGCACTATCAGTACTGGGGTACTATAGCTGCACTGTTCAGAGGAGTCACGTCAGTGCAGCTGGCAGTTTCAGAGTCAGCGCTGTAGGGAAGGAGCTATCCTCAACTTTCTTAGGTCTCTGGCTGCATCTGAAAATTACACTAACAAAGATGAATAGGAGAAAAGCCGTCAAGTTCTACTAAATTTTTACACGTACCTGGGAGACTTCTCAAGAGCATGAAGACCTGCAGAAATAAACAGAACAGGAAGCTTGTATACCTTTTAAACAAAGAAATAATAAGATTGTGGAGAATTGACAGGACAGAGGGGATTGGCCTAGGGATAGTAAGTGGTGAAGAAGTAACTAGGAAGATAAGGCTGAGTTTAACAAGGTTTCTTTATACGGATTTCTTGGCGCAAAATTCTCCCTGGTGACAAGAATTTCTTCCTTCCTTCTGGTACAAGGATGGAACTTTTCACATGTAAAATTCATCTCCTGCTTTCAAGAAAGAGGGGCAATAGAAGGAAAGTTCAGAAAGACCTCCCTGTTTTTCAAACTTCCTTCAGCTTAAGATATTCAATATGTCAAACTGCATATTTTGCCGGGTATGGGGGGTCCTGAACCCCATCAGCATCCCAACCAGATGTATCTGTAACCTGGTCTTGCTTGAGAGCTCATTTTAGAGTCTCCACCAGTGGCTGCCCATTTTCTGTGCCTTTGTTTTCCTATCTTCCCACCAATTTATAAGCTATCAGTAGCCTTCCAATAAATTATTTACTGCTGTAGTGATCCAAAAGTAGTTTCTGTTACTTATAACCAGGATTCCTAATGCATATGTATCATCACGGTTCACCCAGCAGATAGGATGGAAGAAGAATTTGAGATTAAAGGTATTGGGAAGACAGTGAATAACATACCAAGATATCAGCACTAAGCAAGAATGCATGTGAAGGTAGGAGAGGCAGAGGAGGAAAATTAGAGGGTCCAAATGTGGAAGGTCCCAATGAGGGCAAAGGAAAGGTATGCTACTAGGGACTCCATGAGAAAAGATTGTGAACAGAATCTAGAATTCGGGATTGAATATTCAGAGATGGGTAAATTCTGGGTGGTAAAGATGTCTAGGATATTTGAGGTAATGAAGAAAAGTGGAGACAAAAACACAAGAAACTGAGACTATCGCATGTTGTAAAATCACCCACATATTTGCTGCAGTTGAAGAGGTTTTTGGGGTGATAGTGGGGTTCATAGGGTCCAGAGGTGACAGCCAAGAAAGAATTCTTTGAGACATCTTTGGTGCAAAAAGATGGTTTTATTAAAGGACAAGGACAGGACCTGTGGGCAGGAAGCGCTGCCCTAGACCCTGTGGAGAGACTGGTTATAATATTTGGGAGTTGGGGGAGGTAATGTCCAGAGGAAGGTTCCAAAGAGATTTTCTTATGCTAAAGAAGACTCACTGGATACTGGAGGCCTAGCTATTGTCAAGCTCAGGTTGCTTTTCCCTCTAGCAAAGCATTAGCATTAAGAGAGCAGGGAATTCCTGGAGAAACATTTTACTCTGCCTGCCTCAACTATTTGTCAATGGGCTGCAGGTTATGAGGAAATTTAATTTTACCTGCCATTTCCTTCTTGCCTTTTTTCCCCACCTCACTAGGGAAGGGAGGGAAACTGAGTCTATAGATTTCTGGAGATTAGGCTATTGATAAGATTGCTTTTTTCTTATAATTTACTAAGAATATTTGTACATTGATGGAGACCCATGTCTCCAGGACTGTGATCTTTATCAGTTAACCATTTGTTTGTCCTCTTTCCTTTGTTCTTGGGCAGCCAAGAGTTTCCAAGGAATATCACACATATCCCACGGGCTTGGATGGGGGTGGGGATGTTTGCGGCGTGTCAGCTTGCCTTATGCCCCCTCATCGTATAATGAGAAGGAAAGCTGGTAAGAAGCAGATAAAAAGGGCCAGCCAGATATCCAATGCTGGATACTCCCCTTGCATGCTTTTGGCTTCTGCAATCTTGCTTGCCTCTTGTATCAGCCTGCAGCCAGGAACCAGAAGCTTGACTGTACTAGCCCCGCCCAACCCGGAAGCACATATGTATAAAAGACCAGTAAAACCAGAGCCCTATGCTCAGCCTTTGCAGGTGACTCCACTGGGCCAGCACCGGAATGAAATAAACAGTCTTTTCTGATTCCCCCAGTGCGTGTCACTTGTCCCTTCCTGGGCACCGAGTATTTGCTGTAACAATAGGATAGTAACATAATACACAAAATATTGTGTTACAAGCGGGAATGTTTGCATTTTAGTACACTCTTGTATTTTTTAAATTACTCTTTCCATTTTAAAAACCTCATTTCCCATAGCAATAAAATACCCTGGATTTTATGAAATGCAGACGTACATATCAAAAAATATACATCCAGAGGAAAAAGATCAGTCCATTTTAAAAATTTGAGAATGATTTTTATATATAATAATAACTTTTTATAGATAGAGAGAAAAAGAGAGCTGAGAGAGGGGCAGAGAAGGAGAGAGAGAGAGAGAGAGAGAGAGAGAGAGAGAAAGAAAGAGAGAGAGAAAGAAAGAACAAAAGAAAGAAAGAAAGAAAGAAAGAAAGGAAGAAAGAAAGAAAGAAGGAAGGAAAGAAAGAAGAGAAAGAGAGAGAGAGAGAGAGAGAGAGAGAGAATCTAAGCAGGCTCCACACTCAGCATGGAGCCCAGTGTGGGACTCAGTCCCATGACCCTGGGATCATAAGCTGGGCTGAAATCAAGAGTCAGATGCTCAAATGACTGACCCACCCAGGAAACCCTTTTTTATTATTAATTTTCTGCTAAGTATCTTTTTCTAGTCATGCTGTTTGTCTAATAATTATCTTTCTGTCTGAGAATTATCAGTATACCTAGTATTCTTAGATTTCTCCTTTCTGCTCTGAGGACTGACTAAACAAATACACTATTGTTTTGCTATTTAAAAATCTCAATCGATTTAATTTTCAGCATTTAAACACTTAGTACTGAATTAAAATCCAACTAAGGGTAGGAGGAACTCCGGAATTTCATTAATATTAGAAAACAGATAATGAAGGAAGGAACTCACGGTAAGACTGATATTCCTCTATTATTATTTTTTTAGGTCACTCCCAGCCCCCTAAAGACACTTAAGTAGTCATTGTTTCTGCCGATCAAGCAAGATAGTTGTTAGCCTCCCTGAATATTGCCTTAATAGCTCCACCACTCATTTTTATTTTGGTTGCCAACCTGAGCTTTCATTAGTACCTGGAAGTAACATAAAGAGGTATTGAACCAATTCAGTCTTTTGGAGGCTTTTTTATTTATATCGAGAGGGAATTGTTACACTACCTGGGAAGGTTCTGGAAATCACTACTTAACTAACACTATTTTTCCCTCTCAATAAAATGGCAATGTCTATTCCTCCAGATTCAGGCCAAAATCATGGAATCATCTTAGCTCTTTTTCCTCTTGGATTTCACATCCAAGACATCAGCAGAGCCTGTTGATTCTACCTTTGAAGTATATTGGTAATCTGACCCCTTTACAGATCTCATATCAATCCAAACACCACCATTTTTTGCCTGTATTATTTCAACAGCTTCCCAAGGTGTTCTCCTGTTTCTATGGTAATTTCACCAGAGTCTAATCTTTACCCCACAAACTTTATATTTTTTAAAACATAAACCAGATTATGCTCTTCCTCAACTCAAAACCTTCCAGTATATGCCCGTTGAATAAGAATAGAAACCAAAGTCATTATTAAGGCCCACAAAGCCCCAAATGACTTGGCTCCTGACAATATCTCAGATCTCATCTCTTCTTAGTCTACAGTCACACTGCTCCAGCCACACCCCTTCTAGCTAATTCTGCATTCAAAGTAAGTTCCTCTCATGGCCTGAAATTCTCTTCCTTAAAATATTGCCCTGGCTCACTCCTTCGTTTAATCTATATCTCTACTGAAGTGTTACTTCATCAGAGTGTTCTCTGACCAGCTAAAACAGTACCCGTATGAATTTCTCTGTCCCCTTACTCGCTTTTATTTTTTATTAGCATGCATCACCAAACACACACACACACACACACACACACACACACACACACACACATATACATCTACATGTATATAGACATGCATTATATATGTGTATGTAGACATATATATGTGATGTGTATGTGTGTATGTGTGTGTGTGTACCTAAAATCTTTACCAACTAGACTATAAAACTGTAAGCTCTAACCAGACTATAAGTTCATGATAAGAAAGATTCTGTTTTATTGACTACTCTGTGCCCATGACCTAGAATAATGTCTGGCACATAGTAGGTGCTCAGTGATTTATTTTGATAAATGAATGAATCTTTAGTAAAATAATATAATCCTGATAAGCATTTGTGTACATATATATTTAAGAGATAAAAATGAAGTTCAAGACATAACAAAAAATAAGAATATCCTTCAAAGCTCAGATGTTAAATTGAGGGACATGAAAGAATTCACATGGTGAGTAAGTGAACGAAAGGAAGAGTCATTTTGATCCAACTCAATTGTTACTGAATTGAAGCTCCTAGAGATTCACCCAAGAAGCAGGTACCTGGAGCAGGGACTGACATATTGCAGCTTCAAAACAATGCCTCTTGGCATCTACTGGCATCTATGTGTGCCCAGCACCAGAAAAGGAATGAAATCATCACTGTCTGCTGTCCCCTAAGATTATCCTTCTAGTTATAGTACTGTCTGAATTTATGAAATTAACGAAACCACAGTATGGAAATGCAAACCAAACTGGTTGAATGAGTTAATGAAAATTAGTCATTAGGGCAAGAGATCTGACATTTTTCATCGTTGATTAAACATTCTAACAATGTGTTCTAAAACCTAAAATGATAAAAGATGAAATCTGCTTAAAGACTGATAAAACTATATTAATACATCCGACTTTGTCAGCAAGCATCAAACCCAGGATAACTCGGGCAATTCATATTTGAGTTTCTCTGCCAGAGACCCTCTTTTTTACAACAGTTAAGGGAAATCAGTTGGAAAAAAAAAAGGAGGTCAAAGAATCCACAGGCATATGTGAACTGAAGTGATGAATCATTACTGACACTAAGATAATTTTAAGACGGGGGTACAGTAAAACATGATGCATTAGTTAAGAGTACTACATTTGAAAATGGGAGACATGGGTTCCAATTCTAACTTCTTTCCTAACTTTCTAAGACAATGTTAGACAACTCAATTGCCTCATTTCAAAAAAAATTACATTATATACAAGATCCTTAAGGAAAGGAAAGGGTATCAGAATTTTTAAGAGAACTTTATCAAACTATCCATTCCTCTCTATAGTCTCCCAGTTCCATCACCAAGTTGCTGAACTTGCAGCCTTTTGGAAACCACTCAGTTTCCATCAACTGTGCTGATTAGGGAGAAACATGTTTGAGGACCACAGGAAAAAGTCCCTTTCAACTCTAAAATTGTATTTGTTGTACTGAGATAAACCACAGATGAGTCTATAGAATGTACAAAATCATCAAGAAGATATCCATCCCAGAGTGATGATTATTAGGGTTCTTCTGAAAAGTATCTATAGCTATCTTTCCTGGTTTATGCACTCCAAATACAAGTATTTCCTTATATTCAGTATAACAATTGTTTTTGCTATAATTTAAAATCTCTGTTATCTCTTAAAAAAATTAAGTGTGCTCTTAAAACACTCATAAAATTCCACTTATTTTATTTGAAACCATTTCATAATTTCTTTTGTTAATCCCCTCTTGCAATATTTTCTGAAAGGATCAACATGAATCTAAATTTATAAATCAAAGTGTTCTCATTAGGTCCAAATGTAAAACTTCATCTAGTTAGATGGATACATTAGATAGCAGCTTCTTTCTTCTTGATTTCAGTTATATGATATCTTATTTTTTGATTTTCTGCTTACGTTAATAATGGTGAAGTTTTGGTGTTCAGTATGTGTGATCTGGAGAGAAAAAAAACACTGGTAGCGTGCATACTTTTGTGAGTTTAATAATTCGTTTCAGTTAAGTTTTTTTTTAAGTTTATTCATTTATTTTGAGAGAGACAGAGGCAGTGTGAGTGGGGGAGGGGCAGAGAGGGTGGGAGAGAGAGAATCCCAAGCAGGCTGTACCTTGCCAGCGCAGAGCCTGACATGGGGCTCGAACTCACAAAACCAGAGACCGTGATCAGGGCCAAAACCAAGAGTTGGATGCTTAACTGACTGAGCCACTCAGGCACCCCTCAATTAACTTTTTATTATAATTTTCACTAAATTTTTAGAACCTAGACTATAAGGGATAGTTTGAAATTTTCAAATATTCGAAAAAAATTCAATAAAATATTTTCAAGTAACAACACTTCCCCAAAAAAGTTTTCATTTATAATTAGGATCAGGTAGCCAAAAATCACAAAGTTATATGTTATTGATCCCGACAAGGAGGAAGTGTTTCTCCTAACATAGGTGTCACTAGCAGCCATGTTACTAGCTGTTTTGAAGACAATAAACTTCTTTGCTTTTTGAAAATATCTATCTCTGATTTGAAATTTCCATTAATAGAATCACATATTTTGGATTATGACACTAACTCCAAAACACCACTCTTACCTTGGGCACATGTTTCATGAGAGTTGAACATTCCAAAATTAACTCACTATTATTCACTTACAACAGAGCTTGATTTTGTCAGTTTGCTAACTCTCATCTTGAAAAGCAAGCACAAGGATACAAAGGAAATTGTCTTCATGAGAAAAGTGGGGTTCAGAGACGTCTTAGGTACAGCCCAAGGCAGCTATACCTAGGAAGTGTTCAGCGGTGGGGTTCTGGGCATCTAGTTGTAATGTGAATAGGATTACCAAATAGAATAGGGACACCCAGCTAAATTTGAGCAAATATTACAATTTCAGACTTATATTAGAACATTTTTCCTGGTTACTTGAAATTCAAATTTATGGGTTTTTTGTTGCTATTATTATTTAGTAAATCTGACGTCCATGGTATAAAAGCAACATGACTTTGCATTAAATGGTTTAGAAGAGGAACACTTTCCATTGTCTTCTTGCCTTTTGATTTTTTTTCTTGTGTGTAGCTACAACTAAAGGGAAAAAGAGCTTCAGAATTTTATCTTGCTGACCGAAATGTTTTTGCTTTTTCTTTGTGGAAATTATCTACATTATTACCTCCTCCATACATCAGTTCCTCCACTGAGTGCAAAGTGTGTACAATGTATTGGACCAGGCATGCACTCTGATATAACAAGTGTAAGAAATCTCTTTCTTTATTGAACCTTCACTCTTATAGTACAGGTAGGACAAGCATGCCAACTAGCAGTGATGTGGAATGATATAGCACAGAACATGTTGAATGTCATAAAAGGAGACCTGAAAAGACCAAAGGGTTTCAGAGGAAGAAAAATAGTATTTCCAGATGATATGGGTTAAAAGGTTAAAAGCTATGGAAGGCCTAGGATGTGACTTATGTTTTCCATCAATATGGCACACTCGGTATCATCCAACCACAAAGCACTTAGAAATGCCGGATAAAATATAGAAAACAAACTGTGATAAGCAGAGCTCACTTGAGGATAAGGTAATTCCCAATGGTTGCTAAAAGAGTGAGAGTGAGAGAAGAAAGAAAGGAAAAGAGAAAGCACTGACGACCTGCGTGGCGTACTAAAACCTAATGATAATTCTTTGTGAAACATTTATTGATTTTAATCAATGAGAGGCTTGGATTTTAAGGTGCAGATGAAAGTAAGAGACAAGATTCTGAACATAACCACAAGCTGCACCCATGCTGGACCATAATTTTCGTAAAAAAGTATACTAGGAAAAAAAACTGGTCTTTCAGCAAACACAGACAATAGGAATAATTCTGTATCTTTGTGAACAGAAAGCACAATATAAAATAGTTGAAAGGATTTCTGCTTCTGAGTAGGATGTAGAAGGATATCAAACAATAAATGGTTTTCAGGGTAGCCACAAGAAAACATGAAAAATACAAACTTATCTATATCTAATATTTTATGAGACTATCAAAAGTTGGTAGATTCATGGAAGCCTTGAGAAGCAGACTCCTAGCAAGGAATAGACTCCACGTAGAGAAGTAGCAAGCCAAGACAGCTCCCATGACTGAAGGCACATGACTTGTCTGGGTACAAATGGGCAGTAAGTGGGCCTGTCATAGATGGAAAGCTTACAGAAATGAGGAGAAACCAGCTTAGCTTTTAGAAACAGTTTATGCTGGCAGAGAAGACTGAAATCTGGAAGCATCCAAGATGTCAAAAATAAATCAATGTGCCAGACAATTTCTCCCACAACCCCCTGAATTTTGCTGAAAAGTGGTTGTGGAAGAAGAGTGTGAAACAGAATTCATGCAGTCTTACGCCTTCTGGGGTGCAGGGTTTCCAGAGCCTGGATGGAACACGCACGTTAAAAGCAAAGAAAATTATAGAACAATATCTTTCATGAATATAGATGCAAAATCCTTAACAAAATATTAGCAACCCTAATCCAGGAATATATACGAAGATAATATATCCTGACTAAATGGAGATCAACACAAGAATGCAAAGTTGGTTTAATATTTGAACATTTATCAGTGTAATTCTACATTAACAGATTAAGCCATATAATCATTTCAGTGCATGCAGAAAAAACATTTGACAAGATTTAACACCCATTTGTGATAGAAATCCACAGCAACTAGGAATAAAAAATAGCATCTTCAGTCTGATGAAGGATAAGTACAATAAACTATAGGAGCTTATATAAAATATCAACTGCTTTCACTTAATATATGAAACAAGGCAAAGATGCTGACTCTCAACACTTCTACCCAAAATTTTGCAGGAACTCTTAGTAGGTGCAATAAGGCAAGAAAAAAATTTAAATAAAGATATGAAAGCAAGAAGTAAAACTGTTTTTTCACAGTTACATCACTATATACAGAAATTTAAATAATCTAGGAAAACGAACTATTACAATGAATAAATATATTTAACAAGGTAATATAAAACAAAATCAACGTAAAAAAATCAGTTCTATTTTTCTACATTAGCAACAAACAATTGTGAAAGGAAACTGTTAAAAATATATTTATGTAGGCATTAAAGAACACAAAATTCTAGGGAAGAAATTCAAGAAAAAATATGCCAGTCCTATACTGAAAAATAATCTGAGAGAAATTAAGGAAAACAAACAGAAAGACAGTCTATGTTCATGGAGGAAACTGATCTTGTGTCAGTCTGCAACAGGGCATTTCTCATTTGTCTCTGTTTCTCATGATCAACGGGATTCTGCTTCCCTCTCCCTCCTTTCTCCCTCACTTTCTTCAGTAAAGCTGTAGGCTACAGAACTATTTAGCTGTAGTCTAGATATAAAAAAATATCTAAGGCATAGTCATTGCCCTCAAGTAATATATAATTTTTACGAAAGACCAAACTTCTTTTGATTCTGGCAATGAAATGTACACGTTGTTTTCCATCATTGGCCCTGAAGACCAAAAAATAGCTTATGAAAGAAAATATAGGTCAGAAATTGATACTGGTCTTGACAGTGATTTTTGAACATGATGCCAAAAACACAAATAAAAGCAAAATCAATAGTGAACATACCAAACTCAAAAGCTTTTTCACAGCAAAAGAAAGAATTAACAAGCACATACCTTGCCATCTGTATCTCTTCTACATAACTATTCCTAAGTTACATCCTTTTATAATAAACTGGTGATCTAGTTTAAAAAAAAAATGTAACAAAATGAAAAAACCTACAGAATGAGACAAACATTTTGCAAACCACTTGTCAGATAAGGAGTTAACATCCAAAATACATTTAAGGGGTGTCTGGGTGGCTCATTCAGTTAAGTGTGCAACTCTTGATTTTGGCTCAGGTCAAGATCTCATGGTTTGTGGGATCAAGTCTCGTACCAGACTTTATACTGACAGCATTGAGCCTGTTGGGGATTCTCTCTCCTGTCTCTTTTTACCCCTTCCCCTGCTCACATTCGCTCTCTCTTTCTCTCTCTCTCTTTCTCAAAATAAACATTTAAAAAAGACAAAATACATTTAAAATTTATACAACGTAATAACTAAAAAAATATGATTAAAACATGGGCAGAAGAACAAAATAGACATTTTTCCAAAGAAGACATCAAAATGACCAATAGGCACATGAAACAATGCTTAATTTCAATGATCATCAAGGTAATGCAAATCAAAACTACAATAAGATATCACTTCACACCTGTTGAATAGCTATCATCAAAAAGACAAGACACAACAGCTACTGGCAAGGATGCGGTGAAAAGGGAACTCTTACATACCACTGCTGGAATGCTAACTGGTCCAACCACTACAGAAAACAATACAGTGTTTCCTCAAAAAGTTAAAAATACATCTACTATATGATCTAGAAATACACTTCTGGGTATAAACCCAAAGGGAGTGAAAATAGGATTTTAATGAGGCATATGAACTCCCAAATTCATTGCATTCACAATAGTTAAAATATGAAAACAACTCAAACACTCATCAACAGATGAGTGGATAAAAAGATACAGTATATATACACAATGGATTACTATTTAGCCATGAGGAAGAAGGATATCCTGTTATTTGTGACAACATGATGGACTTTGAGTACACAAGCAAGACAGAGAAAAACAAATACTGTACGATATCACTTACATGTAGAATCAAAAAAAAAAAAAAAAAGAAATAAAACCTGTAAGAAAAAAAACAAAACAGAGAGTAAAATGGTAGTTATAGGGTATGGGAATTGAAGAGAAAGACTGATAGGGTTTAAGGGTACAAACTTGTATGAATAGTAAATAAGCCATAAAAATCAAATGTACAGTATAATGAATATAGACAACAATATTGTACTATAATTATATAATAATATCACAGTATATAAATATATCAACATAATAGGCTATACAACTTAAATTTATACACTGTTGCATGTCAAATTTATTCAATATAAATAAATAAATAAACACATAGATACATAAATACATACCTCATAGGTAGGTCTTCATCCACTTTGTCTATTCAAAAAACTCCACTGTGAACTCCAAATTAAGATTCTGTGTCAAACAAAAGAAAAATCAATAGGTTGATTGCAGTCTTAATGATTATTATAAAGTTTAAATCAATTCACTTGCTACCAAGTATAAAAAATGCAAATACTATATTCAATAATAAATCAAGGACAAAATGAATCACAATAAAAATTTAGTATGTGTTTGATCAGATCTAATTAGCATTTAATATGATGTTTAAAACTTTTTAACGGTGTCTTTATTATGTCATACTGGAAGGTGCCTTTTGAACAAGAACTCAACTCAAGTAAATGAACTCAGTGCTTTATAGACGCAATTTTTCAGCGCTACTTTAATAAGGATATTGAAAATGGATAACTGGTGAGAGGTTTTCATTAAATGTAAATGGGTTGAGCAAATTAATAGGAGGCATAAGCTCAGTATATAACATTGAGCAGCTACTAAACAGCCATCTCATTTGATTCTGAGCTGCAAATAAATATATCCATGGATGAATGTAATTGTTTTAAATGTTGCTATTTGTAAATTAAAATCTAAACGTAGTGCTTCCTTATTAAACGGTTAGTATGAATAATCAAAAGTTGATATTTAATTTAGATTTAATACTATAAGACACATTTTTATGTGCTATATTGTTGTTGCATCTTGCAAAATATGTTCTCCAATTAACTGGGCTTGACACTGCAGCATGTGTCGAATATATGCAAATAGCCTCTGAGTTTAAATGTATATTGTCAAAATAGTCATCTCTCTCCTCTGGAGGTATGGGCTTAGGTCACAGAGGAGAGGACCATAATTATCATTTGTTTCTTCCACTGTTAAAGTAGGAGTGATTTTGAGAAATTAAGCATTTCACACAATGTCCTTAATTATGCACATTTTTATTTGTTGTGTGCCATGTTTAAGAGAAATGAGTTTTGAAAGGCTAATCCAAATCTTAAAAGTTTGTATAACCAAGATTCTTTTGCTATTGTAGGCAGAATGCAAGGAGGATTCATTCATTCGTAAAACACTCTCACCAATACCTTCTCTTTATTTCTAGTGTCTTTAACTCATTAAATTAAACAAATTGTAGATAGGTTAAAAAACATAAACATTTCCTTCAGATAAAATGCATGCATTTTTCAACAGATATCTAACACAGAGCAATTGAATAATTGTTTTCAACATATGCTTATCATTTTAATGATAGATAATCCTAGACAAGTTATTTAACTGAAAGTTTTCCTGCAATGGCACAAAATAGATGACATTTCCATCCCTACACCATAGATACCTCATCTAGTCTGTTTAATTATGAAGGTGTTATAAAGTTATGATAATAGGACGTCAGCTTTGTTTGTGAATTCATAATCATTAGTTATCATTTCAAAAGTCTTCTGTGATAGGTTAATTGTCCAACAAAAATTTATGATCTGTCTTTACTAACATAAGAGTCACTATGGGAAGCCTATTGTCTATCCAAAGTCCTCAATTACAATTCTTTGCCACTTTTAGGCAGTGACACCAATGTAATGTGACCCAAAGAGATGTCACCTCAGGCTGCGAAACAGCCCTGCTTTATTCATAAGCTTTTTTTTCTATTTGCCAACTAAATGCAAGGACTTTGAGATTCTAAAGGATGCTAGAAACAGAAGAGGAAAAGAGCCTCAGGTCCTGAATCATCTGATATGAGACTAATTATCAACCAAAAGCGCTTATGTTGGATATTACTTGAGCAAAAAAGAAACTTTGAGCTATATAAATCCAGCAAAGTTTTGTTTTGCTTGTGTATTGTTTAATTTTATAGTATCTGATGTTATCTTAACATAGATATTAGTAATCTGAAGTGGGATTCTGCCTTTAAGAAATACCTTGTATGTGTGGTATAGGGGTGAAAGGCAGGCTGCCCAACACTGGTCACTTTCGCATAAACATTATTTTAAGTTAAAAGCAATAAAAACCCAGAAGATTCAGAAAAAGCTCTTCAAGTTCCCCTCAACTGCCTGCCTGTACCAGGAAAAGAGCTTTTGACAGATTCCTCTTTACTGAAGAGACTTACCTGCATAATAGGGCAAGCTTTGTTTTCCAAACATCTCCTCTCAGCTTACTGCTACTTGTTCCTCTCTCCTTTGCCTCCTCAGACCCTTATTTCTCTCCTTAGTTTATATAAGCATCATTTGCCTCACTACCTTTGGAATTTCCACGTCTATGTGGATTCCCCATATGTACCCTATTAAATTTGATTTTCTCCTATTAATCTGTGTCATGCCTATTTGACTCTTAGTCAACTACAAGGTCCTTTGAGGACGTAAGAACTCTTGCTCCCCAACAGTGGCTTAGTGATCAGGCAGTAGATAGTGAGGAAACTGGTATTAGAAGTGAAAAAGATGAATGACTATATTACCCGATGGTAAAATATTTGGTAAAGCTGCCAATATCAATTTGTTGAAGTGATCCAGCTTGTAGCTCTAGAGAAAGAGATTAGAAAAGTGAGAATATTAACCATATAAATTGATTATTATCCCCTCTCATATTTTGCATTACTGTATATTTTAATTCACATTTTTAAGCATCATTCATCATTACTATTATTATTTTGTATGAACAGTATATGTTGGAGTTTACCTGCATATTTATCTCCTGAATTTCCCTAGTTCTATCTGGAATTCATTTCTTCTTCCCTAAATATTTCTGTTCATTCAGATCTGCTGATGGTGACTTTTTACTCTGTCTGAAAATGTTATTAACTTGTCTACCTTTCTGGAAAATTAGTTTTCTTGATATAAAAATCATGTAAGCATTTTCCCTCCCCTCTGGCCCTCTGGCATTTTTAAGATACCATTCTATTGATTTCTGGCTTCTATCATTTCCACTAAGCAATTAGCTGTAAGTCTTTGAAGATGAAGTGTCTTTTTTACTTTGCTGCTTTTATGATTCCTTATTTGTCTTTAGTTCTCAAAGTTTCGCTGCGATATGCCTAGGTATGATTTCTTTGTATGTATTCTGCTAGAGTTTTTTCAGTAGAGTCTTTGAGTCTTTCTTTTAAGTCTTTCATAAGTTTGAGAAAACTCTTAGACAGTATCAGTCAAATATTGCCTCTGCCACATATTTTCTCTCCTTCTAAAACTCCAGATTATATCCATGTGTTCTCTATGTCTCTGTTCTTTCTCTTTCAAGGATTCAAATCAGATACTTTCCATTGAATCCTATCTTGTGCCATTTTTAATTGTTTATAGAGTTCTTAATTTTAGCTTTAAAATGCTATTTTTAAGTTTCTAAATTCCATAGTAATATTCTCTAACTTTTCACCCTTTCACACACATTTTCTTCTGTTTTATTGAACATACTTTTTATAGTTATGTTAGTATTCTTATCTGCTAATGTAAAAACTAGATCACCTGTGAATCTGCTTCTATTGCCTATTTTTTTCTCTTATGATCATGTGATCCTGTCTCATAACATGTCTAGTGTCAACGAAATAGCACAAATTGAATGTAAAAAACTGTAGGGACTCCATGTAACATTGACTTCCTCCAAAGAGTTTTTTCTATTCTCTTTGCTTAGCAAATAGAGTTGGATGGGATAGCTATCATCTTAATCTAATCAGGAGGCTGGCTTAGTAGGGTCCAGACTACAGTTTTGTTAAGATTCCTTTGGTTTTTTACTCACTCTTAAGGTGAGCCAGTCAGGGTTCCCATCTGAGATCTAGGATCATTTACTAGTATTCCTTCTCCTGGTAGATCTTGAACACTATTCCTGTGTAAGAGATGTAAGAATATGTTAGGTCATATAGGTATGTATAGGCCATTGTAAGAACTTTGGCTTTTATTCCAAAGTGATGAGCCAGTAGAGGTTTCCAGTAAAGAAATGACATGAAAATCATGTTTTGAATGGATCACTTGACTATTTCAATGGGAATAAACCATAAAAAAAGCAAGAGAAGTAGGAACTCCATTTAGAAGTCTGTTGATATCTGTAGACAAGTCTAGTTGCAATCTAGTCTCAGAGAAGTGATTAGATACTTTGAACGTATTGCAAACAGAATTTCTTGATAACTGGATATGAATTAAAGGAGAGGGGAATCAAGGCTAAATCCAGATGTAGAGGCAAGAGAAATTGGAAGGATTAAGTGCTATCAACTAAGATATGTATGACTTTAATAGAGTTTGGGTAGGGTAAGGTAGGGGGACTCCCAAGACATATTGGGAGTTCAGTTGAAATTCATTAATTGTAGGCAGATAGATATACAGGCAGATATCCAAGGGAAAGATATGGCCAGACAGAGAAATTTGTCAGTGGTATTTGACAAAAAAAAAAAAAATGATCTAAATAAAGCACTAAGAAGGTCTAAGTGCATGGGACCAAATTGAGAATATTTACTGTAAGATTTTTTTTCTTTGTTTCTGTCATCATCTCAGGGCTATGTTGTCCATGAAGCACTGAGATAACTGCCCAAATTTCAATAAAAAGAATATTGGTTTTGCTGGAAGAAGCAAGCTTATCAGTACTCAGACTGAAGAAATTTTGAAATCCTCAACACATATTTGTTAACTGTCAGTAAGACCCAGGCTGTCAAACTCAAGCTGATGTAAAAGATGTTCAGGATGTTCGGATTTCTATCTAGGAAGATGAGTGGATTTTACCACTATGGTGCATCCACTCTCTATTCTTATATTCACTTTAATCATTTCCATTTCTGTTTTTCCATTATCACATCACTTCTTATAACCTTAAAAGATTTTCAATGTCTTTGTGTCAGTAGAAGGCAATAAACTAGCTATGACATAATTTTCAATTGTTTGGAAAGAAAATAGCTACTCAAATAGAGATCAGTGCAAAATAAATAAAAAAGAAAACACTAGATACCTTCTCATAATTGGGAGTCAAGGATCTAGAGAGCAGCTATATGTGAAGTTGAATGATTTTGACAACAATGTTAAATAGGTTGGTGATACTTAATTTGTTTTTCAATATCTGACCAGAACTGGCACTTAGAGAAAAGGGGGAAAATGTAAGATCATCTGCAGACACATCAGAATGTCAGCCTCCTCATTTCAAGTAAGTTGACGATAAAAGAGAAGAAATAAAGTTATTTGTTTGGGAAGGCCCAGTAAAAAAAATAAAGTATATGTGTGATGTATGTATATATATACCATCCTTTTTTAACTATGGCATTTATTTTTAAAATACATTTTAAACTAAAATGTAAAATGAGGGGAACCTGGGTGGCTCAGTTGGTTAAGCATCTGACTTCAGCTCAGGTCATGATCTCCTGGTTTGTGGGTTGGAGCCCCACATCTGGCTCTGTGCTAATGGCTCAGAGCCTGGAGCCTGCTTAGGATTCTGTCTCCCTCTCTCTCTGCCCCTCCCCTGCTCATGCTCTGTCTCTCTCTGTCTCAAAACTAAATATAAACATTAATAAAATTTTTTAATTAAAAAATAAAATGTAAAATGAATTACAGTATTTCTATAATAAGTAGATATATTTATGGTTAATGTGCTGAGAAACGATACACCATAGGAGAGCCAAGCTCATCTTAAAAACTAATCCATGTACAGTCTATAAAATATATCTCTAATCATTTATCACTCCTACTTACAAAATAATGTTTCTGTGTGTGAGCATAAGCCAGATAAACTTTCAAATTTGTTTTATGATAAGAAAGAATAATAAATTTTGTCTAGCAATATTACTAAGCAATAATAGAATCTTTTCAACACATGATTTCCATCCTATGCAAAGAAAGAGAATACTTTTTTTTAAGTGAAGGATCATTGACATACAATATCTTATTAGTTTCAGGTGTACATTAGAGAGATTTGGTATTTTTATACATTACAAAATGTTCCCCATGGTAAGTCCAGTTACCATCTGTCATCACACAAAGTTATTATAATATTATTGACTGGATTCCATATGCCGTCCATTACATCCCCATGATTTATTTATTTTATAACTTGAATTCAGTAAAGTTGTAGGATTCAAATTTGACATAAAGAAAACAAAACAGAATACTTAAAAAATGCAATAATATAAAATTTAAGCATTCTGCCTTCAAAATATTTTCAGAATCCTACCACGCAAAAGCCTAGGATCTGGATCAGCATCATCTCTCATCTGTTTATTTCTCACAGCCTCCCAACTCTCCTTGCTACTTCATCTTTGGCCCCATACACTTTATTCTCAGCACAGCATCCAGAGTGATCCTTTTGAAATATTTAGATCATAGGACTCTACTGCTCTGAGTTTTCTCTTTCTAATACTCCCTTCAGTTGTTCAGCTCTGCCGCTCTGGTTCCCTTGCTATCCTCCATCACTCCAGGTAAACTTCTCAGAAACTCTAGCAGTGTCCTCTCCACACCATACCTACAAACTTAGTCCCTACCTCTTTCAGAATTTTGCCCAAATAGCACCTTCCAAATGGGACTTAGCCTGCCTCCGTTTAGTTTCCTGAACTCCCAATCCTTCTTACTCTCCTCTGCTTCTTTCTCCATAGTGCTTATCATCTAACACACTATAGTTTACTTATTTCTTATGTTTATGTTTTATCATCTTATCTTTCTTGCTAGAAAGTGAGCTTTGAGAGGGCAGGAATCTTAGCCGTTTTATTCACTGCTATATCCTGAATGCTTAGAATCAAGCCTTCCTCTAAGAGTTTAGTAAACAGTTAATGAATAAAAAGTTTAGCTTCAACTTGAAAACACTGGAAAACATTATCAAAACTATTTTCTGAAAAACAGGAAACTAAAACTTCCCCAAGTCACTCCTAACCGCCCCCCCCCAAAAAAAAAGTCAAGTGACATTACCCAGCATGTGACATCCATTTCTTTTGGATTCCAAGCTCTCTCCACCACTTAATTCCTGTATATCCAACTGACTCTGCTTTGCCTAAAATTGCTCCGTAAGAAAACACAATAGCAACAAAAGGAAAGCTACAATTAAGCTGAATTTCTTTTGGTTAAAAAAAAATAGGAAGAGGCAAAGTTGAAAAATAATGTTTTATTTACTGACACAGTGGGGGTATTCTAATGGATACATTACTACATGATATATGTTTAGTGTTTGCGTTTATTTGAAAGAGCCTCAGTCTTCTTGTTTCTTTTTCTCACAAAGTAAAATAAACCAAACATATATTTCAAAATTTCTTTATGACCTATTTTGGAAGTACTATGCTATAATATGCTATAAAAAAAAGTAATGAATAGATTTAACAAACAAGTCATTAAAAATAAAGTTTTGGAAAGCTGGTTTGTGGTAGTGACAAAATAGCTATAGGTAAACGTATTCCTTATTCTCAAAGTATTGCTTTTTGATAAAATAATACTGATATATTCAAAGTAGGGTAAAAGCATTTATATTTCTTGGAAGAAAACACTTTCAGTGCACCAGTCAGAAAGAAAAATCATGATAACACGCTTAATTGTATTCCTATGTCCAAAAATCATAATGTAATAATACATAAGGAAGATTCAGTCTACTTGACTGGTTCAGTAAATTACTCTCTCCATTCCTACTATTCCTTATTGATTGATGTATACAGCATCCTGAATGTTGTCAACTATTTTTTAAGTGCCCTTACACTTCCGCTCAAAAAGCTCATGTTGGAGAAAAGTGTCAGCCAAGGTACATACCTTGCTCAAAGTTAAAAAAGAAAAAAAAAAAGGTCATGGTGGATGGAGAAAGTGAATGAAAAGACTGGGCACATCTTTGGCCAGATCATATACTGTTTTCAACCTTGGAGAGTTAACACAGGAGAAAAGTCTTTTGAATACATTCAATGTGGGAAGGGCTATAGTAACAGCTTTTAACTTCAACATCAGGGACCTCAGGCAAAGAAAGGATTCTAGGCATGTTGTGAATGCGGGAAGGTATTCAGGAAGAGAACATCCCTGATTTGTCATAAAAGGGGTTATAGCTATTGACTAAACTGCATATGTATTTACTTACTAATCTATCTCCCCATGCTGGCAGGGACTGTCATCTCTTTTAGTCACTCTTGCATTACCGTGACAAAGCACGGAGCTCGGTACCCGGAAGTACTGAAGGGGTTTAAGCATGCCACCTCAAAATATGCCACTTGGGCATATTGATTATTTTGAGCTAAAAGCACTTGAGAAACAGCACATGCAGGAAGGGCTCTCTAACCTCCCTTTTTCTACCTAAATGCAGGTCATAGAATTTCCCATGAGAAAGGTGCCCGCCCTGCAATAACCAGAGAAAAAAATCTCTTATCACCAGAGATTAGGGGTTGACACCCAAATGGACCTACATATAAGCAAACCTACTAAAAAACCCTTTTCTTCCATTAATTTCCCCCATATATTTACTAGGTCATACCGCTGTCCCACTTGCCCCTAGCTCAAGCACCATTGTCTTGTCATATCCTCCAAATTTTTGTTCTTATATGAAAAGATATAGCAGCTTTGGGGCCTAACAGCTTGTTTGAGTTTCAGTTTCCTTTTGAAAACGCCCACATATATATAAAAGTATTAAATAAAATGTGTAGGCTTTTCTACTGTTAATCTCTGTCAGTTTAATTCTTAGGTCCAGGCTCAGAATCTTAGAGGGTATAAAAGTTTTTTTTCCCCTGTAGTAATCAGTAAATGTCTTTAAGTGCATATGCTCGCACCAGTAGAGCTGTATGCTTACCAAGATTCAGCTGAATTTCCTAAACTGTTTATGGTAGGTGTACTTGTTACTACAATTATGTGATTAAACTTTATGCAAATTGATGAGATATGATTGATGATGGGTTAGCCATGTAAACTAAGTTAAATACTCTGAAAGATTCCATAATTGTGAGTCACTAACATATATTCTGTGTTGTATGAAGTATAGACAAGAAAACCGTAAACCATTGACAGATTTGAAAAAAATCTAGAAGGCGCTTATACTCATTTTTTTTTTTTTTTGCAAGCACACAGGCTCTCATTCTAAGTGTAAGGAAACCAAAATTGGATATTACAAAGTACATTATAGGTATATTTATATGAGAAAGAAAAAGTAAAACTTCTCAGCAGATCCATCAAAAGTAAAGGTCTAGGAACTCCATCAACAGATTAGCAAATGAATACAAATTCCCTTGTTTTAATTTAAAGTGAAATATTAGAGGCGCCTGGGTGGCTCAGTTGGTTAAGCGTCCAACTTTGGCTCAGGTCATGATTTCATGGTCTGTAAGTTTGAGCCCTGCATCAGGCTCTGTGCTGACAGCTCGGAGCCTGGAGCCTGCTTCGGATTCTGTGTCTCCCTCTCTCTCTGCCCCTCCCCCTTCACGCTCTGTCTTTCTCTGTCTCTCAAAAAATGACTAAACGTTAAAAAAAAATTAAAAAAATAAAGGAAAATATTAAAATATGTATGTTTTTTCTGAAATCCAAACTTAAATCAGTACTTCAATTAACTTTCACTGACCAGGCCTGAATTGAGTAGGAGAGAGATCATTATATAATGTTGAGAACATGTAATTTGGAAAGTTATTTTTTCTTGTTTTATGTTCTTGATGAAGGGAACCAAATTCTGCTAATCATAATGAACCTCAGCACAAAAATATTTTAGCTTTAATTCATGCTTTAACTGGGACAAACTATTAATATTTCTCTTCTTTTGAAAACATTAACTTTGAGGAAAACATTGTTTATGTAAATAACTGTTCCAGACAACAGAAGTTTCCAAGGAAACATGCTTCCAATTCAAGAGAATATGCAAATGAATGCCTCTTCTATATAAATTGCCTCTGAGTGAGGGACAAAGACTAAAACAATAAGCCAATTCAAAGAGATAAAAAGAAACAACAACTGACAAAGTAAATACAGCGATTTTTTTTTTCAAAAGCCATGAAAATTATTCTCTTTGCTCTACAGATTTTAGTAGCCAGTATCAATATTTGCCTATTGCCAGCTGGGGAAAGATTCAAAATAAGTTGGGTTTAAGTGCATTTGAATTCACATGGTGGTGTCTTTGCCTTTGAAGGGTACCATTCAGCTAGTTAATTACTGAGACGACACTGCCTTGTAGAACAGGTTGTGACAGTATTTAGCCTTTCTATAACAGGAGTCAATGTGACTTCCCTGCTTCCCCCAGCCAAAAAAAAAAAACAAAAATTGAAACAGAGACCATTAAAAAAAAAAAAAAACAGAGAAAACTAGAAAGTTTCTGCCAGTTGCAACATTGTAAAAGTTAGTTATGTATCCCGAATATATTCAGGAAGATTTATCATTTTACCCATTAAACATTTATTTTATCAGTATACAAGAGGAGGAGGAGGAGAAAAAGGAAAACGAGAAAAAATAGTCCTGTAAGTCACCACTGCCTCTGACCCCTATAAACCAAGCTTCCAATCATACCATCCAGCACTCTACTCTTTGACATTCTCAAGTCAAGTAAACAGGTCTAGTCTTCTATCCCCTCAACATACCAGAGGAAATTACACCTTTGCTGGTCCAAAATGAACCAACTCATAGAAGCCATTTTGGAAGAGAACAATAAAGGCTTGTCTCTACCTGCTCCCAACTGCAACATTTGTTATAAAGACTACACTGTGAATTTAGCTCTTTTAAAGGAGTTTTTTAATTTTAATGTTTTGAAAGAAAAATGAGAAAGAGCAAAATGAAGAGCCCCTTCAAAGGAAACTTGAGTGGAACACAAGTTAAAGCAGTAGAAACAGGTATTATTCAGGACTATTACAATAGAGAGAAAAAGACCTCGGTATAGTACTGGACTCAATTCCAAATACAACAAAGAAAAATAAAAATTTATAGCCAAGGGTGAGGGGATGCGGGTCCTCTGGATGGAAATCTGTGAAGAATTCCATCTGTGAAGAATTCTTACAGGAGGCTAAACCAAACTAATCACTGACTTGGTGAATAGATCTGATATTTTCAATATCACTCTCTGCCATGAACTACTAATTGTCATTATCTGACCTGGTTCTGAAATAGAGGATCAGAGAACCAGCTAGAAAGAAATGAAAAATGATTGGCAGGGTAATGTGGCAAAGTGGGAGAAAGAGGAGAGGAGAAGTGATGGAAGAAGGGGAAAAGGGAGGGGGGAGAGAGAGACAGTGAAAATTCTAAAACACACAAAGAAATATCAAAGACAGCCAAAGACATCAATAATTAGAATGTAAATTCATTCCAATTAGTTTTTCTTTTAAAAAATGGGGCAAGATGGGGTGCCTGGGTGGCTCAGTTGTTTAAGTGTCCAACTTCAGCTCAGGTCTTTGGGTTCGAGCCCCACGCTGGACTCTGCTGACAGCTCAGAGCCTGGACCCTGCTTCTGAATCTGTGTCTCCCTCTCTCTCTGCCTCTCCCCCACTCATGCCCTCTCACACTCTGTCTCTCTCTGTCTCTCAAAATAAATAAACATTGGAAAAAAAATTTTTTTAATGGGGCAAGAATATAAAAAATGGGGCAAGAAGGGCAACTGGGTGGGTCAGTCCATTAAGCATTTGACTTTGGCTCAGGTCATGATCTCATAGTTCCTGGGTTCAAGCCCCATGTCCAGCTCTGTGCTGATAGCTCAGAGCCTAGAGCCTGCTTTGGATTCTATGTCTCCCTCTCCTCTGTCCCTCCCCAACTCACACTCTGTCTCTCTCTCTATCAAAAGTAAATAAACATTTTAAAAAATGGGGCAAGATTTTTAAAATAAATATGTTGAATATTTGCAACAGAAAAGGACAGAATTTCCTTTAAACTTTTTAAAATAAATATGTTGAATATTTGCAACAGAAAAAGACAGAATTTCCTTTAAACTTAACAAACTGCAAAACTTTGAAATCTTTAAGAAATAAATTGTGAATAGAAAAGATAATTTAAATATATTGAAAAGTGTCAATAAAATATAATGCAATATGAGTAACTAAAATAGAAATGGAAATAACTATAGAGTAATTAGGAAAATGAACATAAAGGAAATCCAGTTCAGAGAGGGAAGAATGAAGAATAAAAATGACAAAGTAATGAAGAATGTAGAAGAGGTTGAAAAGCTAAAACACTTGTCCAATTGACGAAAATGACAGACATTTAATATTTGAAGAGGTAAGCTTGAGAATTCTGAACTGAAAACAAGTTATGAGCCTTCAGATCAAAAGTAAACTCTGATTTGTTGGTAACTTGCATACATAGACACAATATACTGACACTTTAGAACAGTGGGACAAAGTGACACCCTTGAAAACCACCAAAGCAAAAAGGAAAGATTACTTATAAATGACAGTCATATGCAACAATGTATTTCAAAATTCTGTGGAATAATTATATCCAAAGACAGAAAGAAGAGAAGAAAGAGAAAATTGTCATCAGAATTTATACTTATTATTCAAGAGTGGGGGCAAAATAAAGATGTTTGCAGACATACAGTATTTAAGTTCATTTACCTACTAGCCATTTCTTAAAGAAAATTAAACCATGCATTTTATCAAAAGAAAAGTGAACAAGGAAGTCAGGTAGAAAAAAAAGGAAAAAATGGTTAGTATTGAAATTGATAAATTCTGTACTAAATTCAATTAACTACACTTGAAAAATAATACTTTTGTGTTTTAAAGTGGGGAATTAAAATTCTTTGCTAAAATAATAAGTAAGGAGATTTCAAACATTGTTCAGTGAGCAAATCATGCTAAGATCTTTATTATTGTGTGTTGGGGAAACAGAACTAGCAGAAAAAATATAGGTCTGGATAACAAATTACAGTTGTTTATTTTAATTTAAGATTAAACAAAAAAAGTTAACTGCCAAATCCATACAAGGAATAAAAAAGGTTGTCATACAACCATTAAAAAATAATCTTCCAAGAAGAAAAAAATAAGCATGAAATTGTATGCATGTAACTATATAGGCCTAAAATATAAAATGCAAAATCTGCCTGAACTATAAGTAGAAACCTTAACATCTGCAAACATCTTGATAATTTTTGAATGACACCCTATCAGATATAGATAGAACAAGCATAAAACACATAAGAACAGCTATAATTATTTTTTAAATAATTACTTAGAATATTTATTAAATATATGGAAGCAGGCACACTACTAATAATCCTCAAATTAATTTTTCTTTTCTCCTTTTAAAATAATCATCACTTTTGGGGCAGCTGGGTGGCTCAGTTGGTTAAGCATCCGACTTCAGCTCAGGTCATGATCTCACGGTTTGTGAGTTGGAGCCCTGCGTTGGGTTCTGTGCTGACAGCTCAGAGCCTGGAGCCTGCTTCAGATTCTGTGTCTCCCTCTCTCTCTCTGCCCCTCCTCCACCCATGCTCTGTCTCTCTGTCTCTCAAGAATGAATAAACTTTTAAAAATGTTTTTAAATAAATTTAAAAAAATAAAATAATCATCACTTTTAATCTGAACACAAGAACTAATTGGTTTTTCCATAATAACTCACTGATGAGTAAAAAAAATTGAAGAAACCAGTAACAGTTAAATAACTTTATTCTGTAAAATACAAACATATACACACAGATTTATTTCTTCATTTTCCACCCAAAAAAAGTGATTTCCATTAAAAAGTCAAGGAACAAATCTGAATTTTATGCAAAATGTTGCTAAGATAGAAACCCTCCAACTAATTTAAGAGCCTAGTGTAGTACTGAAGCTAAGACTGCTCTAGGACAGTTAGAAAAAGGAAAATTAATTATCAGTATCTTTTATAAGCATATTTGCAAAAATTCATTTTCCCAAAAATTCTAATATTAGGAAGTCATAGTTGGCAATATCTTAAACACACACACACACACACACACACACACACACGTCTGGTTTGGCTTACCTTAAGGAAAATTGAATATTAATGTAAGATACCATTATATCAAATCAAATAAACACACATGAAAATCTCAACAGAGAAATACATTTGACCAAATTCAACTTTAATGGTTGAAAAAAATAGAATTAAAAAATATTATATCCTGGAAAAGGAAGTATTATAAAAATTAAATATTAATGTAGGATACCATCGGTTCAAATTAAAATAATAAACTCACATGCCAATCTCAACAGAGAAATACATTTGACCAAATTAAACATTCATGATTTTTAAAACAAAACAAAACAAAAAAGAATTAGAAGAGAATTACTATATCCAGGAAAAGGAAGTCTTACAAAAAATCTTAGGAAACATAATAAACATTGACATTGAAATTAGAAGGAGAACAAGGAAGTCTGCTACTACTATTTTATTGAACATCACACTGGTGGTTTCAACCATTTCATTAAGACTAGAAAATTAGAGAGTTACAAGAGTATGAATGGGGAGATAAAACTGGCCATAGTGTCAGAAAATACGGTTGTTTAATTAGAAAACCTAAAGCAATCTAGAGGAGGAAGATTAAGATGGCAGAAGAATAGGGCAACCCTAAGATTGCCTCCACCATGGAACAGCTAGACAAATATCAAATCAGTCTGAACACCTCCAAGAAATCAATTGTAAGTCTTAGAGAACAAAACTGCACATATACAAACAGAGCAAAAGGCTCAGGAAAGGTGGGAACTGGGAAGAGTTGATAATGTGGGAGAAAAGAGCCACTGGCATTGTGATAGGGAGATAGCCCTGATTGCACAGATGTGAGCTAGAGAGGGAAAAAAAAGTAAAAACATGCACAGGGGACTACACAAAAAAACTTCCCCAAAACCATTGATGGGGGGAAAGGAGAGGGTTTCAATACCACCAGGTTTTTATAAATAGTGGAGTGCAGAGTCTGAAATTTTGGAGGTCTTTACCTGGTGATGCTCCAGCAAGGAAGCAGTGTGGAGCCCTGGGGAATGGATGGTACAATTTGAAGATCCCCTGGGTTGCATAGGGAGAAGTGGTTCCCCTGCTTGGAGTACATTTGGTAGATGTGATATGGCCTCTGCACATGTGAAAGACCCTGTGGGTGCCATTGAGCTGCCCCATTCACCAGTATAGGAACAAAGACACTGGCTGAGGGCAGCAACTTTGGCACCAGCTGTGCATTGTGATTTACTACAAACTCTGAGCTGCTGCAACTGCAGGTTGTGCAACTGTTCTCTGGGGCAAGCCAACCACAGTGCAGCAACCACCATCCCCCAGAGGATCAGTATGGGTCCAAGAGCCATGGGGATCTCTGAAGTGTGGAATTTTGAAACCAGGCTGTGCCTGAGGAAAAACACAGGCTTAATGCACTGCCTACAAAGGCAGACAGTTCGGTCAAGGACAGGGTGAAGTTGGGGATCTGAAGGAAGTCAGGACTTAGGAGAGGTGACCACTTACACACCTGTGAGGACATGAACTTCCCACTCTAGAGACTGGAGAGCAAGGAGAGGCCATTTTCACCCGTAGCCCGCCAGCACTGATTGACCTCAGTGAGGTAAGCAGTGCTACCAAGTAGAGAACAAAGCTGTTACACTAAGACCCCATGTGCCCTGAGCCCTTCAGGCATGTTTCCACTAGGACAAATCCACCTGAGAATCAAAGCAGCAAAAACCCCTCCCATGACTAACTCTACTGATCATGGAGTGCTGTAAAGTGTCACCTCTAGGGGAAACAGGATCTAGCTTCCTTTAGGTTATTTGTTTGTTTTTTGTTTCTGTTTTTATTTTTTTGTTTTTTTTCTTGGGAATACACAAAGAGCAAATTTTTTGCTTAATTTTAAGTTTTTATCCTTTGTTTTTTCTATTTTTCTGTCAAGCTCTTAACAAGCAAACAAAAACATACCTAGGATCAATCTTCTTTTATTTTTTTTAATTTTTTAGTTTTTATTTTATTATTTTTTTCCTCCAAAATGACAGGATGGAGAAATTCATCCCAAAAGAAAGAACAGGAAGAAATGACAAAAAGAGATTTAATCAATACCGATATACGGAAGTTGCCTGTATCAAAATTTAAAACAACAACAATAAGATTTTACCTGGGCTTGAAAAAAGCATAGAAGACACTAGAGAATCCCTTACTGCAGAGATAAAAGAGCTAAAATCTAGTCAGGTCAAAATTAAAAATGCTATAACCAAGATGTAAAACTGACTGGATGCAATGGCAAAGAGAATGGACAAAGCAGAAGAACGAATCAGTGATGTAGTAGATAATATTATGGAAAATAATGAAGCTGAAAAGAAGAGGGAAAGAAAAAAATTATTTTTTCAATGTTTATTTGTTTTTGAGAGACAGAGACAGAGCGTGAGTGGGAGAGGGGCAGACACACACACACACACACACACACACACACACACAGAATCTGAAGCAGGCTCCAGGCTCTGAGGTATCAGCACAGAGCCTGATGCAGGATTCGAACCCACGAACCAAGACATCATAACCTGAGTCGAATTCAGACAACTAACCGACTGAGCCACCCAGGCACCCCCCAAAAATATTAGATCACTAATGTAGACTTAGGGAACTCAGCAACATATTAAAATGGAATAACATTGATATCATAGAAGTCCCAAAAGATGAAAAGAGAGAAAAAGCTGGCAGAAGGTTTATTTGAACACATTATAGCTGAAAACTTCCCCATTCTGGGGAAGGACACAGACATCAAAATCTAGCAAGGAGAGGGGAGGACCATTAAATTCAACAAAAGTCAACCATCACCAAGGCATATCATAGTCAGATTCACAAAATATAGACACAAGGAAAGAATTCTGAAAGCAGCAAGGGAAAAAGAGTCCTTAACCTACAAAGTAAGACAGATCAGGTTGATAGCAGATCTATGCACAAAAACTTGGCAGGCCAGAAGGAAATGGCAGAATATACCAATGTGCTGAATGGGAAAAATATGCAGCCAAGAAACCTGTTCCAGCAAGGCTGTTATTCAGATAGAAAGAGAGATAAAAAAATTCTCCAAACAAAAACTAAAGGAGTTCGTGACCACTAAACCAGCCTTGTAAGAAATATTAAGGGAGACTCTGAATGGGGAGAAAAAAAGATCAAAAGTAACAAAGACTAGGAAGGAATGGAGAACATCACCAGAAATACCAACTTTACAAGTAACACAATGACACTAAACTCATATCTTTCAATAATCACCCTGAATGTAAATGGACTAAATATTCCAATCAAAAGACATAGATCCATCTATATGCTGGAGATTAATTTTAGACCTAAAGACACCTGCAGATCGAAAGTGAGGAGATATAAAAACATCTATCATGCTAATGGACATCAGAAGAAAGCCAGAGTAGCCATACTTATATCAGACAAACTAGATTTTAAAACAAAGACTATAGCAAGAGCTATATCACAATGAAGGGCTCTATCCAACAAGATCTAACAATTGTAAACATTTATGCCAACCTGGAAGCACGCAAATATATAAATCAATTAACAACAAAAATAAAGAAACTCATTGACAAAATATAATAATAGTTAGGAGACTTTAGCACCCCACTTAGAACAATGGACAGATCATCTAGGCAGAAAATCAACAAGGAAACAATGGCTTTGAATGACACACTGGACCAGATGGACTTAACAGACATATTCAGAATATTCCATCCTAATGCAGCAGAATACAGTGGCACCTGGGTGGCTCAGTTGGTTAGGCATCCAACTTCATTTCAGGTCATGACCTCATGGTTTGTAAGTTCAGGCCCTGTGTCAGGCTCTGCACTGACAGCTCAGAGCCTGGAGCCTGCTTCAGATTCTGTGCCTCCCTCTCTCTCTGTCTCTCTGCCCCTTCCCCACTCATGGCCCTCCCTCTCTCTCAAAAAATAATAAACTTTTTAAAAAGTAATAAAAGGAGAAGACAAAGCAGTAGAATCCACATTCATGTGCATTCAGAACATTCTCTAGAATAGATCACATACCGGGTTACAAATCATCCCTGAACAAGTACAAAAGCCTGAGATCATACAATGAACATTTCAGAACACAACACGATGAAAGTTGAAGTCGACCACAACAAAAATTTGGAAAAACCACAAGTACATGGGGGCTAAAGAACATCTTACTAAAGAATGAATGGGTTAACCAGGAAATTAAAGAAGAAATGAAAAAGTACATGGAAGCAAATGAAAATGAAAACACAACAATCCAAACCCCCTTTTTAAAAATTTTTGAATTTTATTTAGTTTTGAGAGAGAGAGAGAGTGCAAGCAGGGGAGAGGTAGAGAGAAAAGGAGACACAGAATCTGAAGAAGGCTCTAGCCTCTGAGCTGTCAACACAGAGCCCAACGTGGGGCTCGAACTCATGAACTTTGAGATCATGACTCAAGCTGAAGTCAGATGCTTAACTGACTGAGCTATCCAGGCACCCCAACAACCAAACCCTTTAGGATGCAGCAAAGGTGGTTCTAAGAGTTTCCTCTAAGACTTCCCAGTACAGGTCTACTTTAAGAAGAAAGGTCTCAAATATACAACCTAACCTTACATCTAAAGGAACTAGAAAAGAAATAGCAAATAAAGCCTAAAGCCAACAGAAGAAGAGAAGTATTAAAGACTAAAGCAGCAATAAGTGATATAGAAAGAGAAAAAAAAGTAGAAAATTTCAGGGAAACTAAGAACTGTTTCTTTGAAAGAATTAATACAATTTATCTATAAACCCCTAGCCAGTCTTATCAAAAAGGAAATAGAAAGACCCAAATAAATAAAATCACAAATGAAAGTGGAGAGATCACAAACAACACCACAGAAAAACAAACAATTATGAAAGAATATTATGAAAGATTATATGCCAACAAACTGGGCAATCTGGAAGAAAAGGATAAACTTCTAGAAACATATAAAGTTCCTGGTATTCCTAAAAACATACTTACTAAAACAGGAAGAAATAGAAAATTTGAATAGACCCATAACCAGCAAAGAATTTGAATCAGTAATCAAAAATCTCCCAACAAATAGAAGTCCAGGGCCAGATGGCTTCCCAGGAAAATTCTACCAGACCTTTAAAGAAGAGGTAATACCTATTTTCAAACTGTTCCAAAAAAAAGAAATGGAAGAAAAACTTCCAGACTCATCCTACAAAGCCAGCATTACCTTGATTCCAAAACCAGACAAAGACCTCAGTAAACCTAATATCCCTTCTGAAGATAGATGCAAAAATTCTCAACAATACACTAGCAAATTGAATTCCAACAGCACATTAAAAGAATTATTCACCACAACAAGTGGGATTTTTTCCTGGGCTGCAGGGGTGGTTCAATATTTGCAAATCAATCAATATGATACACTACATTAGTAAAAGAAAGGAGAAGAAACATAGGATCCTCTCCACAGGTTTAGGAAAAGTACTTGACAAAATACAGCAACCATTCTTGATAAAAACCCTCCACAAAGTAGGGAAAGATGGAACATACCTCAACATTATAAAGGCCATATATGAAAGACCCACAGCTAATATCATCCTCAGTGGGGAACTATTTAACATAGTTAAATATAGTTTGACATAGTTAAATATAGTTAAACATAGTTAAATATAAACTATTTAACATAGTACTGGAAGTCCTAGCCTTAGCAATTAGACAACAAAAAGAAATAAAAAGCATCCAAATCAGCAAGGAAGCAGTCAGATTTTCAGTGTTTGCAGATGACATGATAATCTACATAGGAAACCTAAAAGACTCCACCAAAAAATTGGTAGAACTAATACATGAATTCAGCAATGTCACAGGATATAAAATCAATGCACAGAAATCTGTTGCATTTCTATACACCAATAATGAAGCAACAAAAAAGAAATCAAGGAATTTATCCCATTTGCACCTGCACCAAAAACAATTACAGACCTAGGAATAAACATAACCAAACAGGTAAAAGATCTGTACTGTGAAAACTGTAGAAGACTTATGAAAGAAATGGAAGAGGATGCCAAGAAATGAAAAAGCATTCCATACTCATGAACTTGAAGAACAAACATTGTCAAAAATCAAAGCAATTACCCAAAGCAATCTACAGAAAATGCAATCCCCATCAAAATACCACCAGCATTTTTCACCTAAATTACATCCTAAAATTTGTATGGAACCACAAAAGACCTAAATAGCCAAAGCAATCTTGAGAAAGTAAAACAAAAATGGAGATATCATGATTCTGTATTTCAAGCTATATTATAAAGCTGTAGTCATCAAGACAAAATGGTACTGGCACAAAAACAGACACATATATCAATGGAATAGAAAACCCAGAAATAGCCCCACAACTATATGGTCATCTAATCTTCAACAAAACAGGGATGAATATCTAATGGAAAAAAGACAGTCCCTTCAATAGATGGCACTGGGAAAACTGACAGCAACATTCAGAAGAATGAAACTGGACCATTTTCTTACACCATACACAAAAATAAATTCAAAATGGATGAAAGACCATCAAATGGCTAGATGAAACCATCAAAATGTGAAGCAAGAAACCATCAAAATCTTAGAGGAGAACACAGACAACAACCTCTTTGACCTTGGCCATTGCAATTCCTTAGTAGAAATGTCCCCAGAGACAGGGGTAACAAAAGCAAAAATTAACTATTGGGACTTCATCAAGATTAAAAGCTCTGCACAATGACAGAAAAGGCAAAAACTAAAGCTAAAAGGCAACCTATGGAATGGGAGAAGATATTTCCAAATGACATCTGATAAATAAAAAAAAAAACTTAGCAAATTCAACGCCCATAAAACAAATAATCCAGTGAAGAAATGGGGCAGAAGACATGAATAGACACTTTTCCAAAGAAGACATCCAGATGTCTAACAGACAGATGAAAGAATGCTCAACATCACTCATCATCAGAGAAATACAAATCAAAACCATGATGAGATACCACTTCATTCCTGTCAACATGGTTAAAATTAACAACACAAAAAACCACACATGTTGGCAAGGATATGGAGAAAGGGGAAGGAACACTCTTTCACTGTTGGTGGGAATGCAAACTGGTGAAGCCACTCTGGAGAACAGTGTGGAGGTTCCTGAAAAAGTTAAAAATAGAACTACCCTAATATCAAGCGATTGCACTACTAGGTGTTTACCCAAAGGATACAAAAATACTGATTCAAAGGGGTGCATGCACCCCATTCTTTATAGCAACATTATCAACAATAGCCAAACTAGGGAAAGAGCCCAAATGTCCATCAACTAATGGATAAAGGAGATGTGGTGTGTGTGTGTACACACACACACACACACACACACACACACACATATACATACATATATAATGGAATATTGCTCAGCCATGAAAAAGAATGAAATCTTTTCTGAGCCTGGGTGGCTCAGTCAGTTAAGCATCTGACTCTTGATTTTGGGTCAGGTCATGATCTCATGGTTTGTGAGTTTGAGCTTCACATCAAGGCTTGGGATTCTCTCTCTCTCTCTCTGCCCCTGTTATATGCATGTGCTCTCTCACTCTCTCTCTCTCTCTCTCTCTCTCTCTCTCTCTCTCTCTGTTTCCCTTCCTTCCTCCCTCTTTCAAAATAAATAAACTTAAAAAAATAAAAATGAAATCTTGCCATTTGCAACAACATGGATGGAGCTAGAGTATATTATGCTAAGCCAAGTAAGTCAATCAGAGAAAGACAATTACCATAGGATTTCAGTCATTTGTGGAGTTTAAGTAAACAAACAGATGAACATATGGGAAGGGCGCAAGGAAGAGAAGAGAGGGAAACAAACTACAAGAGACTCTCACCGGTAAAGAGCAAACTGAGGGTTGATGGAGGGAGGTGGGTGGGGAATGGGCTAGATAGGGTGATGGATATTAAGGAGGGTACAACTGGGTGTTGTATGTAAGTGATGAATCACTAAATTCTACTCCTGAAACCAATATTGCACTCTATGTTAACAAACTAGAATTTAAATAAAAATATGAAAAGAAAAAAAACCCAGCAATCTAGAGTCATATTGTTAGAAATATTAAAAGGCATTGCAAAAAAGTAGAATCGGTAATCTTCCACTAAAAAATATAATAGAAAATGAGATTTGATTTTAAATAACAATAAAAAGTAATTTATGGTTTCAATTCCAAACAATATCCTGACAGAATTTCATGGAATTTGATTTTTCTATTCCTAAAGTTCATATGGAAAGCTAATGATTCTACCAATAAAAAAAATAAAGTTTTGAACAAGAAAAGCAATGTTGAGATACTGTCCTACCATTGTTTTTATTAAAAAACATAATGGGGCACCTGGGTGGCTCAGTCAGTTAAGCATATGACTCTTGATTTCAGCTCAGGCCATAATCTCAGGGTTTGTGGATATGAGCCCTATGTCAGGATGCACACTGACAGCACAGAGCCTGCCTGGGACTCTCTCTCTCTCCAAACAAAAAATATTAAATAAACTTAAAAAAAAACACCATAACAATTATGTCAGTATTATCTCAATGCAGGCATAAACAAATAGAGAAAACAAAGCCTAGAGATAGATATTCACACATACAGAAAAGATACGTAACAGATGTAATGCACAACAGTGGAGAATGATAAAATATCCAATACTGAGTTGGTCCAAGTGATTGTCTTTAAGGATACCATGGGAACATCATTCTCTGTTAGATCAAACATATTAATATGATGTATCTTTACTATTTATTTTGTCTCCTTGAACTATCAATTTGTAGAGAAATAGTTTTTTAAATCTTCTACTAAGACAGTAAGTTTGCTCATTTACTATTTTAATGTTTTCATTTTATAGTGTGGAGGAGGAAGACCTTCCTCTGCCCTATGGTCTTTCTAGCTGGACTTAGAATCCAATTGACATAAGACAGATTAACAGGAGAAAATCGAATTTAATAGGTCTAAATACAGGGAATCCACACGGGCATGACATTTTGAAGACAATGAGGCAACAGGAAGCCTATATGAGCTAAGGAAAGGGGGAAGAGCTTGAGGTTATGAAGGGGAGAAACCTCATTAGCATGAAGGTGAAAGATGTTTGGAAAAATGAGTTGTCCTATTATGCAGATAAGTTCCTTAGGTAAAGGGGATCCTATGTTAATGGTTCTCTTCCTGGGACATGTTCTCCTTTCCATTGTAAATTTAGGCAGTTATGGCAGAGGCAGAGAGCTTTCCCTGCTTCTGCTGGGTTTTTATTACTTTTAAGTCAAAATAATCTTTATGACAAAGTGGCATCTTTTGGGGCATCTCATCTAGCACCCGTTCAATAGCAAATTTAGTACCTTTTTCATATATAATAACGCTTTTTGCCTTAAAAGCCTATGTTGTCTGAAAAGAAAATAGCTTTCTTTGGTTTAGTGTTTGTGGTTTTTTTTTTTTTTTTTTTGAGGAGGGAGTACCATTTTCTAATTTTTTCAATCATGTCTTTATAGTATTATGTTGTCTCACATAAACAACAGATACTTTAATTTTTACTCTCATGTTTTATTTTTTAATTTTTATTATTTTTTTAGTTTATTTAGCGAGAGAGAAAAGGAGAGTGGGGGAGGGGCATAGAGAGAAGGAGAGAGAGAATCTCAAACAGGCTCTGTGCTGACAGCCCTACTCAGGGCTCGAGCTCACAAACCTTGAGATCGTGATCTGAGCCAGGATCAGGAGTAGACACTCAACCACCTGAGCCACCAGGTGTGCCCCTCTCATTTTTTATTTTTTTGTGTTAACTAGAAATTTAGTTCAGTCATTTATATTTATTGTATCACCTTTTTATGTACTTTTATTGTTCTATTTATTTTCTGTTTCTTTTTTCATGAATTTCTAGCCTTCTTTTGGATTAGAACCTTAGAATCTTATTACATTCTCCTCTTAGTTTGGAAGTTATATGTACAGAGTTTAACAAAATTATGTTTATTGTGATTGCTGCTGTGTTTAGATTCATTTATACCAACTTTTTATGTGCTGCTATTGACCTGAATTTTTTTTACTGTTTCCTTTTTTGCTTTCACTAATTTCTTATATTCTTTGAGATTAGAGTTTGGTTTTCCTCATCACATTTTTCTTTCTCTTTTGTCAGTATATGCTTTTTCGGTTAACCTTACTATTTTAAGATGAATGGGCACCTGGGTGGCTCAATCAGTTGAGCCCAATTCTTGATTTCAGTTCAGGTCATGATCTCATGGTTCGTGATATTGAGCCCCGTATTGGGCTCTGTGCTGGCAGTGCTAAGCTTGCTTAGGATTCTCTCTCTCCCTCTCTCTCTGCCCATCCCCTGCTTGCACACATGCACTGTCTCTGTCTCTTTAAATAAACGTATTTTTTTTAAAGATGCATATCTAACAAAGTCTAAAGTGTTAAAAATGATGGTGAAAGACTATCATTTCACCTGGCTCTCTCCTATAGTCTCTTATTTCTGTGTGTGTGTGTGTGTGACTGAGAGAGATTGAGATTTTTCAAATTCACACTCATATTTGTGTACACTTGATAAGAGAAGATTCTTTGAGGACCTCTTTGAAGTTTTATTTCTCTAGAGAGAAATTGTCTTTGTGTTTGGAAATTACCGGGAGGGACTACTAACCCTGGATAATTTAAAACTATATTCTCCATTTAAATGTTTTTGATCAACGCAACATGAATTTGCACCTTAAATCTGCTTGACGGTTGGTTTTTGGATATAAATTCTCCTATTATTTTTTCTCTTCTTCCCAAAACAAAGCTTGAGACAGAAAACAGGAAATGCCCATGTTGTCCCCTAAAGCCCTTTAGGTTCCATTCTCTTCACCCTGTACTCTTCCACTAGAGTCTCAGCCATGTGCAAATATCTCCAATAAGACTGTGCATCCTACATGGGTTCTAGGCTTTATATCCTATTCCCTACAGTCAACGCACCTTCCAAGGGTAAGCTCTAGGTCTTTCAGTGTGAAAGCAAGTTCGGCACATCCTTGCCTCCAGGATGTTTCTGCTTTTATTTTAAATTTGTCCTTGGTAAAATTTCTTTTCTTTGGGACAGCTAAGCAATACATTTCAATATATTTAAATATTCACAAAAGCATTGTAATTATTTTGCTTGGGAGGGTCATCACCTACCGTATTTTTAGATATGGTGGCAATCTTGTATTATATGATTAGTTATTTTTTATTTTAGGTTCCCAGTAAAAGCTTGCTTGACATTTTATAAATCAAAATCTGAAACAAATTAGGGCAATGGAAATTTCTGGGTTTTTCAATTTATTTATTTTGAGAGGGAGAGGGAGAGCATTCAAGTGCAAGAAAGGCAGGAGCTGAGAGAAAGGGAGAGAGAGAGAATTCCAAGCAGGCTCCAAGAATCCCAAGCCGGCATGGCCCCCCATGTGGGGCTGGATTTCATGCCTGGGAAATCATGAACTGAGGCAAAATCAAGAGTTGGATGCTTAAGCTACCAAGCCACCTAAGCACCCCAAATGAAATTTCTAGAAATAATTATACGAGTTCCAGCTGGGAGAATGCGTATTACAAACCCAGCAAGCTAGTGTTTACACATGGTTTCAGAATATGGACTAACCCTGCTTGGATAGTCCAGGAACCCTGAAGTTCAAAGGTTCAAACCGGCACTCTATTTCCATGCCCTTTTTGATTTTTAAAGTTGCGAGATCAAAAACCATGACAGGTAAAAGTCCTGAACTCTTAGTATAACTAATTTAAATTGAGCTTGCTACTTTTGTTTGACACTTCCAATATATATTTTTTATATTCAAAAACAACATTTTTATAGTATAAACATAATAGCAGCAAAGGGCCATTTGATGATTATTTCTCGTTGATAAATAATTCATAGCCTGAAAAGTCGTTCATTCTAATGACAAACTGTTCAAAATTAGTAATTTATTCCATTGAAATTAGGTGTTTCTACCTGTGCTTTAATAGACTCATAATTATATAGACGTATGTGTTTTGCATTTGAAAATGCATTTAACTTTGCACATTTGTGCTGTTGTAACAAGTCTGGCTCAACCAATCGATGGTTTTCACTGACAGGGAAGAAGTGACAAAAATAAGTGTAAAAATCACCCTTCATACTAAGATTGCAAACCTCAATTCACTCATCCAAAAACAACAAAACAAAACAAAACAAACAAATGAATGCCTTTAAAGATCCCTTTTATTTTCCACTAATTTCTGTTTAGTAAGTTGTCATTAAGAAATAGATAGGAACCTTACCATGGTATTTATTTAGATATATTGCAATGTGGAAATAATATAAAATTATTAGCACTTTTAACTCAGCCTTCCTCTGAATTTGCTAAGCATATGCACGGATATGAGAAACTTTTACTATGGAAAGGAAGTAGTTATCTGTGCCTTTTGTATTTGCCCAACTCTTCCTTAATTTATCCGTTCACCAATGATATTCACTCTGTGAATCTAAGAATTGCTTTCTTGCACTCAGAATTGCTTTCTACTTTGTTTATTCTAATGAATTTGTCTCTCAAAAATAAATAAATGCATTTTTTTAAATGGGGCACCTGGGTGGCTCAGTCAGTTAAGCGTCGGACTTCAGTTCAGGTCATGATCTCACGGTTTGTGGGTTCGAGGCCCACTTCCAGTTCTGTGCTGACAGCTCAGAGCCTGGAGCCTGCTTCGGATTCTGTGTCTCATTCTCTCTCTGCCCCTCCCCCACTTGTGCTCTGTCTCTCTCTATCTCTCAAAAATAAATAAATGTAAAAAAATTTTTTTTTAAAGTAAGCTCATTAAAGAACAAAAATCAACAGATCTTAGAATATTTTGCCAAGAAGATGGTACTTCCTTCAACTACTGATTAAAATGAAGTCAAATGTAGAGCGAAACAGAATTTAATATAGCATGTATCCATCTGGATTTTGGTAACAGATTTGATTTGTCTAATGGGGAAATAAAGATGGGGAACAATAATCATTAAATGGTGGACACGTTCACCAGTATCCACCTATACACTTGGAAGTACACTAAGAATGTGACTCGGCAACTCTTTGCACACATAACCAGGGCTTAACAATGAAAACAGAGGAAGAGACAATATAATAGACATGATATTAGAATATCATGTAGAGTATAGGACATCATGTCTAAGATATTACTGTTTCTTGCTGTTGCTGTTGATAGGTAATAATTCAAAAGTATTTACTATGAGCCAGGACTTTTCCATGAACCAATTTCATTTACTTCTGAGAGGAGCAACAGGATAGTGGCATTAGTTCCATTTTATAGACAAGAATACTTCCCCAGCCTATATGTGCCACTCTTCTTAGTTAAAAAAAATAAAAAGATTAAAATATATTTTTGAATTATGTGACATATATTATTTCATTTTCTCTGATTAAATAATGAGATCATCTTAAAGACACATATTACGCAATCTAAAACCACGGACTCTTGGGGCACCTGCCGTGAAGCATCTGACTTCAGCTCAGGTCATGATCTCACGCTGGTTTCAAGCCTCGCATCGGGCTCTATGTTGACAGCTCAGAGCCTGGAGCCTGCTTCAGATTTTGTGTCTACTTCTCTCTCTCTGCCCCTTCCCTGCTCATGCTCTGTCTCTGTCTCTCAAAAATAAACATTAAATTTTTTTTAAATGTAATAAAATAAAATCACTGACTCTTAAATTTACACCAGTAAAAAACTATTCTGAGGACAGTTACCTAAAAGGAAGAATTAGAATTGCACCTACATTGACACTTCCCTAGATTAAATATTTTCTAACTATAAAGGTAATATATGTTTATTTTAAAAAATTGGAAATGTATAAAATATGAAGAAGAAATTACCAACCATTTAAAAATCCACCTGTCCAGGATAACCATTGCTAACATTTTGGTACATTTATAGTATTCTCTCAATCACGTGAATATATACATGCTTTTTATATTTCTTACAAAATTGGTTATGTATTGTTTTGCAACCTGATTTTTTTACTTAATAAAAATATTTTAATATTTTACCTTGACAGTAAGTATTCTTCAAGGTGATTATTGAAACTACCTAGTATCCAATTGTGTGATAAAGACATAAATATATTTCAGCAATCCCTTAGTTTTGGACTTTAGTTTCTGCTATTTGTAATAACCATTTTTGTGCATAAATCTATTGAGATGCCAATTATTTTTCCTTGGGATGAATTCCTAGAAGTGGAGGTTTTAGGTAAACAGATATGCTTCTTGACCTTTGATATGTGGATCTTTTTTACTGGCCTCCCTGCTGGTAAACACAAATGTGTCTAACATAGGGTGAGAGCACAAATGAGGAGTGAGCTTTAATCTCCTAACCAGTCCTCCTATAACTGCTGGACTAGAGGAGTAGAAGGAGCTATGGCCAGTTCTGTGATACCCTGGTAGTTGTCCTCCAGTTTTACAGTCTTCCCTCTCTTTCCCACAGCCCCTCAGCTGACCACACGCTGCCCATTTCTGGATCTCGGAACACTAGTGCTTTTTTCACTTGGCCAACAAGAAAGCTCTCCCCTTCTGGAGACCTTGCTCTTTTACATTGGGCACGTGATGACACAGTTCTCTCCTTTCATATCACTGGTCTCAGATAACAATAGCAGGACTAGGGGTGGACAAATTGGTGGCTTAGTGGATGGTCAAGCCACATGCCTGGACTGTACACCTAGGTAAGCATCTATTTCCCGGTGTTTTGGAACCCAGGAGGTTTACATGACCAGAGAATATTGACCGCTAGGGGGCAGTATTGCTTAAAGTCACGAGCTAGCCTAACATCTTAACTGACCCGGCATGAGTACTACGCCCTAGAAAAAAGTGGTGTCAATAGAACATCCATGAATTAGACTATCTCCCCACACCTTTGACAACACCGTTATTCTTCTTTTCCTTTCTTAAACCAATTTGAAAAACAATGGTATTTCTTGTTGTTTATATTGGATTTTTAAAATTACTAATAAAGTTGCACATTTTTTTAAATGTTTATTTTTGAGAGACAGAGTGCAAGTGGGGGAGGGGCAGAGAGAGAGGAAGACACAGAATTAGAAGCAGGCTCCAGGCTCTGAGCTGTCAGCACAGAGCCAACCAACCAACATGGGGCTCCAACCCATGAACTGTGAGATCATGACCTGAGCCAAAGTAGGACACTTAACCGACTGAGCCACCCAGGCACCCTGCACATTTTTAAAATTCTAATTACATAAACAGTATGTACCCTTTAGAAAAGATATTCACACTGCGTAGAAATGAGTGAAAGGCAGGCTGAAATGACACACAAAGAAAGGACAGGCTGCCATAATTCCACCTCCAGAAGAAACCATTTTTATGTATATGTTGCCAGAATTTCTCCCATGCAAATATGTATATACATTGATAAATATCTTTTATGCCTAAACATACAGACCCAAACCTACCTTGTTATTTTTAATAGCTGCAGAAAGCTTTTGCACAATAAATACCATATCTTATACAGCCAGTCCTATTTTGATGAACTTCTAGCTTGTTTCTAATTTTTCACATGACTAACAGTGCTACAGTGAATATCATATTATATAAATCTCAATGCACTTGTACAAACTTTCCTACAGGATAAATTTCTAGAAGTATAATTACTGAGTCAAAGGATTTGCACAAGAAGTTCGATAGAATGAAATTCGGGGAGGTCAGACATTTTTATCCATCACTTTCATTGTTTTAACCCTAGTGCCCAGAACAGTACTTGGCACTCAATAAATATTTTTGAAGGGATGCGGATTTTTAGTACAACTAAAAAGTGAAATATTTAGGGGCACCTGGGTGACTCAGTCATTTGAGGGTCCAACTCTTGATTTAGGCTCAGGTCATGATCTCACATTCATGAGATTGAGCCCTATTTCGGGCTCTGTGCTGACAGCGTGCAGGGCCTGCGTGGGATTCTCTTCCTCCCTCTCTCTCTGTCCCTCCCCTGCTCACATGCATGCGTACACATGCACACACGTGCTCTCGCTCTCCCTCTCTCAAAATAAATAAACAGGAAAAAAAAGTGAAATATTTATACAAAAAAGTCCATTAGATATAGAGGAGATATTCGAGTATAAGAGAAAGACTGGAGAAAAAAGAAGAGGGTACTTGAAGAGCCTGGTGAACCTCTCGTGAAGCCTAGAGTACCGTAAACACCGAACAAAAATCTTCAGAGGCACAAAAAAATGCACACACCCTGGAAGCAGAAAGACCTTGATTTGTGGTATATTCAGTGCATGACAATGTGACTGTACTTAATGCCACTGAATTTTACACTTAAAAATGGGTTAGAGGGATGAATTTTATATTCTGCATATTTTACCACAACCAAAATAAGTAGATTGTTCCATTTACTAGATAATGACACTGGGCAAGCATTTAAACCACGTGGAGTTTTAGTTCTTTTTCAGCATATTAGCACAAGCCATAATCTGATTAATGGGAGGTCAAAATGGAACTGCTTTCATATCCATTTTCTGCCAGAGCCCTGAGACCCTACCAAAGTCAGATACAAGACCACCTCCCCAAAGAGATTTTTTCAGAAAATGCTGAAGAGGAATTGGTTTCGGAGGCCTTCAGTGTCTCACCCACACGGAGTGTATAAAAGGTTTGGAGAACTCACTGGAGAATTTTTGGAGAGTTGGTTTGCTGCACTTCTTCCCAAACCAAGGGAAAGGGAATTATGGGTTCTTTTGTCTTCATGTCAGAACCAGAGAGCACCTGTGAAGAAACCGTTTAGAGAGAGATGCCTGTCTAAATATAAAGGTGAGCAAGGAACTCTCCCTCACAAGGAGACTATACATGTGAGATCCTCACCAGTGTGAAGTCGAAGGAGGGGAGTCTGTGATGAACCCCCGAAAAAGTGCCTTATAAGAAAAAGGTAGTTTGAACTCACATCAAGTCCCAGGGAGCTCAATGCCAGCTCACGGAAACATCAGCCAAATAAGATCTTTTCTGTTCATTTCTTCTCTTTGTTCCACCTGCTTGTGCCAAGGCCACATGAAGCAGAGAGAAGGATTTACTCAGAGGAAAGAAGAGAGAAGGGGGGATGGGTTCAGAGGAGAGACTATAGCCAATATAGAGGTGAGCACGGGACTGCTCTTGATAGCCTCGTCAGCCCTAAAGAGAGTTTCTAAACTGAAAAATACTGAGTGTGAGGGAAATTTTTGTGGCAAACATGGGAAATTGGCACATTTCATGGGTAGTTTGTCGCAGAAAAACAGAAGCAGCACGTGTGGATGCAGTGACAGAGATGTCTCAACAGGCGTCAGATTGTAAAATGATGCTTCCTCAGCCTCTAAACCGAGTTTCAGGCAACTCTGAAAACGAACTGAGAGAAATTTCATCACTTCTACCAAACTCAGTTTGGCAAAAGATTATTTTAACCTTTCAAGTACAATATATAGACTGCTGTCTAAAAATTAACACAGAACAGCTACCTTGGTCCAGGAATGCGGTAAGCTTCACCACTTCACTTCCCTTTTTGAAAACTTAACTTGGGTTTGCTCTCTCTCCTCACCTCTTCTAATTACCTATAACTTGCTTCAGTTGTATCCTCACACACACCCCATCTCCCATCCATCTCTCTCATATTCACCAATATTTTAGTCTCGTGTTGCAAAAATATGGCAGAGTCCTTTAAAAGCTGAGAGTTCATTTCTTCACAACCATTTTTTTCAGTTCTTCCTATGTCTGACATCATGACACATGTCAGGGACATACAAAGAATAAGACATTGTCTCAGCTTCAGTGAGCTGTAGATTAGGTATAGAAACAGGAAACTGAAGACATAATTAGGAGGTACTGAGAAAATTATCAGAAATATATATATACAAATTGCTCTAGGAGCACAGAGGAAGAGGAAATTTGTTTTTCCTCCAGATTTTGGGAAAAACCTACAGACAGGAAAAAACAATAGCCAAAGAATCCATGAAATGGAATTATATTCTCATGTAACCACTCCCTTCTTCCTGTTCAATGCACCAGACCATCAGTGCAAACAAGCAACAGAATGCTTCACCTAGTTACTTCTCTGGAGGCTGCTGGCCTTGCCAACACCTGAACAGGACTCTTTTTTCTAGGTTGAGATGGAACAAATTTAGGGTGTTTTGTGGTCTCCACTGTTGCCAAACTGCTGCCCTACTGACCCCACTCCTAAGCCCAAAATGCCACCACTGGAGTTATTCCTTTGAAAGGGCATCATTACCTTCAGAGGGTTACAGACAATCTTGAATTTGCCACCTAATGCGTGAATATGTGCTCTTTAGGTATTTCTACGTGTGGAAATACACGGTTGAGTAGCCAGCTGGTGGCACCAGCACTGTCTAGAGCTTAAGAGCGTGGTTCTGCAGTCAGGCAGCCTCGGGTCAGAGCCTACTTCCGGCGCTCTTGTACCTCTGAGCCTCCACTCCTCTACCTATAAAATAAAGATGTGAAGACTTCATGCCCAGTGCGTCATAAGCACTTAGTAATGGAGAGTATTGTCTTTATTATCTAAAGGTCAGAAATGAAAGATGAGCGGGAGCCATTCATATCCAGGAAGAAGTATAAGGGAGAAGCAGGCAGAGGTAAGAGCTTATCAAGGAAAGAAAGAGCTTATCAAGGAAAGAAAAAGGAATGTAAGCCTCTTAAAATTCTTGGAAGAAGAAGCACTCTTTCTGAGTGATGTTTTTATTTTTTAATATTCCAACTGAGAAGAGACACAGAGATACAAATTTCCTAATAAAACTAGAAGACCCATCTTGAAAATTGAACCATGGAGCAAACCTATGAACTACTCACAACAACTCTCCACAATCTTTGCATGACTATAGATAGACATATTCTTTCAGTCATACACACCCAAACACACCAAAGAAAGTGTGAACAAACAACATGATATGGTTCAGTATATGCTTTGTCTGCAATTTCATTCTTCGATAATTTTTAGGAACCTGTAAGACCTCCATAATCATTAATTATCTAACTCCGCCCATTTTCCATTTGTTTTATAAAGATATTTGTACGATTTTATTAAGCAAAATTATTATCATACCTCAGGTAAATTATTACGTTTAGAACTCATCTTCAGATTTAATGGTTTCAGGTAAAACCATATATATTATGTCTAAAATGCTTGTCTATAGAGTCATACTTCAAATCAATGGGGTTAATTGTTACTCTCAAACTTGTTTTGGAAAAAAACAAGAGCAATCTCTCATTCATAAAACTCTGTTACAAATCTGTGCTCCATGACAGAGCAAGGACAAAAAGCAAAATTACTAACAATCTTAGAGGCAAAAGACTTTTGCTTTCCTTTACAAAATTGCTTACTTTCTTCTGAGATTAATGGACTGTCAGCGGGTTCTAGGCAATGACTAAATCCTTAAAATAAGGAAGGGTGACCCCTAGCGTTGGTCTTTAGAAGCCAAATTCATGTAAAACCAGATAGCTCCAAACATGTGAGGAAGAATTCAGTAGCATACATGATAAAACAAGTCAAAACACCTAATTCACTTATCTTAATTGTCTATACACACACAAAATCAGTATCATTTAAGATATTAAAATTCTTTAGGAAAGCCTTTCAAAGAACAACACACTCCCTCCTCATACATAACACTCCCTTTTCACTCATGGCAAGTGTACAAATCAGAAAAGAATAGAATAAGAGAAAGAGGCACAAGATCTGCTTGAATGAGCAATGAGAAAACCAGCCAAGGAAAAAATAAAACATTTGCCTAAACATTAGCTGCACATTGTGCTGAAGATGACAAATTGTACTTAAGCCACAGCATTAGACCTGCGTGAAGTATTTAGCAAGGAGATCTTGAGAGAATCGTTCACTTCCACACAGAAAATTTCACCTTCAACAAACTAAAGGTCACCAGTCTTGCCAAAAAAAAGCAAACACTTCGGCTTAAACACCTGTCATTGTGACAAAATGAAGTGAAATGAGAGGTTAAAAGTGATTTACTGCATCATGCGAACTCATTGTCACTCAACAAGAGGAGGCTTTGGTAAAAAGGAGAACATGCCAGGACAAGGAAATCTTATATGTGAGGAGGAATTCTTCCCAGAGAAAAAATATAGCATGTAAGAAAGCCACAAAGTTCTTTCCAGTTAAGTTTTATCGCCATTATTTACTATGGCTCTTGACCGGAGCTGGCTTGGTACCAGCAGAGAGCTAAGCAAAAATTAGACATTTGATGCTCTCCTTTTGAGTTTCAGGTGCCAAAGTGAGATAAGAGCTGCCTGGGCAAAAGTTTGTGCTGAGTACAGCCCTGCCACTTCCCTTTACTTGCATGGTCTTAACAAGAAAAACATATAAAGATGATGGGGAACACAAGGAATGAGAAGGACACAAAATAGTGACAAAATTGCCAATTGAATACAGGAGGTAGAACTTAAAAGGACCCCTGAACTTCAGCTACTGACAGTGACTGCTGACACACCAGCCATCAACCCACACAACACATTTAGTTCTTAGAATACTCATTCTCTTGCTTTACTCTAATGATCCCATGAAAAGAGAACCTTTCGCTCGGTGAGACTTTCAGAGCCAGCATCTTAAGCTTTCTAAGTTCCAGTTCTAGCAGCAAAATATTTCTTAGTCCTTTAAAACCCTCAAGCTTTATCGAAGTCCCTGAATTGTGTTCAAAGTGGAGTTTCCTTTATATTTTCTCTTACATCCTCTGACTTTCCCCTGTAGGTGCCCCTTCACCTTTATCAAGAAAGATATCCCTTTTTTGTCTCACAAAAATAAATGGTTTCCTAGTAAACATCTGTTATCTAACTCGTAACTGTAAATTATTTAGATAACATGTGCTAAATTATTTACAATAATGCTTTGAAAGAATTGCATTTATATTAACAAAAACAAGATTATACTCTCTAAGATGATTTAGTACTAAAAGATTTATCTTATCCCTTTTATCTCTGTGATTTTAGACATTGGAAGAAAGTAAAATATACTTTTTTTAATCTGTGTTTGCAATATTTTTATTAAAAAAATTCATTCAAACAGGTTGCCTCCAATTTCTGCTGTCACTATACCCCCCACAATCAAGGACTTTTAATTACAAGCAATATGTCTATCATAAAAATTTTCATTTATTTAGCAAGAAGTTAATCCTTAATAGGTGCATACATAATTTCATTTTGTCTGACTGATTTACCTGCCTACTGATGCTCATTCTAGCAGAGCATTAGCACTCTCTGGGAACTTCCATTTCTTTTAAAACCTGCATCAATTCCTTCCAGTGACTAATTTCCTAAGACACCGAAATGGCCTCTTTGAAATTTAGCTTTCACAAATGCCCAGAATCCTAAAAAGGAGCTTATGTACACATCTGGCTTTCTTTCTATCTAACTCCTACACATAAGCATCACAGCCTCCTAAGACACATTGGGAAGGCAATCTTTCCTTGCGAAATAACAATACAAAATAATACCTTACACACACACACACACACACACACACACACACACACACACACTCCCAAACACAAATGCACGTGAAAGTTAAGTAGTAAATACTGTGCTTTGGGGAGGTGGTGTCCGAGGATTAAAAGAACACATCTTGGAGATGGAGAGTCAATTTTAGTGAGGATTTTGTGGAATAAATGATTCATTTTATTTCATATTTGAAGCCATAATTTCACATTAAAATAAACATATAATGAAGTAGATCTCAGCAGTGCTTAAATTAAAGAGCTAAACCATGGGGCTTCAAAGAAATTTAGTATTTGCTGGGGTGCTTTAAGCTATTTTCCCAAGTCCCTTGGTTTATAGAGATTTTATTTTTTTTATATTTGGAATATTTCTAAGGAAAGATTTGTAGTTAAATTCTCTGTGCAAATTTAGACTCTCCTGGGAGAGATAACATATGAAGCTGTTAAAGGAAAAGTGTTTATCATATCCACTCAAAGACCAAGGGCAACTGCCTGTGCAGAAAAAAAAACAGATGATAGAGAGACAGATCAATGATAGATGAAAGAGAGAGCAGCCTGACAGAGGGTGAGGTCCATTTCTAAGGGCTGTGTAGAGACACAGGAATACCTATGGGGGAAAATGAGGGAAGAGTAAGACGACAACACTTCTGGATGGGAACAGGGCATTTTATTTTATCCTGTGACTGGAAGGCACAGCAACAAAAGGAAAGACCAGGATGTGGGAATATCTCAAGGATAAACGGCTGGCATCATGGTTTTGTGAAAGTATGCCTTTCTTTTAACATACATTCTTGAAACAAGGAGACTTTTTTCTTATTATGTGAGTAAGGTCGACACACAATGTTACATTAGTTTCAGGTGTACAACATAGTGATTTGACAAGTTTATACATTATGCTGTGCTCACCACAACTGTAGCCACACAACGCTATTATTGACTGTATTCCTCATGTTGTGCCTTTTATTTCCATGACTTATTCATTCTGCAACTAGAAGACTGTATCCTACTACGCTTCACCCATTTTATCTGCCCCCCCCCCCCCACCAACCTTCCCCTCTGGCAACCATCAGTTTATTCTCTGTACTGTATAAAGTTTGCAAACAAGCTTTTTGCTTATTTCCTTATTCATTTGTTTTTTTTGTTTGTTTGTTTTTGTTTTGTTTTGTTTTGTTTTAGATTCCACAGGTGGGTGAAATCATAAGCTATTTGTCTTTCTCAGTCTTATTCCACTTAGCATAATACCCTCTAGGTCCATCCATGTTGTCACAAATGACACAATTTCATCCTTGGTTATGACTGCATAATATGTGTGTGTGTCTCACATCTTCCTTATCCATTTATCTATCTATGGGGTTAATATCCAAAATATATAAAGAACTTATACAACTCAAGACCAAAAAAAAAATCTGATTTAAAAATGAACAGAGGAGGGGCACCTGGGTGGCGCAGTCGGTTAAGCGTCCGACTTCAGCCAGGTCACGATCTCGCGGTCCGTGAGTTCGAGCCCCGCGTCAGGCTCTGGGCTGATGGCTCAGAGCCTGGAGCCTGTTTCCGATTCTGTGTCTCCCTCTCTCTGTGCCCCTCCTCCGTTCATGCTCTGTCTCTCTCTGTCCCCAAAAAAATAAATAAACGTTGAAAAAAAAATTAAAAAAAAAACCTGTGTTTCTGTTGTTAAAAAAAAACAGAACTAATGTTACAGAACTGTATGTGGTAAGTAGTAAAGAATCCCCAATGACTCATGAATTAACATTTGGATGTATACCTTTTGAGATATTTTCTTCCGTATATCCAAATACATCTAAATATACAGATAAGGATTTTTAGCAGAATGAATGACGTTGAACATAGCTTTCAACTTGCTTTCTTCCCTTCCTAATATCCCCACCAATCAATCAATATCCACCTTACCGCTCGATCAAAGACTGCGTGTTATTCATCTAGATACATAATGTCATATTATCCTCCTCAAAGTATTATAGCAAATAGCACTACCACCAAGAGTGCCCGAGTATGCTCATTTCTTTGCCCACTTTAATTCATACAAAAGTTAAAATCATAATTCCATGGAAATTTGATTTGAATTACACTCAATTTTAGGATCAATTTAAATAGAATTGGTATCTGTACCTATTGAGCTTTCGCATTAAGGAACATCCTATATATTGCTATTTCTCAGGTCAGCAAATCTCAATATTAAGTATTTGGTGTTTTACTTTTTCTTAGTCCCATGATAGCAATAGTTTCTGTAATATGTGGGTCTGGTTCTCTTCCTAGAGTAAACTTTGATTTTTTAAATCATATTTTATAAGTGGGATTTGTCGTGTCTGTGTGCATGTATCTATATGAGTTTTTTGTCTAACAAGTTTTGCTAGTACCAGAATAGCAATTTCCACCTTGTCCCATTCTTTTTAAGATTTTTTTTTATTTGTAAGTAATCTCCACACCCAATGTGGGGCTCAAACTCACCACCCCAAGATCAAGAGTGACGTGCCTCACCGACTGAACCAGCCAGATGCCCCCACCTTAATCCTGGTTTTAGAAGCAGTTTCTAAAAACCTAAACATCTCATACAAGTTAGAAGAACTTATTCATCAAATTTTCAAATCCCTATATCTTTTTAGGTAGCAGTTTCTTCTATAATTGATGATCTGTTCAGGCTTCCTCCTTTCTATAAATAAAAGTTAGCAATTTGTATTTTCTTAAAGACAAATCCAATTCACTTTTCCATAATTTGCCAATCACTTGTTTAAAATATTCTAATATTCCCTCCTGTATCTTTAATTAGAGCCCATTTCTTCATTATATTAACAACGAATATTGCAGATTCTTACTATATGTCAGGCACTGTATTAATTCTGACAACAACTTTAGAGACAGCCATCATATTTTTTCCCACTTTTCAGTGAAGAAATTGAGGAATAAATAAGTATGTTACTTGTCCAGTATCATATAGAAATTAGCGTAGAGGATTCAGATTCAACGCCTGTGTTCTCAATCTGCACAGTGTAAAAATCTGGCAATTGTTAAGGCTCTTTCTGTTGCAGATGTAACTTACTCTGTGAAAGGAAGAAGCTTTCACCAGACCTCTGCAGCGCATGTTCCAGCGGTGGATCTTCTCTCTGAAACAGAGGTCATCAACCATCTTGTTTACATACTGCTATATAAGAACTTACATGAGATATGGTTGATAGATAACATTAATTTCAGATGTATAACATCATTTGGTATTTGTAAAGAATTTTTAAGTTGAGAGTAAAGATTCTGCATTGCAGGGACACCTGGGTGGTTCAGTCGCTTGAGTGTCCGACTGCAGCTCAGGTCATGATCCCCAGGTCTATGGGTTCCAGCCTCGCATAGGACCCTGTGCTGACAGCTCAGAGCCTGGAGCCTGGAGCCTGCATCAGATTCTGTGTCTCCCTCTCTCTCTGCCCCTCCCCCACTCACACTCGGTCTCTCCCTGTCTCTCAAAAATGATTAAATGTTAAAAAAGATTTTAAGACTCTGCATTGCAAACTTAGTTGCAAAAAAATAATCGTAGGTATATATCGTAAATACATAACTTTAGAAATGAAACTATTCTAGGGTCACCTGGGAGGCTCAGTTGGTGAAGTGACCAACTCTTCATTTAGGCTCAGGTCGTGATCTCACAGTCATGGGATAGAGCTCCACATCAGGCTCTTTGTGGAGCATGGTGGCTACTTACAATTGTCTCCCTCCCTCTCTCCCTGCCCCTCCTGTGCATGTGTGCATGCGCACTCTCTTTTTCTGAAAATAAATGTGTAAACTTAAAAAAAAAAGAAATGAAACTATTCTGTCACTTTAAAATGTATCCAGTGGAATCTAAATACCACAGTGATTTGACATCCACCACAATCCTTTTTTTGAAAAGCTTTTATGAGTAAAAAATTTCACATTATTCCTTTTTCTTCCTCTTGATGTTTCACTTAACCCCATAAAACTTTATACCAAGGTGATAGATATTTTTATGTTGGAGCATCTTTTATTTATTATCCTTTAATATTTTTTACAAGAAAACTATGCTTATAAGTTTAACGGTTAATTTCTTTTGACTGTAAGTATCAAAGTGTTATTTATTTCTTTGGGACTGAATTATTACATAATTACTAGTTGTTCTCCATTGATTTAAACAACAAATTCACAAGTTTTGACAATTATCAATCATAAAATGTAATGTTTAGTTGAAAATGCATTTCTTAGTGCAATGGAGGAGACTGAAGATTTTGGTTTTTTCATTTTTTTTATTAATTCATAAGCTCCATGATGAGTGTTATTGCTCAAATGAGATAGGGTTCAACATTTCATATTATCCTTATTTTCATTTTCATAAATACAAGTGCTGAGAAAGCTTTTTCATATAAATTAATAGCTGGTCCTAGAAGGAGTTATGTTTTGGTTTTTGTTTGTTTTTCTTTTAGAGAGAGGGACAGAGCGCACAAGCAGAGGAGAGGGAAGTAGGAGGGAGATTGAGAGAATCTTAAGCCCTAGTGTGGAACCCAACTCAGGGCTTGATCCCACAACCTTGGGATCATGACTTGAACTGAAATCAAGAGACAGACGCCCAACTGACTGAGCCACCCAGGCCCCCCTAGAAGGAATTTTGATATAGCAAAGTTATTTAGTTCTTTGAACTCATTATTGGTTAAATGACAAAAAATTGCTTAGTGGTATTTCTTTAAAAATTATTTTTAATGATTTATCAATGGAAATTCTATTAGGTTCTCCTTAAATTTTATTTAATTCAATGTAAAAGAAATCCCCTGATTTGCAAGAGGATTTGTTACCCAATTATTAGGCATTCACTTCCTCAACACCAACATTAATATTTCCAACTCTTCTTTGCTTGGCACTCTAGTGGTTTTTACACACTGGCACAATTCACAATTGCAATATTCAGGAAGCCTAAGTGGGGTGTATGCTTTTTTTATAAAAAAGAAAAAGGCTATTGTGAAAATAAAACTGAGAAAAGCATAATGCTCAGTCTCTGTCTCTCATAATTTTATTTTTTACTTTTTAAAAGATTTTATTTTTTGATCTTTTTAAGTAAACTCTATACCCAACATGCAGCTTGACCTCACCAGCCTGAGATCAAGAGTCACACGCTCCATATACTGAGCCAGCCCATAATTTTAAGCGCCAAATTTCCAAGGGGGAAGAAACCACAACTGATCCAACTTGAGTGAGTTCTCTAGTCCTTGCTTGGTGAAAAACAGCTACTGGGATAGGCCCACAAACCATGGAGGAGGCCACCAAGAATCAATCATTTGTATATTGGAGGCCAATCCCAGAAAAGGTGGAATTGTGAGTTTACACCCTCACAAAAGTTACCTGTAACAGGAATTAATGTGTCTTCTCTTTTTTCTTCTTCTTCAAGCTTGCCAATTTTCTCCTTACTTGTCTCTTCAAAGAACCGGTTTTTAGTCTTATTTTGTTTCTATTTAATTCTTGCTTATTGCTTTCTTCGTCCTACCCACCTAAATTATTTTACCTTACTTTCTTAATGTTAACACATGTTTAGCTCAATGTTCAGTTCACTTTCAACATTTTAAACAGATTATTTTATTGTTGTTAATTTCTTCCCAAGTTCCACTTTGCCTATATCTTTTAGGTTTCAATACACATTAGTGTCATCAATTTCTAAGTGTTCTGTAATTTCAGCTGATTTCCAATATCAAGACACACTTAAGAGACTAAACACAATCTGCCTTAGGATAGTTTCCTTGCTGCTGAAACCTCTGAGGAGCTTCCCTGCTTGTTCTGTACTTTCCTGTCATCAGATCAAATCTCAACAAACCACCCATAACAGTCATTTTAACATGTGACTAGTTCATAGCTTGCTCTGCTGAAAAATCCTACAATAGATTTTCAACAAGTTGAGGATAAATTCCAAACTCCTCACCATGGCTTAGATCACTCTCCTTGATTTAGCCATATACTTCCCTTCTTCACGCCCTCTGAGCTCATCAACACCCTTCTCATTGGACCACACTGACCAGCTTGCTTCTCCTGAAGCACAACAAGTTTGCTGTCGTGTGAAGGACTTCACAATTGCAGTTTGCCTTACTTAGGATAGTCCTTCACCAGATCTTCCGCTAATGTGCTCAATCGCTTGGTTTGCCTTTCTGGTGGAATGTAACCTCTGTAGGGACAGCTTCAACACTCCCTTTGATATTTGTACTAAAAAGAGGGGTGGAAGAGAGATGATGGAAGGCCATATATAACATTTGTTATATATAGAATATCTCTGGGAGCAGGGAAATGTGTACTTACTGAGGGACTGAGACTTTATATGTCCCATGGTACCTTCTGAATCATATACCATGTGACTAAATCATCTAGTTCAGACTATTTTTTTTTAATTTATTTATTTTGAGAGAGAGCCTGAGTAGTGGAGGGGCAGAGAGAGAGGGAGAGAATGAATCCCAAGCAGGCTTTGAGCTGTTAGTGCAGAGCCTGATGTGGGGCTTGATCTCATGAACTGTGAGATCATGACCTGAGCCGAAATCAACAGTCGGCTGCTTAACCAACTGAGCCACCCAGGTGCCCCTAGTTCACACTATTTTAAAAGACTATGTAATGATATTAAGAAAGAGGGGAGATTAATATAGGAGTAAAATCATTTGTTGGCTCATAGAGTTGGGGTAGACTTATGTAAGGTGATGGGAGAGAAGAAGGCATTTCAGGAGACTTAAATGGCATGCATAGAAGCATAGAAGGTGAGAGAAAAATAAGGAACATGCTACTGAATATTTTATGCAAATTTTTATCTTCAGGGCCTAGTTTACGAGAGACAAAAAATATACCTGTCTCAGTAGGGCAGTGGAAGCTTGTTAAAGAGTAATGGAAAATAATATTGCCTAGGAAGAGCGGAAACAGATGGAGGATTTTAAAATTCAGGGGAGAAGTTTTGCTTTGTTCTGCTAGAAAAAAAACAAGCCATTGAAGATCCTTGAACAAGGGAATGGTATGGCCAAAGTGTTTAAGGAGGATTATTCCGCATCCTTGTAATGAATGGATTAAGAGCTAAAGCCTAGAGGCAAGGCAGCCAAGGAGGTGGTACTTACAGGTATTCTCAAAGGAGATGGGGGGTGGGGGGGAGGTGCTGATTAGAGTGGTTTTGGGTGACAAGGGAAAGTAATAAAGATGAGAATTTGTTTCTTAATCAACAGAATCTGGAAAGTGTCTGTATTTGAGAAATGGAGAATTGATATCAAAGTTAATTCAATCAACAAACAACCAAAGGCTTCTTATACATAAGTCACTCTGTTATTCATGTTTGCTTATGTAATTAATGTTTGTTCATCTAATGAACAAAATGCAAAGATGAACAAAACCTGATTCTCTGCTCAAGTGCTCATTTTAGTCATTACTTATATTTACCAATAATCCTAGTTTATTAATATCTTTGTAGAAAAATTTCTTATCTTATGCCACAAATATTTATTTGCATTATAATCATCCCAGGTAATAAAAGTAGCACAGGTAATAAAAGTACTGTGAGTTTAGGTGTCCTGACCAGGTCACAGCACTGGAAAGCCAAGGGATTCAAAACTGGGAACTGGATTTTCAAATTCCACATTCTGCATATTTTCACAATATTATGCTTTAGGAGGTGAGTAAACAAGTAACTTTTGAACAGTTACAATGTTCCAGCTATGTGCAGTATTTCATTTAATCTTTTTAAGCACCACACAAATTAGGCATTTTTTTCCTTAAAGTTTTATTTACTTATTTTGAGAGAGAGTGTCTGCGTGTGCACAAGTCAAGGAGGGACAGACATAGAAAGCGGGAGAGAGAGAATCCCAAGCAGGGTCTGCCCTGTCAGTGCAAGCTCAGTGCAGGGCTCAATCTCACAAAACACGAGATCATGACCTGAGCTGAAATCAGGAGTTGGATGCTTACAGTATAGGCCTGGCTGGCCTGAGAACCTGGGCTCTGGAAGCCACATCATTCAGTACTATGAGGATGGAGGCAACAAGTGCCACAGAACAGTCATGAACTCTTCCTAGGAATGTTGGGATCAGGTGAGGGAACTAATGTTTGAACAGGCTTTTAAAGGATGAGTTGACAGGTAATGGAGAAGGCACTGTGATAACATGGGACAATGAGAAATATCTCCTAGGTCTTCATCTCTGGTTCCTAGCACAGATCTCCTAAACCCCTTGGAATTTCCTGAATGCTAGGGGTGAGAAGGACGTCCTGTTATTTATAATAAGCCCCCTTCAATGTGTTCACATGAGCCCCCTCCTTCTGTGTTCACATGAGGAGGGGCTCTTGATGACCCTTGATGGGCCCATTAATAGCTTCAGAATGGGGGCTGGTTGCCAGAGCAACCAACCATGTGATTAGAGGGTTGGATCCTTCAGTCCCACTCTCTGACTTCCTTCTTTGGAAGGATGAGGGATTGGATAATGATTCAATCAGCAACAGCCAATGATTCGATCAGTAATACCTATGTAGGGGTGCCTGGGTGGCTCAACTGGTGAAGCATCTGACTCTTGATTTTGGCTCAAGTCATGATATTACATTTTTTGAGATCGAGCCCCACATCAGGCTCTTTGCTGACTGTGTGGAGTCTGCTTGGGACTCCCTCTCTCTTCCCCCCCCCCAAATAAACTTAAAAAAAATAATACCGATTTAATGGCATCTTGATAAAAACTCCAAATGGAAGGGTGTGGAGATCTTCCAGATTGGTGAATGTATATACCTGCCAAGAGGGTGGTGGACCCCAAACTCCATGGGGACCCTGCCCTGTTGTGCTTCTTCATCTGGCTTTTCATTTATGTCCTTTAAAATATCTTTTATATCCCAGCAATATAAAGTATTAACTAGGATATCACTTCTTCCTCCTTAATAGCACCCAATTCCTTTGGTGCTAGATTCTAGGAGTGACAGTGGAGAAGGAGGAAGGGTAAACCTCTTTTTACTAACAACCAGCAGCTGGTGTCCTTTACTGCTTTTTCTGCAGGGTGTGTGTGTGTGTGTGTGTGTGTGTGTGTGTGTGTGTGTACACATATACATTTATAAATATCCTGCATCATAAACTGGCAGTAGTAAATAAAGTGTTTCCCTGAATTCTGTGAACCATTATAGCAACCTGAGGAGGGACTTGGAACCTCTGATCTGTAGCCAAGCTGGACAAAAGTGTGAGTAACTTGGGGACTCTACATATGAATGTTGTCTGCAGTGGAGAGAGCAGTCTTGTGGGACTGAGCCCTTAAGCTGTGGAGTCTGCATTAACTCCAGGTAGTTAGTGTTAGAATTGATATAAATTGTAGGACACCCAGTTGTGTCCACAGAGAATGGGAGAGCTTCTTGGTGCAGAAAACCCACACTCTTTTGATGTCAGGAGTCCTGTGGGTAGACACAAACCATAGTTATCACCAAGAGGTGATGATCTAAGCTAATCCCATTGGAAGCCCCTACTGTTTGAAATCGAACTTGAGTCAAGATTTTGAACTAAATGACTTGCCTAGTAGTTGTGTTATTAACACCAATAAGAATGTTGGGGAGGGAGGACACTGGACAGGAGAAAGATCATAAATTTAACCCTGAATATATTACTGCTTTATATTGTAGGCCTAAGTACAATAAATAGCTAGTTAACTTTTGGAAAGTGGCCAGATAGTTGGAAGCTGAAAAATATAAATTTTGTAGTCTGCAAAATGAGTATAAGATCTACCTCACATGTTTGTATTGGAGATTAACTATAATTATACAAGCAAAAACTCTTTGAAAACAGGAAACAGTTGTTATTTTAAGTGTTTTTTTTACACGGAAGGGAGAGTTGCAGTCCTGAGGGAGAGGAGATCCTTGAGATGCAGTATTTAATATTGAAAACAGAGGAGTGAATAAGAATACATGAAAAAGACTGAACATTTAGTAGACAGGAAGGGAAGATGAATTTGAATACTGTAGAGCAATGTAATATGCTTTCCCAGAAGTTGAAAAAGAGTCATTTTAAGGGGTAAAATGCATTAAAGAATTAAGAAGATTGAGAGTGAATAAACCGCAGTTAGAGTTGGCAATGAGTAGGTCTCCCAGTGGAATGAAGGAGAAGAGATAACAATTAAATGAATTTAAGGTCACATAGAGATGAAAGAGACACGGGACATGTTTTGCACTACAGGGAAAGAGGACAATATGTAGAGAGGGATGTGGGAATAAATATGTACATTAAGTAAGGTGTGAGATTCTAGACTGAAAAGATTATCTGTAAGAGTAATATGCCTTATGAAACATAAAGAGCTAGGTCAAGGACAAAGAGACAGGTTGGCTTTATAATAGAATCATCTTTCTCTAAAACTGAAGCAAGTCACAAACTGACAAGCTGAGGAGGAAAAAAAGTGCCCCGAATCTGAGTGTTTTCAAATAAGTAGGAAGAATAATCATTTGAGAGTAATAGGATGAAACCCGAGGAAAAGGGAAATGTGGAATTAGAAAGATAAGGGGAAAGGGGTGCCTTAGTGGCTCAGTTGTTCAAGCATCTGACTCTTGATTTCAGCTCAAGTCATACTCTCATGGTTCATGATATCAAGCCCTGAATTGGGTTCCGAGCTGACAGCACAGAGCCTGCTTGGGATCTTCTCTCTCTCTCTCCCTCTCTCTCTCTCTCCCTCCCTCCCTCTCTCCCTCTCTCTTTCTTTCTACCCCTTCTCCACTCAAGCACAAGCATGCACTCTCTCAAAATAAACAAACATTAAAAAAATAATAATAATAATAAGGTGAAAGACAAAACATCCATGGCAGCTACTATTCAGAATATTTTGTCAGGGAACCAGTAAGAGATAAATTTAAAAAGACGAAGCAGTGCTATGGGCTCAGTTAAAATTAGCATGAAATTGCAGTGAACCAGATCTGAGCAATTCCTTGTTTTCTCTGTATGGAGTTGTGCAGCCAGGGAAAAGAATCAGATTACATGAGGTAGAGCATAACCCTGGTAAAGCAGAAAATCGAAAGTGTCAACCCCCCCTTTTTTTTTCTTTCAAACAATACATTGAAGTTGGAGTCCAGATTTCTACACTTCATCTTCACTGTGAGCTAGAAAAACCAGTTTGGGGATCATTCTTGGACCAAGTCCCATTCTTTTAATATAATTTCAGTGGGAAAATTATTTCTAAGATTTCTAAACAATGATCTTATAAGTGAAATTTAAAAAAATCTCATTCATAGGTCAATAACTCCCTGTGCTAAAGAAGTTGATCTTTGAAGACTATGTTTAATAATTACTTGAAATTAATTATGATATTATTCATATCCACAGTCCCATAGCTGAAACATTGAGACAGGTATTATAAGGAAGTCTACTTGTGACTATATTTCAAGTTAAAATAAGTTAATATGGGGATTTCTAGTACGAAATTTTAAGGAAAGAATATGACCAGAGAAATTCTGAACTATTCACTGAAGCTTGTTTCTAAAATTATGTAGAATTTATACAAAATTTTAGGCAAAGAGAAATAAATTTGAGTTTTTATTTAAAAATTTCTCAGAATAGTATCTCCAATACATACACACACACGCACACACACGCACGCATATTAACCCTGCAAAACTAAATGGAAGATCATGGACATTCTAAAATTCTTCCCAGAGTGGAAATATACCCTGTTTGTAAAAAAATCATTTTTGTGAAATAAAAAAAGAAAAGAAACAAAGTAATGAGAAGGGAGAGAATTAAAAAAGGAAAATGGAGGCAAAACCAAATATTAAAAATCACAATCTAAAAACCATATAACATTTGCCAGATATATATTAAGTCCAGTGTTGGTCATGACATTTCTCTCATCTCTAACTTTATTTTTTTTCTAAATTTTAGTTTGTTCAGTAGTAGTTTGCAAATATGCTCACATTTTCCTACACTATACCCATCTTCCCAGCAGAGCCAGAGAGGAAAATACTAGAGTGCAACAAATTATCCTTCAGAGATAGGCTTTGGGAATTTAGTACTTGCTAGTAAAAACCAGGAGATTTATATAGCACAAATATTAACCATGAAATTCTTTAAATCAGGCATAGTTCTAAAGATTGAAGCCCTGTAAAACATCAGCTGAGACTATTATCTTACTTCAATTGTCATACTTATTTTATTTTACATACAAATAGAGAAACATTTTCTAAAGTAAAACAAAATACGAACAGAAACCAACCCCCCATTAAAAAAAAATACAAACAGAAGAAACAAGCCATGACATTGGATTTTTAAAAAGTAGCAGAATATAACAGAAGCTTTCTGTACAAAATATTATGAGTCCAATATTTCTTTTTAATCTCCACAAAATCAAATATTCTAATTTAATAGCTTCCAGATAACTAGCTTATTAGCAAATGATATAAAAGTAAAAAGCTCCAGGCATACCCACAAGCCTTCTCAAATGATACTTTACTTTTAGATGGCTATTAACTCTGACCCAGATGTAGTTTTCCATCCAAATAAATGAATCACCTCCTACCATTTTCAGCTTTTAAAAAAGTAAGAATAAATTAAATCTACGCCCAGAAATGACAATGAAGCTTGTTTTTATTATAACAAGCCTACTCCTTGATTATGAAGTCTGATAGCCTTTAAGCTGTTGATATATGTTTTTAATCACATCAGCATTAAATTTTAAACAGGAAATTTCTTTGTTTTATTTTTACATCTTTTCATGCATATAAGTTTTAGGGGATTGGCTGTTGGTAATTTAATAACTTTAAACGCAGTTAAATAGCCATGATTTAGTAAGACCACAAAATACAGGCACATACTTGCAAAAACCAGAGCCAAAGGGAAGCATATTTGTAAATACAAAATTCTTACCCCTAAGGTTTTCTTTCTCTTACTCTTTCCTTCCCTCTCACTTCCTTTTTTTTTTTTTTTCTTCTATATGGACAATTTGCATCTCTCCTGGCCTAACACATGACCTTCTCCACATTCACATTACTAGACTGTGACTTACCTGCCATAGAGCTCAGTTCTTAAATGGCAAAATTCCACTTGCATGTCCATAAGCTAAAATAAAGAAAGGTTGGCATAAGAAAGAGAATCTCAGAAGATACTGATGCTGGCACCTTGTGTAAAGAGCCATTAACTCAAACGAGATTCCAGTGTTATCATTATATCCAGGTCTGGGAGGATGACGTGCAGTCACCATATTCTGGTTTGTAGTCACTTGTCAATATTTAGAATTTCATCTGCTTGTGAGCAAGAATTGCATGTGTTTTTTACAAATTATATTTATGAATTTTTATACATTTGTGAATTTATTTTGTCTTCAAGTTATGTCATACGTTCATACTCTGCTTTAGTTCAAAGACCACTTCTAATAGGGATTATATTTTAAATGCTGGATCCTTGTATACATCCAAATTTTCAAATTTGTATCTAAGTCCAGTATGTTCAGTTTTTTCATCGATTTCATTTTTGTTTTCATGGTAAAAATTTACCTGATTGAAATATATTAGGAATCCTAAAAGAAATTCATACCATCCAGTGACTTTGCAAATTGAGATAATTTTCAGTTAAACCTCCCATAATCTTCCTTTTATACAAGGGAGATCATGGCAGCAGCTGGGTGGCTCAGTCAGTTAAGCATTGATTTCAGCTCAGGTCATGATCTCATGGTTCATGAGTTTGAGCCCCACGTTGGGTTCTGTGCTGACAGGGCAGAGCCTGCTTTGCATTCTCTCTTTCCCTTTCCCTCTGCTCCCCCCTCAAAATAAATAAATAAGCTTAAAATTTTTTTAAAAATAAAATAAAAGGGAGGTCATGTATGTGTTGAGCTACACATTCCTTTTTCCAGGTATTTAAGATGACTATCATACTGTATCCCTCACCCAAGGAAAGACATCCAAAGGAAAAGACCATTAGCACCTGTCACCCTTCTTTCAAATGCCAGAGAACCCGGGCCACATCATGAGCACTCTTCTCTCTTCTCCATTTCCTTCAGTTACACGTGCAGAAATGCTTAACACTTTGATGTTGTGGTAGCAGGAGGTTTTCGTGAACAAACGAACGAAGCTTCATTTGTTCTTCAGTGTTCTGAGTAGCCTTGGCTTCTGCTAGCTCTACTGCCGTCTGAGTGGCAGATGGGCCAGGTCAGCTACATCAGTGGGGCAACCATGAAATTTACTTTCCCTTACTTGTTCACCTGAAGATAAGGAAGTGGGGTGTGAACGTGATTGCCTTTGTTGAAATGTAAAAATATTTATGTTCTTTTCATTGATAGCCTAAAAGTAATAATACATACAAGGAAAGGATTATGAAAAAAGTTTTTGAAAGTAGGAAAAATGACTTCTCAAATGCTAAAGTTTTTAATTTGTCTTTAAAAAAAAACAAAGTCATTAGAAAAATATATAAATCCAGGGCACCTGGGTGGCTCAGTCAGTGGGGCTTCCGACTTCGGCACAGGTCATGATCTCGTGGTTCATGAGTTCCAGCCCCGCGTCTGGCTGCCTGCTGACAGCTCAGAGCCTGGAGCCTGCTTCGGAATCTGTGACTCCCCCTCTCTCTGTCCCCTCCCTCGCTCATGCTCTGTCTCTGTCTCTCAAAAAATAAATAAACATTAAAATTTTTTTAAGTTAAAAAAGAAAAATATATAAATCCATGAAAAATTACTTTTTTTTTTTCATAGTCTATCTTTCTATTAGGGGGAATGTTTCTGAAGACCCACAACAAATAATTTACTTCCCTAAACTTAATTTCCAGTCAATACATCCTATTATTTTATAAGGTGTGCTCTGGGTAACATATTAAAGTTCACAAAGTTTGATAGTTAAACAGACTCCAGACTAATTGGAAGAAAACTTAAATTAGTTTTTCTATGTCACGTTGACCAAAAATTATATTTGACTGACTATAATACAATTTATTATAGATACACACACACCCTTAAAGTTTCCATTTTAATAAACTACTGAAAGCAAAATTATATTATAATATAATAAATAAAATAAATTATAATATATAAAGAATTCTTAAAATAATAAAAATACTAATAATAATTGCTTAGACAGGCAAAGGATCCGAGTAGTTAATTTTCTTAGAAAATATACAAATGCCAAAAGAAACCTGAAAATTTGTTCAACATCATCAGGGAACTGCACATCAAAAGTATAATGAGATACCCTTTGCCTCTGCTAGGACGGCTATAACCAAAAAGACAGATAATAACGACTTTTGACAAGGTGGCATATAAATCAGGACCCCCATACACCACTGGTAGGAATGTAAAATGGCACAAGTTCTTTGGAAAACACTCTGCAATTCCTCAAATGAGTATTCACAGAGTTACCATATAATCCAGCAATTCCACTCCTCAGAAGTAAACATACAGCCCACTTAAAAACTGTACAGGAATGCTCATAGCAGCCTTATTCAGAATAGCCAAAGCATGGAAGCAATCCAAATGCAACATACCCATATAATAATATATATACTATGTATTATATTTGACATATCAAATGATTCTTGGCCAAGAAACAAAAGCAGAATTGTCTCATTCCCCCAGTGAATTTGGATGAAAACTAGTAGTAAAATTTGGTACAACTCCAAAAGGAGGCATTAGACAAGAACCAAGCTGGGTCGATAAGGGATTGCCCATGAGATCGCACACATATTTATGCTACATAAAGGTCAAGTGCTTGTATCCTATCACTCTGTAAACATCACCACTATCTGAACAATAGGCATGCTTTATTGGGGAAATTATTTTTCTCTGTTACTATGCTTCTGTATCAGTAGGTTGGTTCAATAATAAACATGTGAGAACTTTTGCTTGAAAAAAGATTTTTATATACTTTAAAAAATAAAAAGCAATAAAGTACTGATACACACTTTGACATGGATGACCTTAAAAACATCATGCTAAGAGAAAGAAACCCGTCACAAAAGACTACATATTGTCTGATTGTGACTCTGAAATGTCTAGCATAAGCAAATCTTTAAAGACAGAAGGCAAATTAGTGGTTGCCTAAAGTTGGGACAGTAGGAGGGTAGTTGGGAGGAAATGAGGAGTGATTGTAAATGGGCATGGGATTTCTTTTTGGGATGATGAAAATATTCTAAAACCGATTGTGGCAATGGTTACACAATTCTGAATATGTAAATCACATTGAATTGTACATTTCAAGAGGGTAAATTGTATGGTATGTGAATTATATCCCAATAAAGCTGTTACGAAAAAATATATTAGAATAATCATTCCTGAAGATAATACATCACTTAATATTCCCCCAAAGGAACCTGGTATGTTAAGTCACATCAACCAAATAACAGCGTCATCCCAGCATTATTATCACCAATGTGGTGAACAATCCCTCTCCTTCCAAAAGAAACCCAAAAGCTGACTTGACTTTTAAAGCAGCTAAAAACAACCCTGAGGCTGTTTTCTTGCTCTCCTAAGTAAATATGAATTTTGGAAAAAGCTTTAACTGGGTTTCACTCTGTCTAATAAAATCCAATAGACAATTTAGGCTTTAACCCAGAGACTATTTGCAGTAGTGGAAATCTGGAAATGATGGTAATATTTTTGCCCTCCCTTTAGAAGTGTGCCTTCACACCAGGGTCATCCGATTCAGGTGAAACATTTTGGGGTATGGAATAAGACCAGAAACAGGTACTTATTTAATAAACACATATTTAATAATGTAAAATTTTTAAATTAGTTACTATAAAATTTCTCCAGCCTATTTCCTGGGATTCATGTCTGCATGAGGAAACATTCTGATTAGTTTACTACCATTAAAATTAGGTTTTTTCTTTTAAATATTTAATATGTGGTTTACTTTTATTATTGCATAGGGTAATGTTGTTTGACTTTCCTTCATCTAGCAAAAAACACAGTTTTATAATGTATGATGAAGTGAAGCAAACATAAGCAAAACCAGAAAGAATTTATGTTCTTTATTCATAAGAAATAGTAAAATATCATAATTTATTTAATTTATTTTACACTGTATACAATTTATTATGATAGAAAACAATTCGGAAAGGACTCTATTAAATACATATTATCTTACATTAAAGCTGTGAGTTAATTTAAATGATTAAAACAACTTTGGGGAGTGATTGTAAATGGTCATATGTAAAATAAGAATAGTTATAGTATGTACCTCATAGAGTAGTTGGAAAGATGAAACGAGCTGAGGCATGTGCAGTGCTTGCTGTGATAACTGCCATATAATCCAAAATTTAGCACCTATTCTGCACACTTATTTGGTAAGTAGATAAAGAATTAGTTGGAAAACCTGGGAATTCATTCTTGCCAGAGTTATAGTGAATGATGGTCCAGTTTCAAAGGTTGTGAAGAAAGCTAAGCTAATCTCTCTCTCTCTCTCTCTCTCTCTCTCTCTCTCTCTCTGCCACCCCCTCCCTTGCTTGTTCGCTCTCTCTATCAAAATTAAATAAACATTAAAACATTTTTTAAAAATAAATATTTGACAAAAATATCCAATTCCTTATCATTGTGATATAAGCAACTAAAACTCATTTTAAGTCATATTCTTGAGATGTAAAGTAGCAGAGATCTGAAGTATAATGTGAGAATCAAAAGAATATTAAAATTAAATTCTTGTACAAAGTTACAAATATCTATAGAAATTTTGGTACATGTTAACAAGAAACTAGTTTTCAGATGTCTGTGAATTTATTTAAATAACAATCTTTCTCCCTAAGAAATAATATAGCCTTTTTATTTTTATGCATTATGTACAATAAAAGAAAGAAGCACTGTGCAGTGATGTGGTTGAAAGGTTATTATTACTCCAATGATAGAAACAAAAGTATATTATCACTCGGATGATGTCAATGAAAGGGTATCATTACTTTTTCTGAGCAGAACATTCTGGTAAGTAAACACACAAGTGTAGTATTTATTACATTTCATTCCACATGTGTCTCCAAGGAAATCAGAAGGAAATGCAATTAGTTTGTGATATTTGGGGGAAAATCTTTGGCTTCATTTGTTCAACAAAAAAATCTCTGAATCAATTATACTTTCATCAAATTTCCCTTCACATCACAACATTCTGTTTTGCCATTCACTCTTTTCACACATATCTCAAGGTTAGCATGCTACAGAGAGTGAAAATAAAAACCCAAATTCTACAAGAAAGCACTTAAAACTTCCCATGGTAACTTTATCCATAGTTATATATGTTAAACAGTCTCATGTATATTGCATCCTTATAAGCCTTTGAAAATAAGCATTTTCCTGCAAAATTTCATTATGATATGTAAATAAATAAATCTCTCCCAAATGTTATATTATTATAAACTAAAATTAAGCAAATTTGTTATTTAAGTTACTTACTACCTTCTTAGAAGCCAATATTCATTGTTCTTTGCATTTGTTCAAGTGAACTGTCAAGCTTAGAGACATTTAAATACCACTAATGATGCTATAGATACAATAGATCACACGTGAAGGAACATAATTCAAAACTGAAAAATTATGTTTTCATGTAAAAGTTAACAGCTGAATCTTAATATGTTCAAACACATGCTTTTCTTACCAAACTTTTTCTCTCCAAAACTACAAAGAACCAACCAAAAAAAAAATTAGATAGGAAACTACAAACTCCCAAGAATACGCGTGACTTACCTCTATGGTCAGTCTGGTATCTAGAATAAGATGTCGTCTATCCATAGACAAAGCTTTCACCATGAACATCAAGGAAGATCCAGCTGGACAGGCTGGCTAATTGACATTTTCCAGGTGCCTATTGTTCTCAGACAGTAGAAAAATGTCTATGTAAATGATGGTCAGAAAAAAATACATACTTCAATTTACTGTCTCATAATTCAGTTAACCTATTGATGGGTGGATCAGCTCAGAATAATTACCTTTATATTTCCTTAGTTCTCTTTTTGGAGATTTCTTCTTTTGAGCTCCCCCCCTACATAATTTACCTCTTCTCTTTCTTTCCTTCTTCACAGAAATCTGTCCTTGATATTTTTAATTCTTTACCTTTTATATAGTTCACTTGTTTTCAATTCTCTAGGACAAAGACCATGACTATTGCCCATGCTTATTTTAGAAAATGCCTATCCTTAGCTTTCTTCACAACCTTTGAAACTGGACCATCATTCACTATAACTCTGGCAAGAATGAATTCCCAGGTTTTCCAACTAATTCTTTATCTACTTACCAAATAAGTGTGCAGAATAGGTGCTAAATTTTGGATTATATGGCAGTTATCACAGCAAGCACTGCACATGCCTCAGCTCGTTTCATCTTTCCAACTACTCTATGAGGTACATACTATAACTATTCTTATTTTACATATAAGGAACCTGAGATATAGAGAGAAGTAATTTTAAACCATTCACACAGCTACTATAAGGCAGAGCTGGGATTTAAAACCACACTCTTGGGCTACTGCTTCTATAACCACTGTATCGCTACATTCATCAGTCTTTCTTCTAATCCCTCATAAAGCTAAAAATTCATGCCTATAGAATAAATATAGACTTTAAAGTAAGTTATGATAACTTTTATTATTTAGGGTTGTAAAGCATGAAGGGAAGAAAATAATGTTTGTTGAAAGTGATTTAAATTAGTATTGGACCAAAGGGCCTAAAGTAAACAATTCTGTAGTCAAATTAAAATGCAAATAAACAGCACTATTCTGGCTTCCCTTTGGCTACTGTCATACATGCTTAAAATACGTAATGTCTACGCATTACTAACTAGTGGAGATTGTCATGTGGACACTAAATTTTCTCTCTCATTTCAAGTGCTATGCAATTCAGAAATAGAAACAGGTATCAAGAGATAGATATCAAAATACCAGCACTGTTGTTAAATTGGAGGATTCATTCTAAACTTATAAGTATGGGCTTCCTGGTACTCCCACTTAAGTGTAAACTTTGAGACTCCCCTCTGATGGACAGTTTGAGTCTCCAGGTAGAGACAGACCGTCTTATGCAGATAACTGGAAGAAGAATCCTTCAAATACTTAGTGGGTTGCAAAGATAGAGTCTACATGGGTGAGTGACTTTTTAACACCCAACAACATGAAGCAATGGTGTTACATAGTCGCCACTCACCATCAGATCACTTTTTTTGCCAAAAGTAGGATAGAATAAGAAGTAAAGAGAGTTACTCAAGATAATATGCTTTATTTTTGTATGTCCTTGAAATTCTCGCAATGCATATCAAGTACAAAATGGCAAAGCATACTTTAAAAAATTCAAGTACATTTTTAGACCATATTCTTTTATAATAATGTGATAATATATTACATAATATATGTAATACTTATTGTAGAAAATATATTCTCTGTAAAAAAATTCACACACAGGAATATATATGCCTGTACCTCTCTCTTTACACACACACACACACACACACACACACACACACACACACACACACACACTCTTCAAGAAACATTTAAATTTTTTTAACGGTTATTTATTTTTGAGAGACAGAGTGCAAGCAGGGGAGGGGCAGAGAGAGAAAGAGACCCAGAATCCAAAGCAGGCTCCAGGCTCTGAGCTATCACCACAGAGCTCAACATAGGGCTCGAACTCATGAACCACGAGATCATAACCTGAACTGGAGTCAGGATGCTTAACAGACTGAGCCACCCAAGCGCCCCATTCAAGAAACATTAAAATTAAAAAAAAAAAATTAACGTTTATTTATTTTTGAAACAGGGACAGAGCACAAGTGGAGGAGGGGCAGAAAGAGAGGGAGACACAGAATCCGAAGCAGGCTCCAGGCTCTGGGCTGTCAGCACAGAGCCCCATGCGGGGCTCGAACCCATGAACCACGAGACCATGACCTGAGCTAAAGTTGGACGCAACCAACTGACCACCCAGGCACCTAAGAAACCTTTTAAAATAAATTATTTTTGCAGACTACTACCAAACAAATCTTTATTTGATTGACTGCAACCTAGGGACCTCTGAGCGGTAGGAAACAGATGACATATTTGACTTCTACCTAGACATATCTGTTAGAAAGAATCATGAATTTGAAAGGTTGTGAGCTACAGTGGCATATAATTAATATAATAGTATTAGGATACACAATTTTTGTTATTCTCTTTTATATGTATATAATTTATTTCATTAATAACAAAGACAGTATTTTTTTGTTGAGCACCAAGTAGCAGAATGATGACCAGTAGGTAGTACTTAAAAGATTTTCATTCTGGGGCCCCTGGGTGGCGCAGTTGGTTAAGCGTCCGACTTCAGCCAGGTCACGATCTCGCGGTCCATGAGTTCGAGCCCCGCGTCAGGCTCTGGGCTGATGGCTCAGAGCCTGGAGCCTGTTTCCGATTCTGTGTCTCCCTCTCTCTCTGCCCCTCCCCCGTTCATGCTCTGTCTCTCTCCGTCCCAAAAAATAAATAAACGTTGAAAAAAAAAAGAAATTAAAAAAAAAAAGATTTTCATTCTGTGTGAAGACTTTTGCAACAATTAAAATGCATATTTTTTTATATTTGTAAAATCTACATTTAAACCATTGAAATGCAAAACTGAAACATTTCAGTTCACATATCCTAATAAGGACATGCTTTGACACACATACACCACCACTATCACAACTGAAAAAAACTAATAATTTCAATGTCATATCACTCAGTTGTTATTCAGAGTTCCCCAATTGCACTCAAAATATGTTTTATTGTTTTTCTAAACTCCAGTATCCATTTAAAATGTCATGTATTGCAAGAAAGATTCTTATGTCCCTGAAATCACTTTGAATCCAGATCTCTCTGACTCTTTTGGAGAGCATTTTCTCTTTTCTCTTGACTATGACTTTCTTAAAAAGTCAAGACCAGTTGGTTTCAAGAGTATTTCATAATATGGATTTGCCTGATTATTTCATAGTGATGTGATTTAACTTGTTTCTCTAATTCCCATACTTCTTGTCAACTACAAGTTAAAGACATTATTAAGAGTAAACATTTTTGTTAGGACTACATTATTGGAGGCACCTGGGTGGCTCAGTTGGTTAAGTGTTCAACTTCGCCTCAGGTCATGACCTCATGGCTCTCATGAGTTCAAGCCCCTCATTGGGCTCTGTGCTGGCAGCTCAGAGCCTGAAGCCTGCTTCAAATTCTGTGTCTTCTTCTCTCTCTGCCCATCTCTGCTCTCTTTCTCTCTGTCAAAAATAAATAAATCTTAAAAAAAATTAATTAAGGGGCGCATGGGTGGCTCAGTCGGTTGAGCATTCAACTTTGGCTCAGGTCATGATCTCACGGTTCATGAGTTCGAGCCCTGCATCAGGCTCTGTGCTGATGGCTTGGAGCCTGGAGCCTGCTTCAGATTCTATGTCTCCCTCTCTCTCTGCCCCTCCGCCACTCACACTCTGACTCTATCTCTCTCAAAAACAAATAAAAAAAATTTTTTTTTAATTAATTAAGACCACATTATTGGTGGGGAGCCTGGGTGGCTCATTCGGTTGAGCGTCTGACACTGGATCTCGGCTTAGGTCATGACCTCATGGTTCTTGGTTTGGAGCCTGGCATTGGGTTCTGTGCTGACAGTGTGTAGACTGCTTGGGATTCCTTCTCACTGTCTCTCCTCCCCTCCCCTGCACACACTGTCTCTCTTTCTCTCTTTCTGTCTCTCAAAATAAATAAATAAACTTAAAAAACATATTTCTTTAAAAAAAGACTATGTTATTGGTAATAAGTTACATATTTTATATTGCATAGCAGAGGAGATCCAAACTGTCAGGTGGTCCTATTATTAGCAAATGCTTAGATTGTCAATATGGATAGGGTAGTGACAGCCAGATATTTCCATAGTAAATTTACATTTTCCCCTTTGCAAATAGTAAAAAACCTATGGAGTGATACTTTATCACTGTGAGACTACTGGCCTCCCCAACAATAGCTTCTGTTGATATTCCTGCCTAAACTGGATATTATATTGATACTATATAGTGACTTTTTAAATCTACCTTTTGGCTACATTTATTAGTTTATCTGTCTCATTTCTTTTTTTGTTTGTTTGTTTGTGGAATATGTCTATTGACTCATGGATTTTTTTTGTTTATTCAAATGTATAAGTATTTACCACCATTGTTATTTCTTCTCTATTTTTTTTTTAATTTTTTTTTCAACGTTTATTTATTTTTGGGACAGAGAGAGACAGAGCATGAACGGGCGAGGAGCAGAGAGAGAGGGAGACACAGAATCGGAAACAGGCTCCAGGCTCTGAGCCATCAGCCCAGAGCCCGACGCGGGGCTCGAACTCCCGGACCGCGAGATCGTGACCTGGCTGAAGTCGGACACTTAACTGACTGCGCCACCCAGGCGCCCCTCTTCTCTATTTTTTAATGTTCAAATTTTTTCAAATTATACCAAATGCTATAAAATTTTAAAAATCCTTACAGCAAGGAATACCAAAAGCAAAACCAATAGTCAAACAATATGACTGACTGGAAGAGATAATTATATATCAAATGGTAAAAGACAATATATATAATATCCAAATACGCTTATAACCTAAAATTGTAAAGGGCAAACAACCAATGGAAATGTGTATGAAGGTTTAAATGGAAGTTAATAGATGAACAAATCCAGTCAAGTAGCAAACATGAAAAATGTCCAAATTTGCTAGTTATCATAGAAATTCAAATGTCCCATCACATTTTACCTTTCTCACTGGCAAATATTTTTAAATGGACATTTTGCTGACTTGTGTGAATAAGAGAGAAATAATGCTCACACACTTAGTAGTAAAGTGAGTTATCATACCCATTTCAGAAATCAATATAGCAACATCTAACAAAATAAGTATCTACAGTCTTTAAGCCAAATTTCTAACTCCTGGGCTCCAAGCTATAGAAAGAAAGTCACCACTTCCTAGAATTAGAATATCTATATATTCTATATAGATAAATATAGATATAGATATAGATATAGATATAGATATAGATATAGATATAGATGTACGGGTATGGTTATTGCTTCACTGACTGTTGTAGAAGGAAAAAATAAACCTACTCTGGAGAAAAAAATAAACAAATTGAATACTCATCAACAGAGGAATGCATACGCTAGAACAGTAAACAGTCATTAAAAATAATGAATTTGAACCAGTGGAAAAGCTTCTGTAAGGTAATGTTGAGTGAGAAAATCAAGATGCTAAAAGGGATGTAAAGTAGGATTCAACCTCAATAAAACCAAAAAGAGGGGGCACCTGGGTGACTAAGTCAGTTGAGTGACAGACTCTTCATTTCTGCTTGGGTCATGATCCCAGGGTTATGGGATCAAGCTCTGCATCAGGCTCCACACCCAGTGTGAGTCTGCCTGGAATTTCTCTCTCTCTCTCTCTCTCTCTCCCTCTCCCTCCCTCCCTCCCTTCTCCCCCTCTCCCTCCCTCACTCTCTGTCTCTAAAAAAAGAAAAAAAGAAAAAAGAAAACCAAAAGACCAAATAATCCCTATGTTTTCTTCTGGAAGTTTTATGGTTTCAGGTCTCACACTGAAATATTTAATTCATTATGAGTTTATTTGTGTAGGCTGTAAGAAAGAGGTCCAGTTTTATTCTTTGGCATGTAGGTATCCAGTTTTCCCAAAACCTCTTGTTGAAGAGATGGTCTTTTACCCCATTGTATATTATTGCTTCCTTTGCCATCGATTGACCATAAACACATGGGTTTGTTTTTGGATTCTATTCTGTTCCATTGATGTGTCTATTTTTGTGCCAGTGCTATACTGTTTTGATTGCTGCAGCTTTGTAGTGTATCTTGAAATCCGAAATTGCAATACCTCCAGCTCTGCCCTTCTTTCTCAAGAATTATTTGGCTATTGGGGTCTTTGTGGTTTTATACAAATTTTAAGATTCTTTGTTCTAGTTTTGTGAAAAAAATGCTGGCATTTTGATGGGAACTGCATTAAATCTGTAGATTGCTTTAGATAATATATAACTTTTAACAATATTGGCTCTTCCAGTTCATGAGCACAGAATATCTTTCCATTTTGGTGTCATCTTCAATTTCTTTCATCAGTATTTTATATTTTTTTGGAATGAAGATCATTTACCTCCTTTGTTAAGTTTATTTCTAGGCATTTTATTCTTTCTGATATAATTGTAAATGGGATTGTGTTCTTAATTTCTCTTTCTGCTATTTCATTATTAGTGTATATAAAGGCAACAGGTTTCTGTATATTAATTTTGTATCCTGCAACTCCACTGAGTTAATTTATTAGTTCTAGTAGTTTTTTGGTAGAGTGTTTAAAATTTTCTATGTGTAGTATCATGTCATCTGCAAATAGTAAAAGTTTTACTTCATTTCCAATATGGATGCCTTTTTTTTGCTTTTTCTCGTCTGCTGTAGCTAAGATGTCTCATACTGTGTTGAATAAAAGTGGTGAGATTGGACACCCTGATTTTGTTCTTGATCTTAGAGGGAAAGCTCTCAGTTTTTCACCATTGAGTATGACATTAGCTGTGGATTTTTCATATGGCCTTATTCTGTTGAGGTATGTCCCCTCCAGACCTACTTTGTTGAGAATTGTTATCATGAATGGATGTTGTACCTTATCAAATGTTCTTTCTGCATCTTATTGAGATGATTATATGGTTTGCCTCATTTCTCTTGTTAATGTGATATATCACATTAATTGATTTGCAAATATTGAATTACCCTTTTATCCCAGGAACAGATCTCACTTGATCATGGTCAATTTTTTAATGTATTTTTAATGGATTCAGTGTGCTAATATTTTGAGGATTTCTCTATCTATATTCATCAAACATGTCCATCAGCCTATAGTTCTCTTTTTCTCTAGTGTCTTTGTCTGGTTTTGGTATCAGGGTAATGCTGGCCTTCTCCAATGAATTTGAAAGCTTTCCTTCCTCTTCTATTTTTTGAGTGTTTGAAAAGAATAGGTATTAATTCTTCTTTAAATGTTTGGTAGAATTCACCTGTGAAGGCTGCTGGTCATGGACTTTTGTTTGTTAGGAAGTTTGACTACTGATTTGATTTTTTTGCTAATAAACAGTCTGTTCAAATTTTCTATTCCTTCCTGCTTCGTTTTGGAAGGTTATATGTTTCTAGGAATTTATCCATTTCTTTTAGGTTGTCCAGTTTGTTGGCATATAGTTTTTCATAACATTCTCTTGAAATCCTTTGTATTTCTGTGGTATCAATTGTCATTTCTCCTTCTATACTTCTGATTTACTTGAGTCCTCTATTTTTTGACAGGTCTGAGATCTTCCACTCTTTTCTCAAGTTCAATGAGTGTCTTTGTCATCCTTACTTTGAATTCTTTCATTTGGGACCTATTTCTCTGTCCTCTCATTTTGTCTAATGTTGCATTTGTTTCTATGTATGAGGAATATCCAATACATCTTCTGATCTTGAAAATAGTGACCTTATGAAGAAGAGGTCCTGTGGTGTCCTATAATGCAATGTCTCCTATTCACCAGAACCAGGTGCTCCATGGTTGTCTCTTATGTCGGCTGTGTGCACCCTACCATTGTGGCTGAGCCCTGTTTGCCTTCAGTCCACTGAGCTGCTATGGCCCACTTTGCCTGTTTGCAGGCTTTGGTTCCTGTGCTGTTAAGGGACCAGTTAGGACCCACCATGGGATTTTAGTTGTATGGTGTCAGCAGTAGGACCAAATTAAATGCCCGCCTTCACCCCATTTGCCAGAGCTGTGGTCACACCGGGCTGCAAAGCATTCTCCCTGTGTTTTCCCCTTCGAGACTTTTGTTGGTGGGTGGGGCCAGCAGTCAGTCCAGATGCCTGCTAGGGCTGCAGACACACTGATTGGCAGGGCATTCTCTCTGCACTGGCAGTTATGATGTTCAGTTGCTGGGGCTGTGAGTGCACTGGTGTGTGTGGTTATCTTCCCCTCTCCCCAGAGTAAGAGTCACTGGGAGTAGCACAGTCCTTGTCAGGGCTGCTTGCAGAATGAAAGGCTTTGGAGGGTCTCCTACTCAGGGTTAGCCAGTTAGGTAGAGAGTGTTGGCAACATCCTGCAGGTGATTAGCTATCTAGGCTGGGGGTGGCGTGGTAGGGGAGAGAAACGGCACCTGTCGCCTCTTTGTTCTTGGAGAAGTCTCTAAAGATTCCAGCCCCTCCAGCACACATGCTATTATTAGCAAATAAATGTCCTTAAGGTAAACCCCAGATGCTTTTCAAACTGCTGCTTCTGTGCTGTGTCTCAGTGGTGTATTTTTGTTACATCGTCTCTATAAGGGCAAAGACTCCATTTCCTACCATCCTCTGGCTCTCCCAGAGCTGAGATCACTGTTTTAAAGTACCTGGAGTTAGCACCAAAAAACCATAAAATACCTAGGAATAAATCTAACCAAAGAGGTGAAAAATCTATACACTGAAAACTATAGAAAGCTTACGAAAGAAATTGAAGAAGACAGAAAAAAAATGGAAAAAGATGCTCCTGGATAGGAAGAACAAATACTGTTAAAATGTCGATACTACCCAAAGCAATCTATGTATTCAATGCCATCCCTATCAAAATAACACCAGCATTCTTCACAGAGCTAGAACAAACAATCCTAAAATTTGTATGGAACCAGAAAAGACCCTGAATAGCCAAAGCAATCTGGAAAAAGAAAACCAAAGCAAGAGACATCACAATCCCGGACTTCAAGCTATACTACAAAGCTGTAACCATCAAGACAGAATGGTACTGGCCCAAGAACAGACACTCAGATCAATGGAACAGAAGAGAGAACCCAGAAATGGACCCACAAACTTATGGCCAACTAATCTTTGACCAAGCAGGAAAGAATATCCAATGGAATAAAGACAGTCTCTTCAGCAAGTGGTGCTGGGAAAACTGGACAGTGACATGCAGAAGAATGAACCTGGATCACTTTCTTACACCGTACACAAAAATAAACTCAAAATGGATGAAAGACCTCAATGTAAGACAGGAAGCCATCAAAATCCTCGAGGTGAAAGCAGGCAGAAACTTCTTTGATCTTGGTAGCAGCAACTTCTTACTCAACACATCTCCGGAGACAAGGGAAACAAAAGCAAAAATGAACTATTGGGACGTCATCAAAATAAAAAGCTTCTGCACAGCAAAGGAAACAATCAGCAAAACTAAAAGGCAACTGACAGAACAGGAGAAGATATTTGCAAACGACATATCAGATAAAGGGTTAGTATCCAAAATCTATAAAGAACTTATCCAACTCAACACCCATAAAACAAATAATCCAGTGAAGAAATGGGCAAAAGACATGAATAGACACTTCTCCGAGGAAGACATCCAGATGGCCAACCGACACATGATAAAACGCTCAACATCACTCATCATCAGGGAAATACAAATCAAAACCACAATGAGATACCACCTTATGCCTGTCAGAATGGCTAACATTAACAACTCAGGCAACAACAGATGTTGGCGAGGATGCAGAGAAAGAGGATCTCTTTTGCACTGCTGGTGGGAATGCAAGCTGGTGCAGCCACTCTGGAAAACAGTATGGAGGTTCCTCAAAAAACAAAAAATAGAACTACCCTACGACCCAGCAATTGAACTAGTAGGCATTTATATAAGGGATACAGGTGTGCTCTTTCAAAGGGACACATGCAACCCCATGTTTATAGCAGCACTATCAACAATAGCCAAAGTATGGAAAGAGCCCAATGTCCATTGATGGATGAATGGATAAAGAAGATGTATATATACACAATAGAGTATTACTCGGCAATCAAAAAGAATGAAATCTTGCCATTTGCAACTATGTGGATGGAACTGGAGGGTATTACACTAAGTGAAATTAGTCAGTCAGAGAAACACAAAAATCGTATGACTTCACTCATATGAGGACTTTAAGAGACAAAACAGATGAACATAAGGGAAGGGAAACAAAAAAATATAAAAACAGGGAGGGGGACAAAACGGAAGAGACTCATAAATATGGAGAACAAACTGAGGTTTACTGGAGGGGGTGTGGGAGGAGGGATGGGCTAAATGGGTAAGGGGCACTAAGGAATCTACTCCTGAAATCACTGTTGCACTATATCCTAACTAATTTGGATGTAATTTTAAAAAAATAAAATTAATTTTTAAAAAAGTACCTAGATTTAGGCCCCACTTGTTATAAAAATTGTGAAGTTAAGCCCCATGGGTTCCAAAGCCAGATTTTAGGGGGCATCATTTTCCCACTGCAGGTCCCCCATGTCTAGAGTGCCTGGTGTAGGATGTGCTCTTCTCTCCCTCTGCGCCTGTGGTGTCCCTCCCGTTTGTGGTTAGTCTCTTCTAGAGTTTGGTTCCCGACCACATCTGCCCCTCCTATCCTTTTCCATGTGCCCTCATCTTATATTAACTGTGGCAAGTCTCTTCTGCCAATCCTCATTGTTTTTTGAGTTCTATGCACTGATGTGGCTATTATCTAGGTATGTCCATGGGATGAAATGAAATGAGTAGGATCCTCCTACTCTACCATCCTCCCAGAAGTTGACACGAAATAATTTTAAAGATGAGCAAAAGATGTGCATGGCTACTTATAAAAATGGATGTGCAAATGTCTAGTAAGCCTATGAAAACAAGTTCAACATAAGCAGTCATTAGGAAAATGTGCATTAAAATACATTGTGATAACCTCACATCCACTAGAGTAGTTATAATCAAAACAACTGACAGTATCAAGAGTTGGCAAGCATATGGAGAAATGTTGCTGGTGGGAATGAACAATGGCACAGTTACTTTGAAAAAGTGGTAGTTTGGTAGTTTCTCAAAAAAGTTGACACATACTTACCCTATAATCCAGAAATCCCAGTTCTAGGCATCTACCCAAGAGAAATGAAAACATACATTTACAAAAATATTGGGTACAAATAAGCACTATTCGTAAATGCATATTTAAAACAATTCATAATGGGCAAAAACTAAACAAACCGAATACTCATCAACTCTTCAATGGATGAGCAAAATATGGTATATTCAAACATGAAATACTACTCAGCAATTAAAGGAACAAAAAATACATGCAACAATATGCATGAACCTCAAAAACACTAAATGAAGAAACTAGACAAAAAGACTACACAGTTCATAATGCCATTTATACAAAGTTTCTAAAAAATTATAGAGATAAATAGATCAGTGGTTGTCTGTGCCTAGTGTGGGAGTAGGAGATAACTGCAAAGGGGCACAAGGGAATTTTTTTTGGTAAGTGAATGCATAATGATATAAATTTCTACAGTTGAAATAGGTGAATTTTATGGTATGTAAATGATATTCCAATGAAGTTGTTAAAATATGATGGGATACATACATCACTGGGAAAGGGAGCTGGTGTTTCATGGTGCTGATGAATCAAAGGAAAGAAGAGTTGGGATAGTAATTGAAAAAAAAACTTGAAGACGATCAAATGCATAACTTCAAAACATAAATTGTAATTCCAATTTCTCAAATTCAGTTGACCCCTGAAACAATACAGGTTTGAACTGCACGGGTCTGCTTACATACAGATTTTTTACGATAAATACAATACAGTACTGTAAATGTATTTTCTCTTCCTTATGATTTCTTAATAACATTTGCTTTTCTCTAGCTTACTTTATGTAAGAATATAGTATATAATAATGTAGTATACAAAATATGAGTTAATTGCTATGTTATTGGTAAGGCTTTCAGTAAACAGTAAGCTATTAGTAAAGATTTTGGGGGGTGACTGGGTGGCTCAGTTGGTTAAGCGGGTGACTTCAGCTCAGGTCATGTTCTCACAGTTCGTGAGTTTGACCCCTTCATTGGGCTCTGTGATGACAGCTCAGAGCCTGGAGCCTGTTTCAGATTCTGTGTCTCCCCCTTTCTCTCTCTGCCCCTCCCCCACTCATGCTCGCTCTCTCTCTCTCTCTCTCTCTCTCTCTCTCATAAATAAACACTAAAAAATTAAAAAGAAAAAAAAGTAAAGATTTGAGGGAATTAAAAGTTAGATGAGGATTCATGACTGAGCCCCTAACCCAGCATTATTCAATGGCCAGCTGTATTTATCTGAGTATATCAGATACAATACACTATAAAATATTTCTGTTGTTTTCAATTTTCAAAAAAGAAAGATGGACTATCAGACATTTTAATCAGAAAATATCAAAATGTTAATTTTGTTTTCAATTCTGTAACTAAAATTGACATTGGCTGATAGTAACTTTGCTATAAAACCATTATTGTAATCCCTCATGGGGGAAATATCAGCATTAACTAAAAGGCAATACCACCCTCCCTAATGGAAAAAAAAAAAAATAGAGATGTTCCAAGGTTGGCCCTCAGAGAGCACCTCCTGATGAAGAGGAATCACTGTATCACACCAACCACCTCACTTTGTTCTGAGATTCATACTCGTCTTTGGTTTCTTTTTTTTTTTTTTTTTAATTTTTTTTAACGTTTATTCATTTTTGAGACAGAGAGAGAGCATGAATGGGGGAAGGTCAGAGAGAGAGGGAGACAGAGAATCCAAAGCAGGTTCCAGGCTCTGAGCTGTCAGCACAGAGCCCGACACGGGGCTCGAACTCACGGACCGTGAGATCATGACCTGAGCCAAAGCTGGACACCCAACTGAGAGAGCCACCCAGGCGCCCCTCGTCCTTGGTTTTCTTACAGCTTACTGCTATCACCACCATGCTAACCAAGGAGGATTCATTCTTTTCTCAAGTTGGATAAATAACTTGTTCTTTGATTCTCCACAACATAGTTGGGACTTAGTTGGAAAGAAGATTATTAGCAGCCCCTTGAAGGCAGAGACCATATTCTTATTCATTTGTGAATCCCTGGAACTGATGACAGTGATTTGCAAATAACGTTATCCAGTGAGTATAAATTAACTCAGAGGAACAAAAAAGAAAACACAGAGGGTACCTTTGCTTCACCTAAATTGTTTTGCAACAAATACTTCTCTCTCACCCCTGGGGAGTACAGACCTACTTCATCCAAATGGGACCCTAGGACAATGATGATATGTTTCCTAAGTCTCTCTGTGGTCCCTCTCCATGTAGTACATGCAAACCATTCTAGGTCCTCAATGTAGAGATACTTTAGAGATCAAAAGAGGGACACAGAGTCCCTGCCTCAGTCTATTTAGGGTCTACCTTTGAAATGCCAGTTTCCTGTAAAAAGAATCACTTTTCCTCCAGTTAATTAACACCAAGAATACTTTCCCTATTCATTGAGTCTCTATTTACATAATGCATTATTATCGAGACCCCAGCATTCTAACCTCATCTCAATAAAATTCCAAATCAACATTCATATGAGATAGACACAATTAGTAGCTGTAAAGGCATTGGGGGGGAAGAATTTCTTTGCCTCATGTTTTACTTTTTATTACCACCTTTCCTATTTATCCCACATCAGCAGTCTACAATATCCTATCCAATAAGCATTGTAAGCTATGTTAGCATACCCACTTTCCCATTCTTGCCTTCCTTGTCAATGGCTAACATTGAGTCCTCATGTTGACTTTTTAAAGGACTGTCTTGGGGCAGCTGGGTGGCTCAGTGAGTTAAATGTCTGATTCTTGATATCGGCTTAGGTCATGATCTCACAGTCATGAGATCGAGCCCCATGTTGGACTCTGCTCTGGGCATGGAGCCTGCTTAGGATTCTCTTTCTCCTTCTCCTTTGGCCCCTCACCAGCTTACAAGAAATCTCTCCCTGAAAAGAAAAATAATAAAATAAAGTAAAATTTTAAAGTCCTGTATTTCTTGAGAATTAAAAAAGGAAAGAAAAGCTGAGGAATAATATCTTAATTACTCAGTATTGACTATGCATCTTAGTTGCTCTCTTGCCCCATTACCTCCTTCTCTCCTTTACAATCCATCCGCCAGAATTAAGAACAGCTTTTTGGAGCCACATCACTTTCCAAAAGCTTAAATTTGCTCTAAAATAATATATACCAAAAGTACAATTACATAGAGAATATCAAAATGGTTCTGTGGACCCGCCAAACCTCTGAACTGTGCCATACTTAAAAGTAAACCAACAAATAAACTAACAGAGAAATTCCTCAATAAATTCTCATGGGTCATAATATGAAATTTAAACTTTACTGGACTCCTGGCTATGCAGATCTTTTATAAGCAGCTACCACACGAGCATTTCCCAAGTCATGTGTTCCATACGTAACAATGAGGTCCTGGATGGGTAATTTGAGGAGAGCTTAATGAAGAACTTTTTATAAATATGTAGACAGATGCATAAAGCAGGATAGTGTAGAATCATAAGGCTTATAATAGGTGAGGCACATTGCTAGATGGGGGTCTGAGGGGTAAGGAGAGGGAGCAGTTACAAGGACCCAGAGAGGGTGGCTCTATCAGAAAGGTCATCTGAAAGGAGTTAAGGGAGGCAGCAAATGTGTGGTGAGTTGGTTTCTTGGAAGAGGAAGCCAAGGAAGACCCATCCTAACTGCTCGGTCCTTTCACCCTCTTTCTCCTAAGGTTGCAAGTGTCCCAGTTGAGCCAAACACACAGGCACTCAAGCGTGAAATCCATAAAGGTCAGCATCCTAGGCACAGTCAGCATCCTGGAACAGTGTGAAGAAGAGTGGAGAGTGAATCTGGAAGAGCCAACGATGGAAGCTGTCCAGCACATCATAGGTTGCTAAGAGTTGTTATAGAAAAATAAAGAAAAGGTACGTTGGCAAAAATAACTGCTGGCTAAAATAAACCCAAATGGATATAGAGACAGAGACTGAGCTAGAGATAGAAAATATATACATGTTTTATGCAGTTTTTCCCAAGATATGAGGAAAGATATAGTATGCAGTCTTTTCAAAGCTTTATGTTTTTTAATAATTTATTTGAGAGAGAGAGAGAACAGGTGCAACGAGCAGGGGAGGGGCAGAGAGAGAGAGAATCCCAAGCAAGCTCCACACTGCCAAGGGCACAGCCGATGCGGAGCCTGATGCGGGGCTCCATGGGGGGGGCTCCAACTTACGAACTGTCAGATCAGGACCTGAGCCAAAGTCGGATGCTTAACAAACTGAGCCACCCAGGCATACCTCAAAACTTTATTTTTAATGAAGCTCTTTTAAAACACACTTAGTAGAATTGGTGTTTCACAAAAAAACACGAGGCAAAGATTCACTGAACATGCAATGGCTTGTTTACCTGACTCTCCATCTATGCTGTAAACTTGAAAGCAGGAACTGTGTCTTTGCATCTCTGTCCACATTGCCTGCAATGTAAATATTTATTGAATGAACGAGTGAAAAGAATAAATTAACTCTGTAGTCTAATCTAGTAATTTTCGTTTTCAATACTACCTACCTCTCTTTTTCTACTCCTGATACATATCCTATACTTTCTCTATCTGGTACCTTTGATACTTCTGTGTTCTCAATCATGAACAGAATTTCTAAAGTCTGGCCTATTGACATTAAGGCCAAACTATTTTTGGTTGTAGAGGGCTGCCCTGTGCCCTGTAGGATGTTTAACAGCACCCCACTGCATACCAGCATCACTTCCCCAGCTGTGGCAAATGAAAATATCTTCAGACATTGCTAAATACTCCAGGAGAAATGGGGAGGGGGAGTGGGAGGGGGGACAGGTTCCCTGTTAAAAAATCACTATTTTAAAATTCTACTTCTCTTTCTATTAAATAACAACACCTCTAAGATGTTACCTTTACAGTAATTTTGTGTTTCCTGAAACCGTATATGATGTTTTCCCTTTTATTAATCTTCTACAGAGCATCTATCACTTTCCTCAAATTTAATTACTTGAGTTCTTACATCTATCACTCAAATTTAATTACTTGAGTTCTTTCAGTAGATGAAAATACCATGAGAATGAAAACACTTCTATATTTCTCAATGTACCTGGGAATGTATGTTTTGTAGGTTACAGTATATGCTCAATAAATATTTCCAAATGAATAATCTTGTTTTTTTCATATGCAGAACTGGCATCATATAATCAATTTTTCCTTACATCACGTGAAGGACTTTAGACAAAGATGAATCTTCGCAGCTCTAACATGACACATCTCTTATTGTAATAGGGAACTAGGAGTGATACTTGTTCACTTGCTGGGATATGAGACAGACTTAAGACCATGAGAAAAATGAAATTCGTAACAGCAAGTTACCCATGATTTCATAGTCTAAACATCAAGATTCAAAACAAGATTTCCTTCAGTGTTTTAAGGAGTTTTAAGCTCCTAATTAACATAGAGATCCACCTGAAGCATTAAAAAATAAATTGAGGAGACCAAATGCATGACTTTGGTTGGTTAATACTTACCGTAAAAATTTACCTTTAATAATGAGACCTATAAAAATTGTTTTCATCTTCAAAGTGCTTTAAAACATTAATTAATTATTGCAAGACTCCCCTGCAGTAAATAATTATTATTATTGCTCTCTTTATTGATGGGAAAATGAAACAAAATTGTTTAAGAACTCTCTCCAACTTGTTTAGGTCAGCTCCAGTGTTAAAGGTCTAATTCTTTTCAGCAAATCTCTTTTTTCCCCCACTCTAAAACCTGATTTAGGAATCATTTTTATGAAATATATTTTATGAAGTTTGATAACAGAAACCTCAAATAATATCTATTATCAGAGATATAAATAATAAACTCTCCTCTTTCCACTAAGTATTAAATCAAACTTCAATCTACAGCATCCCAATTCACAAACTATAAAACTTTAAAAAGTGGAAAGTGATTTCTAAAAATTACATTTCCATTCCTTCAGCAACATTAATAGTAACTGGATGAACATTTTCTTCAAGAAAATATGTAATCTTTGAAAATTCTAGCTCAAAAAGAATTGAAGTTCAAAGCCCAGTGTGATGATATTCTAGGATTTACAAACCTAGCACTTCTCTTAGTAAATAAAATGACATGAAATTTATTATATTCTGTCATATTTTATAATATATTCAGAACTGAACTGTTGGAAAAGTTTTACATATTTCTGTCAAGTTTGTGTTTGTAAATTTGCTGTTTCTGATGAGTTATAGGGTCTGTTCATAGATTTAGGAAAACAAATTGCTTGTCCTCTTAATTCCATACAGAATGTGGACGTCTTTGTATTTGCACCACTTACTCATAATACAGATATTCAAAATGATGTCTGCAGCTGCACACTCAACGTAAATGGATCTGTATTTCCTTGGGATTGTCAGCCACTACTGTGCCTCTTTTTCAAAATGGTCAATAGCAACTTCTTACTAATAATCCAATTTCTACAACCATAATTTGCCTTTTTTAAAAAAATTTTTAATGTTTATTTATCTTTGGGAGAGGCAGAGACAGAGCATGAGTCGGGGAAGGGCAGAGAGAGAGGGAGACACAGAATCCGAAGCAGGATCCAGGCTCTTGAGCTGTCAGCACAGAGCCCGACGCGGGGCTCAAACCCACGACTGCAGGATCATGACCTGAGCTGAAGCCGGACACTTAACTGACTGAGCCACCCAGACACCCCTATTTGCCTTCTTTTGAATAGTATTTACTTCTCCTTAAGAGGTCAACCTGTAGCAGTTTCAGTTCTTAAGAAAATATGAACCAATTCATCAGTTTTAAAATTGTATGCCTCAGGAGGTGCCTGGCTGGCTCAGTCAGTAGAGCACACGACTCTTGAGCTTGGGGTTGTGAGTTCAAGCCCCACATTATGTGCAGAGTTTACTTTAAAAAAATGTGTTAAAATAGTTTAGTGTTACAAGATGCTTCTTCAGAAAGGAAGAAAACAGAGAGAATGGTGACAGGAAAACTGAGTCGGTGCTTAACATTTCAAACAAAGGTTGTCCACTCAGAGTAATGGAGGCTGAGGGAGAGGAAGAGACATCATAGGGAAGAACTGGGAGTTTCTACAGTAGCAGGGAGGAGAGTGCTAAGCAGCAATCATTGTCAATGATGTTATTTCTTCACTAGTGGGTTGGCTCATGACTATGACCTATCACGGAAGCCTTGAACTCTGTCAGCAGAGAGATATAGTCGACTCCCACAAAAAGAGCCACTTCAAAAGGCTGCCTTGAAACAGCCTCTTTCTTACTATTTATACATTTTTAGACATCTACATGCTTGCCACCACTCTAACGTTAATCAGGATGTGTAGGCGAGTGAAATCAAGAGTGGAATGAGAAAATACTCCAGAGATGATACAGAAAGAGCAAATGCTAACATTTCCCCTAAGTTCACAGTGAACGTGCCAGTATAAAAATCCCCATAGTCAGAAAAATTTTTCTGCTTCTTTGTTTTCTTACAGAAGTCATCTGAGTCTCCAGAGATTTGAGTAACAATTTGGCAAAGTGTGAATTAAGAGGTATACTCAAGTTAAGTCTTAGATTAGGACACTGATGTCTGTTAAAGTATACATATGTTATTTTAGCGAGAGGAAGGGAAGAAGGAGGGAGGCTGGGAGGACAGATAGACATAAGAAAAAAAGGAAACATGTCTGATATTACTCAGGACCATCCTTGAAAGGAGCACAGGGGACAGGGTGGGAGATAGTTCTTTTTATGGGGGTTGTGTCACATTCGTTTTCTCTCTCCAATAAGATGCCACTTTTTGGACCTAGGGTTTGACTAGGACTGTAATAATTACAGCCTCCTGGGGTGGCTCAGTTGGTTGAGCATCCAACTCTTGGTTTTGGCTCAGGCCATGACCTCTTGGTTTGTGAGTTTGAGCCCTGCGTAGGGCTCCATGCTGTCCGTGTACAACCTGTTTGGGATTCCCTCTCTCTCTCCTTCTGCTGTGTGCTCTCTCTTTCTCTCAAAAATAAATCACACTTAAAGAAAAAAAACCTGACTTTAGTTAATAATAATGTGTCAGCAAATTATTTTTAACAATTGTACTACAGTTATGCAATAAGTTACTATTCAGGGAAGCTGCTTGTATGTTAGAGGGAGAGATGTATAAAAATTTTATGTACTATCTGCTCAGTTTTTCTGTAAATCCAATAATATTTTTAAAAATAAAATAAGTTTAAAAAAAACAGAGAAAGAAAAGAAAAAAGGGAAGAAAGAAAAACTTACAGACTCTATAAGATGCACCCATTAACCATTGTTTTTGTTTTTACACTTTTAAAATTTTAATTAAAGTGTAGCTGGCATACAATATTAACATTAGTTTCAGGTATAAACATAGCAATTGAACAGTTGTATACATTACAAAAGGCTCACCGCAGTAAATGTAGTTACCATCTGTCACCATACAAAGTTATTATAATATTACCAACTATATTCTCTATGCTGTATTTTACATCCCTAGGTCTTATTTATTTTAAAACTGAAAGTTTGTACCTTCACCTATTTCCATTAACTATTTTTATATGTGTCATATCATTCCACTCTCAAGGCATGCCTGTAACAGGTGTATTTGTATACCAATTTTTATAAATAAGAAAATGCATGAAGCTGCTAGATAAACTGCCCAAGATTACCCAATTAATATGAGCAATTTTAAACCAGATACGGTTTAAAGATCTAGATCTTGAATCTAGAAAACCAACCTTTTTGTACTTCACAATCCTAATGTTATCACTCATTTATACTAACGAACACTTAAAAGTCTAATATCTTAGTGATAGCATTGGAGCCAAAGAAAAAATGTAGCAAAGGATAAACAATGGGGTAGGTGGAAAAGACCTTTCAGGAAAAAATAGCAAGAAAGCCCAAGTTCTTGAAGTAAGTTGTGTCCTCTCCAAAAAATTGTTAAAAATAAAGAAAAACAGATCAGGAATCTGTAAAAAGAACCTTGCAACCACTTTTATAAAATGCAGCTTCATGGAAAGCAGACATTACAATAAAACAAAACAACCAATGTATGATCAACTGATCAGTTAATAATAATGAACCAAAATTCTTGGTAAGCACCAAGAATTGCATGATCCAATATGCAATGTAGATTTATTAATTGGTTAGAATACTATCCTTTCAGAAGACTAATAAAATATGCTGAGAAAGAAGGAGAAATAGAGACAGAGAGGAGAGAGAAAGAATCATATGGTACTGATTTGTTTCTAGATAGTTCTGTCAAAATTCAGTGCAATGCCACTAATCTTACCATACATTTATCACCCATAAGACAGTTTTCAATTCATTCAGTGCCACTCATTTCTTAGCCAAAATGAGAGTGGCAATTCAAATTAATTTTTTAAATATTTCTTCAGGTACTTCTAATGGTTTATTAAATTCCAGGGTTACATATTGCATCTACTGTCTTTCCTCTATTCTCAAAGTTTGTAATTCTACATGAACTATCAATTCCAAAATGATTTATCCTTTATAAGGCCATGTTATTTACTGCTCATTGATTCCATTGCCCTCTAAATTTTCCAAGATGTTCTTCTAGCCTATAGCAAGAACAGGTTTACCAAAATAAATTAAGTTTTTTTATGATCACATACTTTTTATTTCACCTTTCATAAAATCTCTATATTTCATATAAAGATAAAAACCTAAAAAGAGAACTGTTTTCTGTTTTCTTGAATGATGATTTTCCAAAGATATTGGCTCCTTAAACACCTAGAAAGTCAGAGAGGTCCTTTTTCTTACAGAATAAAAGATAACAGGAAGCTCTAGATGTTTTTTTTATTTTCTTTCTAAAATAGATTATAATTTTCAGTAGAGCAAATAGATTATAATTTTCAGTAGAGGATGACAGAGGTTACATCTTCTTTGTGTGTGTGTGTACTTTTGCTATCATGGAACTTTGATGCTTACCTGGAAAAATCAGAAATACGAGTGTCAAATCTAGTTTCAGTGTGCCAGGGAGTTATTTGTGTTACATGTTGGTATTCCTTGATGTCCTATTTACGATTTGCACCAGCTGCATGAGATAGAAAACAAAAGTTAATAGTGGCTTGAATACAACAGTATCATTTTCTCTCATGTAAAAGAATTCTGGAGGAAGGCAGTTAGAGCTTTCAGAGACCCAGACTTCTTTCTTCCTATTCCACCATCCCCATGCATGCTTCCCATCCCAAAGGTCAGCTCATGGTTCAAAAATAAAAGAGAAAGAAAGAAAGATGAAAAGCATACTTCCCTTTTAAAGGACACTTTGCAGCAATCTCATGTAACAGTTCCACTTATATTTCAATGGGAATTTGAATTCCCATTTAATTTCAATTAGTTCAATTAAGTTCAATGAATTCAATTAATTTCAATTAGTCATATGGTCATACCCAACTACAAGGAAAGGTACAAAATAATCATTTACCTGGGCAGTAATTCAGTTTTGTTACAAAAGAGGAACAAATGGATAAAAAGAGGCAATTAAAAGTCTATGCCACATGAGAGGTCCATCCTTTTTTTAAAAAGCATTCTTTAGGGGTGCCTGGGTTGCTCAGTTAGTTGTTTCAGCTCTTGGTTTCAGCTCAGGTCATGATCTCATGGCTAGTGGGTTCCAGTCTCACGTTCAAGCTCTGTACTTATAGTGCTGAGTCTGCTTAGGATTCTCTCCCTCCTTCTCTCTCTGTCACTCCCTTGCATGCATGGTATCTCTCTCTCTCTCTCTCTTCCAAAAACTTGAAAAACAAAGCAAAGCAAAAACACCTTTAAATTCTTTGTTTTTAAGTAGGCTTCTCACCCACCGTTGGGCTCAAACTCAGAACCCTAATATCAAGAGTTGCATTCTCTACCAACTGAGCCATCCAGGCGCCCTTTAAGTCCCTTTTTAATCATTTGATATGTTGACCTTTCTTTGGATAATTGCTTTCATTACCCAACATCAAACTAATGAACCCTATACCATTGTTACTGTCTTCCAAAACTGTATTTATCATTCTGTCCTTTCTCTTAAGTTCCTAATTTCCAAATGCCTGTTGTCATTTAAGTAGATATTCTGCAGGGTTCCAGAGACAATGCTAGAGATTCACCAAACGTGTTCTCTTTTTTGGAGGTCCCACAACAAGATCCACTTCTCAGGTTAAGTTGAAGCCACTTTACTAAATTCAGACCAATGGAACACTGGCAGAAGTGACATATTCTTAAAAAGTCTCATCTGAGATGAATGGATAAAGAAGATACGGTATATATATAATGGAGTATTACCTAGCAATCAAAAAGAACGAAACCTTGCCATTTGCAACTACATGGATGGAACTAGAGGGTATTATGCTAAGCAAAATTAGCCAGTCAGAGAAAGACAAATATCATATGACTTCACTCATATGAGGACTTTAAGACACAGAACAGATGAATACAAGGTAAGGGAAACAAAAATAATATAGAAACAAGGAGGGGGGAAAACATAAGAGACTCTTAAATATGGAGAACAAACAGAGGGTTACTCGAGGGGTGTGTGGAGGGTGGGCTAAATGGGTAACAGGCATTAAGAAATCTACTCCTGAAATCATTGTTGCACTATATGCTAACTAACTTAGATGTAAATTAAAAAAAAAAAAAAGTCTCATCTGAGAAAGTCTCTTTCTTCTTATCTGAGGCAAGAAATAATACACACCAAGATGGCAGAGCTACATAATTGAAAGAGGCTAGATCCCTACGTCATTGCTTAGCAGTATAGCTCAGGAAAGACCTTTACCCAAATCCCCATCAGAACTCATGTTAAGAGTATGACATTTACAGGGTGCTTGGTTGGCTCGGTCTGTAGGGCGTACAACTCTTGATCTTAGAGTTGTGCTTTCAAGCCCTATGTTAGGCATGGAGACTACTTTTTAAGAAGAAAAAAAAAGGGGGGGAGTATGAGATTTGTAGGGTTATTTGTTCCAACAATAAGCATTAATTACATTCATTAATACAAACAGATATCAATAATTTTAGGAATCATTATATTCTCTAGTGAGTCAAATGTATTTCATACCAGATTAGTTTTGTAAAGAGAACAAATCATGTTTGGATTTACCAGTTTTCTTTATATGAACCAGATTAACACCCAATGTCAATCAAATTAAGAAAGAGAAAGGAATTATATATAATAGTGTAAAGGGGAAAATCACAATTAGGGCAAATTCTCAGCATTCTTTCAGTATCTAATGATTTTGATTAGCATTCCTTCATTGCTACGTATATCCTCTGTCTCTACTCCTGGATTATATCATCCTTGTGAACAGAACTATTACCTAATCTCTGGTCACAGCCCAAACACAGAGCATCTTACTTTGTATGAAGTGGGTGTCCTGTGATAATAATGCTGATGAAGAAGGTAATGATAGTATTGAGAGAGTTGGGGTAAAAAGTACATTGGTATTATTTATCAAAATTAGTAAATATATAATCAATAGTACTTTCAAATAAGGAGTTTAGGGTTGGAATAGTTATTTCATTTTCACTCACTTTTCCCATTCCCAGTGCAGAATTTATAGTGCTAACTTCAGCTTTCATTCTTTCTTCCTCTTTTTTTCTTTTTCTTTTTTCTTCTTTTTTTTTTTTTTTTTTTTTTTTTTTTTTTTTTTTTTTTTTTTTTTGGCTGCCTCACCTCTTATGTCAATACCATGTTTTATCATCTGATCACTTTTTCAAAAACCTTCATTTTGGGCTTTCCTCTAAATTTGTATTTGTGAAATGAATCAACAATGTATAAAACCGCACTTGGCACCATCATCTTTCCATAAAAATAAAGTGTCTTCTCCAGAAATCCAGATGTCAGCACTTGCCTCCTCATTTTTTTCCAACTGACACATGAATAGTCTTTTAATGTCTCTATGCCCTGAAAGAAGTCAATAGAAGGATTCCCTACTCAAATAGGAATTAAAATAAGTAAGTGATACAGCTGAGATAAGGCTCTATGCACACTTTTTAGGCACTTAAAGATGAACTGCAATATGTAGAAGTGTTTTGATTTTTTATTTATTTTTTTTAATGTTTATTTATTTTTGAGACAGAGAGAGACAGAGCATGAGCAGGGAAGGGGCAGAGAGAGAGGGAGACACAGAATGAGAAGCAGGCTCCAGGCTCTGAGCTGTCAGCACAGAGCCTGATGTGGGGCTCGAACTCACAAACTGTGAGATCATGACCTGAGCCGAAGTCGGACGCTTAACCAACTGAGCCACCCAGGCGGCCCCCATAGAAGTGTTTTTAGATGGGGAATACAAGGACAGAGTCTTTTTCAGGCTATGCATGTGTGGAGAAATAATAGGATATTTATTCTTGTTTGGGCAGAGAGCACATTCAAGTCATATAGAAGATGCGATGGTGGGGGAATGTGGAGAAATTTTATACAAGCATAATAAGACATCTTCGAAAAATAGTTTCAGAAAACCTCAGAAGACTTTTCCTGGTAACTAAGACAAGGACAAAGGAGAAGAAAGAAAAGGGGCGGGGGGAGGTATTCAGAAGAGAAGGAAAAACATGGACAATGGATTTTTTTTTATTTTTAGTGCAGAAAAGAGACCAAAAAAAAATATGAGATCTAGCACAAAATAATACAGATTTATCCTCTTCTACTTCCTCCCAATTTTCCCTGAAAAGAAAAAATGGTCATGAACAAAGAAAAAAGACAGGGTTATCCCAGGTGTGAAGCTGCTGGGAAGGAGCATGTGACGCTCAGGGACAATATCAACTAAGGAAGAAGATTGTTCCAAGTACAAAGGAGAAAATAACCCACATTACTTGGCAACAGACCACACCCCACAAAGAAAGATTGGAGAAAGAAATTCTTCCCAGTTCAATAGAAATACAGCCAGCTTATCCGGAATTTAAAAGGCCCCAACATGTCTCCTGTGTGTGTGTGTGTGTGTGTGTGTGTGTGTGTGTGTGTGTGTCTGCACCTGTGTTCCCTTTCACGCTCCACCCCCAGTCTCCAGCCCGAGTGGCCACCTTACAGAGAACACCGGGCATAAAGTAAACTGTCACTAAATGCTCATGAATTTTAGGTGCTGGTTTATAGAGGGGTACAGAAAGCTTTCCATAGGCCCGATGGTGTTTTCTACTTGGAAACTGCACTGCACTGACTGTAACACTTACATAATTGACTTTCATAACTCTGATGAAAACCTTTCTTTTTCTGAGAAAGTATCTTTAAACTGTCCAAGATTTTAACCTGGTAAAGAAGAGAAATGGAACAGTAGAGGAGAAAAGGGTTAATCAGCAAAACAAATTAATTCAGCCAAATCTTCCTTAGTGATTAATGGGACGATAAGAGGTCGGTGCCGAATCACCCTTGTTTACACAGAATCTGAGCATTGCTTTTCAGGAGATGTGTTGCTGCTGATATAAATATATTAAAGAATCAAATTAGGTGTTCATAATACAATCATTTTTGACCTGCTGAGAATTATGTGTAGGCGTGAAATAAGAATCACAGTCGGGAATTCTATCAAAAAAAAAAAAAAATCCCAAAACCCAAAACTATCAATTCTACGTGATATGTTCCTTAAGAACCTAGAATGTCAGAGTACTTGCTTATCTGACATAAAGGAAGATAACAGGGAGCTTTATGAATGTTTTTTTTTTCCTTCCTGAAATAGATTATAGTTTTGAGTGACTTGAGAATGACAGAAAGCCATAGGCTACTTCCTCTACTGATTTGTTATGCTTTTGATATCAGGTACTTGTAATGACTACCAGATGTCAGAAACATGCAATATCAAATCTGGTTATAGGTGCCGTGCAGTCAGGTTAAAGGAAGCACAAGATCTACAGTATTTAATCTTTAAAAATTCATCTTTAGAAGAACAATGTGAGGATAATATAAATCAGGAAAATATGAAGAAAAACACGAAGGAATTGATATCAACATAGAGTACTCTGTTTAAAAAAGGAAGAGGGAGCAAAACCTAAAGCTCCAAAGACCTGAGACATAGGTCCTCAGGGGCTCTTCCACCGACTGAGCCCCCAAAGAAGTCCTAACTCCCCACTCAAGACATGACATCACTGGCCAAAAAGCAGGGGGAACTCGGGCAAGAGAGTTGAAAGGGAAGAATTTCTCCCCAAGGAAACAGATCAGAACTTAAAAGAGGGATATTTTCACCGACTTCTGCCTCTACAAAACAAGTTGAATCAGGACTTTCATTTCCAGCCCCACTTTGTATCTCTTCCCCACTAAATTTTTCTGAAACCCTTACAATCTATTTCTATATCTAGTATTCTACTGACTCTTTTTCCCAAAAATCACTACCTACTATAAAATGTTTCTGTGAAATATTTGCACCAACAACAAAAGAAGTCATCTATCGACCTTACCATAATTAATTTTCTCTTTTTTTTTTTTTTATAATTTTTTTTTTAACGTTTATTATTTTTGGGACAGAGACAGAGCATGAACGGGGGAGGGGCAGAGAGAGAGGGAGACACAGAATCGGAAACAGGCTCCAGGCTCCGAGCCATCAGCCCAGAGCCTGACGCGGGGCTCGAACTCACGGAGCGTGAGATCGTGACCTGGCTGAAGTCGGACGCTTAACCGACTGCGCCACCCAGGCGCCCCACCATAATTAATTTTCTATAACAATCTTGTTCTGCAAAAAAATGTTCTTGGCCTTAGCACTTTTAACTATTATTCTGTAAAAGTATATACAACTTAAGTCTGTGCAAAGTTTTTAATTTTTCAAGGCTGCTTCATTTGTGTTCATATGCTCCATTAGATAAGATAAATATAACTTCTAGTTTTGAAGAAGTTGAAGAAAATGTAGCTCCAAAGTGTCACACGGCTAAATCTTAGAACACATCTCATGGTTCCCAGCTCATTAAACAATATAGAAGTTAAATGCTCTGCTGTTTATGCCCCAATCTCTACCCAGCAGTACATTTTAGCTAGATACTCAGCCTAGTTTGTAATTAAACATCAGTGAGGTGTTTTAATTAATCTCTTGTCATCTAAGAACGATCTCCACACCTTTTTTGTTTACATCTTCACTCTCCATAAAGCATGGTCCCTGGCACATCAGAGATACCCAATACATACTTATTGTGTGAATGGATGGATGATTTTCTTTTCATCAAATGGTATCTAATCTTTGTCCCTTCACCTAATTGTACTTCAAATATATCACCTGCAGTTCTTTGTTAAGCTTAGATAAGGCTGCATGTACATATCTTTTTCTTTTAAAAATTTTTAATGTTTATTTATTGAGAGAGGGAGAGAGTGAGTGAGCGAGAAGGGGAGGGGCAGAGAGAGAGGGAGCCACAGAATCCAAAGCAGGCTCCAGGCTCTGAGCTGTCAGCACAGAGCCCGATGCGGCGCTCGAACGCAGGAACCGTCAGATCATGACCTGAGCCGAAGTCAGATGCTTAACTGACTGAGGCACCCAGGCACCCCTGTTTCTTTCTATAGTGTGTATATTTTTAGTATCTATAGCGGTCAAGAACCTAGTACAAGCCTCTTCCCTGTGGTAGTATCCAATGAATTGTTGAGAAAGTGAAATTTGTGTCTATGTAGTCTAGGAAGCTGCTAGAACAATTTTTAAAGTGCTATGATCATTTATTAGACAGGCCAATCACACAGTAAAGATTTGATGAAATTCAGGACATCAAATCCTACACTTAGGACATTTTTCAAGTGAGTGAATAATGTTCTCTTTGTCTGGAGCCATGATACATATTATAGGAGCCATAACCACTGCCTGTCAATCTATGTGAGATCACAGTCTTCCTTAAAAAGGGTCTTTCCTTAAGCCAGTATCACAAAGCAAGTAAATTAAAAAGTGAACATTCAGAATGTCCATTTGAACTCTGACATTTCTTGCCAATATGTTAATATTGCCTCTAATTGCTCTCAGTTGGGTACTGAATGCCCTAAAACAGATGGAGATTTGAGTGTGTATGTGTGAGTTCTACTTCTTGTTTTTATGTGCCCATCAAGTGCTTATACTTGAATATGAAAAACGCCAATAAATACAAAAGTTTGACCTAACGTTCCATACAAGTATAAGTTGCACTTGGTGAAACTAGAAAACTGAACATTTCAAAAAGATTTCCTCCCCACCTCACACCTCAAAGGGAGAACTGACATTTTCAGTTCTTGCTTCTCAATCAGAAATAAAGTTCTCTCAATTTAAGAAGGGAAAACAGCAGTAATTCAGAGATATTTTAAAGGTCAGTAATATATGACATAGAAGTGAAGTCTGTGAAGAAAATCACTACTTTGAAAGGATAAAACTATCCACTCAGCCTTCGAATACACTAATTACAATGATATCTTCCTAAAGAAAAAAATGCTAAGTCAGATACTTCTCAAAATAATAGCCTAGTTTCACTGAGATTCAATTTCACATAACCAGGAGGTTCTTAAATGTCATTCAAACCCCTACAGAAATGTATCAACAGTGATATAAAAAGAGACATTTCATTGATGATACGATTCAAATCTGAATTTCCTTATACCCAGGCTTTATTAAGGGTTAAATTTTGTCTCATGTATATATCTGTTTTCATGGACCTTTGAATTGTTGTAAATATGTCTGTTTTAAGAGACAATTGGGGGTCATCCACTTCCTTTAATTTATCTATGGATCGCATTTGTTTTTACACCTGAAAAATAGCTGTCTGCCCCTTCCTTCACTAGTTTTTGATCACTTGCCTTTGATCTGTTTTTACTCTAAGTAGTCGTAAAAATAAGAAAAGTGCCTTAATAGTAAACTTTTATTGAAGACTTGGTTTAAGACCTGCCTGTAAATCATTACAATTTTGTTTTTTTGATTTTTCACTTATCACCTCCAGCTTCATTCTGGTAATTAAAAATTGTTTTACTATAGACATAAAAATTATAAATATGTCTAATATGAAAACTAACCACCCCCCGCCAATCTGCTTTAGCTCCTAAGGAAGTACTAAATGTATCCACCAGCCTAAACAAGAGGTTCAACACACAAGAGTGGGTGTCTTAGTTCAGGTTGCTATGACAGAATACCATAAAGCTAGGTGACTTATAAATGACAGAAATCTATTTCTTACAGTTCTGGACACTGGAAGTCCAAGAAGAGGGTGCCAACATGGGTGAGTTCTGGTAAGAGCCCCTCTTGGGTTGCAGACTTATTGCTGTATCCACACAAGGTACAAAGCAGAGAGGAAAGTGGGCTCTCTTTTGACTATTTTAAGGGCACTAATCTCTTATAAGGGCTCCACCTTCATGACCTCTCTGAATTCTAATCACTTTACAAAGTCCCCACCTCTAAT
>NW_024412394.1:84833076-84984703 GCF_014898765.1 Herpailurus yagouaroundi | reverse complement strand
CACAAAGAGACATATGCCTTTTCTCCTGTTAATCTGTTGTCATTTTAATTCACAGGCACCTCAAACTCTGATCCTAAAAGGGTAGAGGAAAGTTTTTCCATCTGAGCCATGTTTTTGACTTGTAGGAAAGAAACAAGCACTAAAACAAAATGGACTTCAGTAAAGACATATATGTCATATGAGAACTCATAGCTATGGCAGGGCAATGGTTAGTTGATTAATTCAAGAGTCCATTATACCATGAAGAATTTGGATTCTTTATCTCTCCCATACTGCCATCACCAGAATGTAAACACATGTCCTTAGGCTTGTCCTTTTAGAGTAGCAAGATGTCTGCAGTAGCTTCAAACATTACATCCTCACACAACAATATCCAAAAAGAGAGAATGAAGAGAGAACACATTCTCTTCCTTATATCCTTAAATAAGTAGGGTTAAAACTATCCCAGAAGCTATCCAACTGATTTCCCTTCACATCTCACTTGCCAAAATTCTGCCACATGCCCGTGCCAGAATGAATCACTTGGCACGGGTATGGAATTACCATAATTGGCTTGGACTAATCACACTTCACCCCTGGAGCTGGGGAGGAAGCCAAATTCTCCTGATGCTCAACCTCCCTGGACAGAGCATGAACAAAACCAGTGAATGTTTGCCTGTAGACCACCAACCAGCACTGTCTGTCATGGTTTCTAATATTACCTTTTTTGTTCTACTCATGCATTCTTTTCTCTCTTACTTTCTTTATATACTTAAAATACTTATTTATTTTTCACAACCCCAAGTTTGCAGCACCAGCTTCAAGAGTTCCCACTAGACCACTTTGTGGCAAGTCTTATAAATAGGCTAACATTCAGTTCACAAAAGAAGCACTTACAAGCACATTAAGAAATGCAATTGTCCATTAACCTTCCTAATCTTTGAAGATCAGCAACATAATTCACTCAAGATATCTGGGGTGGGAGGGGGGGGGAGGGTGCAGGAAGTAGCCACAACATCACTCAGCAGATTCTATTACTTTAGTTCTTCAGACTCAAAGATTGGGATGTTTGTGGTACCTTATAAATTCCTCAAGATCAAAACTCTCTTCTCCCACAGTGATACATTATAGGCAGTTAATAAATAACTATTGGACAAATTAATAAATTAGTGTTATTCTTTTTGTGATTCTCTTTTATACTTTGACTAGATGAAGATTGCCTTGTGGAAGCTCATTAAATGTCCTATATCTATTTATGGTGTGACTTTCCTTCACTCCAGAGAATCTAGATTGATCCTGAAAATATGACCACTGACTGTATATTAGACTATACCACCCTATTTCACAAGACTTTGCAGATTTCTGTCATTGCCTGAAATATTTTGTTTGGAGATTATAATGATAACATTAGTTCTTCTAACACCACAGGGTTCGAAGGACTCTACTTCAGAATGTTCTCTAACATGTGCTGGTGTGGAAGGTCTTTCATGAGGTGGCCTTTGCCACACTCTAGGGTCAGGTCATGGCAGTTGACAATTCTGCCAGCGTTCTGCCATTTAGTTTGCAGTTTCCTTAGTATTCTCTACTTTATATATCTTTGATTCATTTGCCTGTACAGTTTCCTCTACCTGAAATGCCCTTTCCTACCTGGCCTACCTTTGGGACTTACCTTGAGATTCTGAAATGTTTAATATAAATACTCTTGAGTTACTTTATTCTTTAATTCATATGGAATATTAATGGCAAATAATATATGTCTTTCAAATTCCAATGAACAAATTTCTTGCCTATGGTTTTGGCACAAAATTTTTAAATTGCTCTGCCACCATAACCTTTCCATTCACGAAGAATTTCTTATTCCCTAGAATGTAAACACCTCAGGAGCAGTAACCTTGTTCTGTCCACTGATGTATTTCAAGTCCCTAGAACAGTGCCTGGCTCATAACACAGACACTCTATCATTTTCTTTGTTTGGTAAATGAATGTATTTATAGCTCCTATATCCATGCACATCTACATGAAAAGACCTTGCAGTCTTTTTCTTATCATTTTCTCTCATCCTGTTTCTTCTTTTTCTTCTTCATATTAAATTTTTCGTGCACTTATATATGCTGTGTTAAAAAAAATCAACTTCATCTCTTTTCACTTCCCAATCTGTTTTATATACCACAATTTCTACTTGCAAAAATATTTAAAGTTCCCATTCTACCAGTATGTCTTAATTGGAAACCAAAGCCTTCTATAATTTGGCCCAGTTTAATTCAGCTCTAATTCAACTTGGCTGCCTACTCATCATTTCTAAACAAATTTACTTTACACTTCCCTGCCTTATATCATCCATTCATACTCTTGACCTCCCACAGAATGCTCACCTTTTCCTCTGTATATGTCCCCACCCACGGGCCCATAGGCATCTTACACAATTTTTATGTCCCACATTTATCTTACTTCTTCCAGGAGACTATTCCTGATTATTCCAATAGCTCCCCAAACAATAAGAGCAATTATGGTTTTAAAGCAAAGGAAAAAAATAAAAGAATGTATGAACCCTTTCTACAGAGAGCTGTGCGTATATACATCTGCTCAATATCCCAAGGAGTCAAAAATGCTTTTAGTCTTCTGTGCCACTCACGAACCAGCTTACATCTTCGTGATATCAACCTATTTTCTCTGTAACTAAATTATAAATCCTTGGAGAGTATGAACCGTGTTGTGAACATGTGTACATTTCCATATAAGTGCCATAATATCTTAATTAGAGCTCAAAATTTGTAGCTTATTGAAGTTCTTATAAACGATTTTCAATAAGATTAATGACAATTAAGCTTGTACATGTTTTCTATTCATGCCATCTACTGCACAATTACTTACATATGTGTTCACAAATACACTTTAAAGAATCTCCAAATGATATTTAATTCCATTCCAATTTGGGAAGTTCCAAAAACTTAAATATATTTTTTGATAACACTTTGATTAGAAAGGAAGGAAAAAAAAATGAAGAAATCCTCTGGAGAATTCTTTGCCTTAAGTGGTCCCGTATTCTTTCTTCTCCACGATTAGCCATATGTGTATGTCTGTGTCTGTGCATGTGTGTGTGCACGTGCTCAGTATGAAAACAAATGGATACATCTTTGAAGTCAAAATTGCAGTCAAATGCTTAAGTGCCAAAGTACAAAAATGTGATGAGGGCTAGAGAAGGGAATCAGAAAGAGAGAAAGGAGCTCTAAGAAGGAGAAAAGTAATTTCATGTCTTTAAGACTTTCACAGTAACATGTAAAGAAAATAGTATTTTTAAATCCCTAAATGGATTTAGTTTGTGTTATGAAATATTCCTCTCTAAAATAAACTAAAATCCTTTCTCTATTATAACTTGTTTCTACAATCTTGTCTTTGCTATTAAAAATACAAAATATTGTAGCTTTTTAATATACAACATCCAATTTGTAGAGAACTCATAGAATCAAAGATAAAGCAAATTTCAAAGGAATAGGTAACCATATTAGGTTTCTTCTGCAAGAATATACTTGTTTCACTCAGATTCTCCAGAGGGAATAAACACATTTAGAATATACAAAGAACCATTCATCATTTTGTTAAAAGTATAAATAATCCACTAGGGGGAAATGTGGGGAGAGAAACCCAAAAGCAATATGTGACTCTGGAATACAAAATTAGTTTGGACAAATTATTTGAAAACCTACTGTAAAAAAAATAATCCTTTGCTCTCCATAGACTGAACAAAGTGGCACAGAGAGAAATGCACATTTTTGTCATCCAATAGAACTCTCCCCCTAGAATAACAGAATATATGAACTAACCTTTCAACAGGACAATTAATCATTTCTCAATCTGCATCATTCTCCAGCTTCTACAAAATACCTTCACATTTTTAAGCCTCTCTAAATGGATATATCATGGACTCAAAGATAAAATGAGACTTTCAAATGTCAAAAAGTCTCAGATGCTACCCACAGAAACCATATAAATCACAAGAGTCAGCTATTTATTAATGGGCCACACACACGTATCAGCCACCGAAACAGCTTTAAAATCCTTTCAGCTGTTGGGTTTGGCCTGTTTGTCTAGTCTGTGGAGCCATGTGGACTATATGGTATGGTATTTTTATCAGAAGCCCCAAAGTTTCTACACCTGAGGATCATCAAGTCTCTTGGAAACAGAAGTTTGATCCAAATTTAGCTAACTCAAGAGTAGATTGGGGGCTGCAACAGTTCTTGTGCCTTCAAATAAGAATTTGAAATCTTGATTCTTTCAGTATTTATACAACTGAGCTTACCATATATCCAGGCTAATTTGGCATGCCTGGACAAGAACTGGATTGGCCTCATAAAACTCGAGAAAATAAATTCTAGACCCACTCCTTCCCTTACATACCACAAGCCATACTTCTAATCCAAACCCCAATTACCTAACATTTGCTTTTTTATATAATGGTAGTTCGTAGTATTTCTGTGATGAGCTATTTATGCAGATAGCCTTTAATTTTTTTAAACACATCTAACAACCAGTTACTATTGGCCAGGCATTACTCTAATTCACTTTACAGGTATTATTTCAACTGATCCTTATTACAGTTCTGTGAAGTGTGTGTTATTATTTTCTTCACGTTGAAGATAAGAATACTGGGACACAACAAAGTTTAATTAATAAGTTGCCCAGAGTCACATACTTTGTAAACAGGAAAGCTGAGGTTTGAATCCAGGCAGGCTGACTCCAAAGTGCATCACAACTAGTCAACTGATTTAAATGAACGTTCTTGACAAGGGCCCACCCTGTTCGGCCAACTCCACTATGGTCCAGCTAATGTTCACTGATGAGGATGAGGGACATTGGTGTCTTATAATGAATGTCTTCTTTGGAGACCCACGTCACTACACTACTTGTACCTTCCTTCTCTTGGCCATCCATGCTCTTTTCTGCACCATGAACTTTCTCTCATAAGGGTTTGTTAAAAGGCTATGTAAAACTGTAATTTGTTTGTAATTTCCTTACCTGACTCATTGTCTAATAGATCCTCCCTCTGCTAGCTGGAACATGACTTCTTGCCTGGTCCTACAGTGCCTGCAGGACTCCTTCTACCTAACGGAACTTCTGAACTTGGTCCTACATAGCCAATTTTGTCCTGAGTTAGTCACTGGCCATTCATATACTGTCCCTCCAAAAATATGGTTCTTTCCTTCTTCAAGTATTGCTCACGAGTCATCTTAACAGTACTTTTTAAAAAAAATTTCTTTAACGTTTATTTATTTTTGAGACAGAGAAGAGTACGAGGAGGGAACAGAGAGAGAGAGAGAAAGAGAGAGGGAGACACAAAATCCTTAGCAGGCTCCAGGCTCTGAGCTGTCAGCACAGAGCCCGACACAGGACTCAAACTCGTGAACCACGAGATCATGACCTATGCCAGAAGTTGGACACTCAACCGACCGAGCCACCCAGGTGCCCCTAAACAGTGCTTTTAATCTAAGAAATCTTTGCATTTGTTTGCATGGCAATATATTTGTCATTACGCTGATACATTTTATACTTAGTAAGCTCTCAATAAATATGTGTGGATGCAAAAGAAGGGACGGGGAAGTAATAGGAATGAGAAGAGGCAGAGGGCAAGAGAGGAAAAAAGACATAGAAAGAGTCACCCATTTAAGATCTTATTTAACAGGATAATCTTACAGGAAATTTCTACTGCTCTTACATTTTTAATGTAAATTTTAACCCCCCTAAAAGACAATTATGACCATTAACTCTTTAATTATATCTATGGCCAGCAGACAAAAATCCCAATATAAACTAGGGTAATATATGCACCACTACTGCCACCCATAAAAACTTTTATCTAATAACTGAATCCTGTTTTAAAGCCCAATCTTTTAAGTAATGATTTATTTTTTATCATTTCTAGAAATGTTACTCCGGGGGGAAAATGAGACCCAAAAAGATAAATGTTAGCAATTAAATTAGAATCTTCTCTCTTATGCTAGATGGTGCATTTATAAAGCCACATAGAAAAATATGAATCATCTTTATGACAATTGTTACAAGAATCATTAGTACCAGTCTCGCATTAAGTAAGGAAATAAATTGCTTTGCTAAAAATTTAATCCAAGTATTCCTTTACATATTTGCTAAAGTGAACAACATTTTACATGCTAGAAGCACAGCTAAGGATCCTAAACTTCTTGCAGCAAACAATTAATATGCTTTACTATTACAAAACATCTATGTGTTGACAGTATAATTAGACTGGATGTAGTGTAGAGGCTTGTTTCATTGTTTTGATTGATCTGACCTGTCAAATCAAGTCAAAACCATCAAATAATACTTGACATAGACAAACAGTCTCAGGCTTGTGAATCCTGTTTCATAATCCATTACAATAGGGATTTTGAACAGTGTAAATAAGAGTAGAATAAAAGATAAAGACATTGTATATAGCAATAATAATAATTATAACAGGAGTTCCTCCTTTCCAAGCCCCATGACTTCTTGTCTTTGCAACTTTCAATTATACAAGAATTAAATTATCTTTGACATGTTCCTTATTCACATACTTTATTTTCCTTTTCTCTACAGCCAGCTGCTTTTTGGATATTTATCTAATAATTTCCATTGTGTCTGCTTTTGAAGAACAGTCAAATAAAAGAGACACAACACAAGCCAATCGGTTGTGCTCTTAGATATTTGCAAAATATTGATAAAGGAAACACATACTTTAAAACTAGTTTTGGGGGGTTATAATGGAATTAATCCATCAACCTGATGGACCGCTCTTGCACCATGTATAATAGTAACTTCTATACACAAAAACATTTCTAAGTCTTGAAAAAAGTGTAAAGATGAACAGAAATTCATCATAGGATGATAAACTTTAAAAAAAATTAAGTGTGCACAGTAATCTTTAATCTTCATATATTTTATTATAATATAGTAATAAAATCAATGTTTGTATATAACACATATAAGAGAGAAATAGCAACTTTCTTCCAATTCTTCCTAGAAAAAAACATGGTTTTATTTCCTGCTGGAAAATATTCTCACCTCGCTACCATTTCTGTATAACTGGCTCTTCAACCAGTCTGTTCCTGTTTAGTACAACCTCCACACTATCACTTTACAATCTCTTTACTAACATCTATCAACTCATGTCAGTCCTTTGTTTTAAAATATTAGCTAGCCCTCCATGCCTACAGAATAATTCATCATGGCAATAATATCCTTCATAATTCGACCTTAGATGAATTCTAAGCCCTTTATTCTACTTCTGCACTGTCTTGTTCCCTTATCCAATTCCATGGGCTTCAACTTCCCAGCCTTCTCTTAATTCATTAAACTCTTTCCTATCAGTTTTTCATTTGTTTGTTTTTTTGTTTTTCTGCTGGAATGTTCTTCGTTGCCTGGTAAACTTTTATGCATCCTATAAAGCCCAATATAAATGTTAATTCCTCTGTGAAATCATTATCTACTATTCAAAGAAGAGTGCGTTGCTTCCTCTGTTTTCAAAACAGATATTTATTCCTAAGTATTATACCATGCAAGTTGCGCCATGAATGATTGTTTACATACAAGGTCCTGTGGTACACTGACAAGAGCCAGCCATGTAGAGTCAGCCTTGTTAGTTCACAGGATTTTCACACCAGATGATGTATGTTAAGTACCCAGCCCGTTATATGTGCTTTGTTAAATGTGTAAATGATTTTTAAAACTTTCGCTTCTATTTTTGAGGTGATAATCTAAGGAGATACTTCAAATATAAAAAAAAATATTTTACTTTTAAGTAAAATGGAAAAAAAGAATGCATAAAAGTGGTCATATGAGGCTTGGTTTATTTACGTGATCAAAGTTAATCTCTTCAAAGTAGGGACTCTATGCCCCATATATTGACTATAATGCCACAGAAATTAAAAGTAAATCGTGTCATCCCTAATGACTTTAAAATAGTTTTTTTTTTCAGTGCTAATCATGAGTCTTTCACTGGCAATCCCAAGACTTTTTAAAACATACTTTTGTTCAGATCCTACATTTTTAATTTGCTCTCTCATCTTTCTCAAGGCCTATGATTTTGAATAAAAGGCAGGATAAGCCATAAAGCTAATAAAATATGTTCATAGTTGGAGAAATACTAGTTATTTTAAGGAGAAACCCCCACAGGTGGCACATTTAAATGAGTAATAAAAAGAGTATAAAAAGAGGGATGAAACAGAGGATAGGAAAACCAACCCCCACCTTCCCCTCCACTAGTGATGAATAAATCACTAAACCCAAAATAAGCCTAAGATAAGAAACTCTAAAATAAATCATGTCCCTGAAATAAGTGGATTGAGGGGTTACATGCAGACATTACTACTAATTTAAATATTCAATATCTTTGGTTTCACAGATCCAGATTGTAAGATAATCTTTATGCAAATTCTTTGAATGCTTCTTTCCTGAACAATTTGGGAAGTTTCTAGTATAGAGAAAGGGAGTTGGGAGTGCAAATCTAACTTGCATGTGCAGGACAAATACAATATTTTTCCTATAAATTATATTTGGATTGGGGCCACATTATTAAGGCAACATCACTCAAAATAAATACCACAAAGCAGATTTTGTGTTTTGCAATGATTTTACACTGACTGAAAAGCTACAGATATTGGATCATAATCACTGAAACCCTTGGGAGAACAGATGGATTCGTTATCTAAGCACACAAGCTAGACCAGCAGAACCTAAGAATCTTTCTGCTCATGGCTGTTAACAGGCCCTTGTTAAGTAGGTAAATTTTCTGTATTATTCACAATAAAATGTCCTAATAGACAGCATTATAAACAGGGACAAAACAGAAGCACACTTATATGTGTACATTCTCTATATATACAACATTTCAAATCTATGCCTTGCAAATCATTTTGAAAAAAAAAATCCGGCATTATAATTCCAGATGGCTGCTTAATTTTACCATGAAATTTATTTCAAAATCTTCAGACATTTTACCACTGATAAACTATATTGGCAAAGATATATGTGATTGATTAAAATTGATGTTTATAGCAGGTGGCCAAATTACACAAATCTGCTTTGCTGTGAAGCTGTATTAAAAACATGACTAGTGAAACTAATCTGCCATTTTAAGGAACCAGTTCAAGCCAATCCAGTAGTGGTTGCTTTTTTAAAAATTTTGACCATGCCCTACCAATATGCTAATACCCATCTGGGACACAATCCATTAAAATAATCCAGAGATGCCAAATGCAATGATGACCAGACTCTTTCATTTGTTCCTCCCCAAGAAAGGCTCAAAACACTCTGAAAGAAGTTTCATTTTCCTTACCTATTTTCAGCACTGCATTATGTTGGAAACTTGTGAGCAAAATCTCATGCTGATCTCAGAAACTTCCAAGTCTTCTTATACTAGTATGTGTTACGTTTTTGCCTAAGACAGGTGAATGCTTCCCCATATGTCATTTGCCACTCTAGTTTTCAGAACCCAACACTACTTAAAAAGATTGTATTATTGTAGACAATTATGGCCAGAAAATAATTGGCTCATGTTGCCCATCTCATATTTTGTAACAATGTTGATGGAGGTAAGACCGGAGACTGAGATATGTCACCTATATCTGGCTAATAATATGCTGACATCAGCTTTGTATGAGCACAACCGAGAGGATCACTGTTAGAACTCATTACTAGAAATAAAATCATAATAAAATCAGAGCAAACAAAATAAATCAGTTTATATTCAAATTTTTTTAATGTTTATTTTTGAGAGAGAGTAAGAGGGGAGGAGGAGCAGAGAAAGGAGACACATAATCTGAAGCAGAATCTGAGCTGTCAGCACAGAGCCCGATGTTGTGCTCAAGCAGGTGAACCCAGAGAATACGACCTGAACTGAAGGTGAATGCTTAACCCACTGAGTCACCTAGGCACCCCTAATTCAGTTTACATTTTTAAAGTCATAGATTTAACTTCAAGGAAATACTTACAAAATTTATATTTCTATCAGAAACCCTAATGAATTACCATTTTTGAAAGTTTTCAAAATCTTGTCTCATGGAATTTTTAAAAATCTAATTAACAGGTGTATGAAGCGTGTATAACATTAATGTATGTTAATTATATATGTTAGTATGTATGTGTTAGTGTATATATGTGTATGTGTGTATATATATACATATGTACACACACATATACACATGTACATACACACACACACATATATATACACACACATACATACATATATGGTATTTTGGTTTTATCATTCTAGCCACCCTTGATATTGTCACAACTCTTGCTGGTATGATTTAAAGGTTTTTAATGTCACAGAGAAAAGGTGCTATTAGGCCTGAGAAAGATGGATTGGTTATAGCTCATAGGATACTGAACCACCACATTTATATCCGAGTACAAGATGTTTTGAAGTTTCTTTATCATTTATTTGACTAACTCCTTCCAATGTCTGTAGGCATAACTTCACATAAATTTAAATATGTACAATGTTGGGAAGGATTTTCTCTTTAAAGCTGAAAAGTTGTTTCAGTTCCCATCCGTCTTACTTGTAACATGACTTGGTCTATCAAAAGAACGCTAACATTTCTGGTCACAAAGAGGGAAACGCTCTATAGTCATGATTTCTCCCTAGTATCTACAGGATGAAGACTCAGATCTTCCATTGGGTATTGAAGGCTCTTCCTCATCCATTCATTCAATACTTATTGAGTACAATTGGGTCTGCCACTATGCAAGACTATAATACGTCCAGTTTTGTGGCTTTATTTTACACTTGGTTCATAAATACCCACCCTCCCCCTGCCACACACACACATGCACAGCATTCAGATGGACTGACCTGTCCAATCCTCCTTCAATACACTCTATTCATTCCCATATTGCTGTCTTCCACATACTACTTCTGGCAGGAATAACACTGAGCCAAAGCAGAGACTCAGAATCCTCATTTTCAAGATGACTACAAGCTTCTAAGAGTAGAGACTGTCTTTGTTAAACTCTTAAAATCACCCTCTCAACAGTTCTCATTAATTCTCAATAACTACTCATACAAGAATATGAATAATACACAGGGTTATAAGAAGTTAATGTAATATGTTGCATGTGTGTCTTTAAATGAGCTCTATGTAATAAACTATGGCATTACTACATGAAAATATTTTGAGGGTTTTATCCCTTTGAAATCTAATTAAAATAACTGCTCTGAAAAATTGCTAAATCCATAGATTCTCACTGTCCATGTTACTGAGATTATTGTTTAATGAAAAGAATAAAATATTATTTAAGGAACATTTTTTTAATTCTGAATTTGCTTAATGCTACGAGTAACTGTGTAATCTAGTGTCTCTAGTTTTAAACCAAATCATGTTTCTGTGCAACATTCAGTATTCTCATTGTCAAGTGGCCAAAAGATTAGTTTAGCTCAATATAGAATGTCACACTTTGAAACCCAGAACAGCCAGCAGGATGTTGGGATGACCATTATTCTGCCAAAGGAAGTCACCGTCTCACTTCACTTAACCCAGCCTCAGAGGGCACACACTGGCCAGCGGCTCTGGGACTATTTCTCCACCTGTTAGCTTGTGTTCAATTTTGGTGCCTCAGAAGGAAAGTAGAGTGAGCCAAGAGATTTGTATTCTTTAAAGTAAAAACCAGGAAAGATTAAGTGGATTGTAGGAATGAAGCAAAATATTTAAACTTAAACTCTTTAAATGACACTTGAATTTCTTTTCCTTTTCCTTTTATTTGAAGAGTAAACCATGATAGTTATGGAACAGGGCAAGAAGGAGGAAGAAAGGACAGGACCACCTTCTCCTCGGCCCTTTCTCCTAACAACTATTACAGGTACTTACTTAATGCAGACAGTCCCCATGGCAACCTTATTCAATGGTGTATAGCTCTTTATGACAAAGCCTCTTACATCATCCAACTGCAAGATTTAAAACTTGATATAAAATATGCTCCAGAGGCAATGTGGAGTGGGTTTGAAGAAAATAGGTTCCATTGTAAAAAGGATCCATACGGTTTTAGGTTTAAGCCATCAATAGAACTCTTCTCACATTTCAGTAGGACTTTCTGCCTTTCCAAATTTCTGCCAAAAACTAACCTACAGTGTTAGAAGTCAGGATGGCACTTACCCTTACCCTTACCCTTAATAGAGAAGTGGGTAGACAGTAACTGAATAGAGGGTTTGAGGGTGCTACATTTCTTGATTTGGGTGTTTGTTACACTGGTATATTCACTTTGTTTGAATTCATCAACCTTTCCACTATTCATTTGTACAATCATATATGTATATGTATACATATATATATGTGTGTGTGTATATATATATATACACATACATATATATATGTGTGTGTATATATATATATATATACACACACATATATATGTTTTCTAAAAATAATAAGATAAAATCTACTGCTAAGTTAAAAACTCAACACTTTCCTTACTGTCACATGACTTAGAGCCTTCTTCTCATTTTATCTGCAATATAGAAATGGCCATTAGTCCCGAGAAGAAAAAAAAATGTTTCAACAACTTGAAAATTAATAAGGAAAATAAGGTGGGGTGCCTGGGTGGCTCAGCTGGTTGAGTGTTAGACATTGCCTCAGGTCATGATCTCACGGTTTGTGAGTTTGAGCTCCACATCAGGGTCTGTGCTGACAGCTGGGAGCCTGGAGTCTGCTTCAGATTCCATGTCTCCCTCTCTCTGACCTTCCCCCACTTGCACTGTCTCCCTCTCTCTTGAGAATAAACATTTAAAAAAATACAAAATAAGGACTTTCTCTATCCTCGTATTACAAACGAAGCGTATCATCTAATATAATAAATATGTAGTGTTGTGAATCTATTTTTCTTTAAACTACCAGAATAGAATTATAACATCCCAGCATCTAACACTCTTCTCCAAGGAAAGAACTCAGCTGCAGATATTATAGACCATTTCAGTGGGGACCATTTCATTCTCTCATCCACCTCCTTGAAAGTTAGCAAGAACAAGTGATTAGCATCCATGATCCCCTGCAACACTAGCCTTGCTGGATTGGAAGAAGGTTATAAGGCAACAATTTCAACAGTAGGATTCCAGCTGAGCAGCCTAGAGAATAGAAGTGTCATTCACATCTCCTTGCAGACTCCTGAGCACTACCAAAGTGTGTTGACAGTGTTCTCTTTAAAATTATCAGCTTTCACTGCTATTTTCTACAGAAAAAAATTCTAGTTGAAGATAAATCTACCTTGTCCACAACAAGGGAGGGAAATATTTATTATTAGGCTATCAGCATAAGAGAAATGACCCATGGCAGCCATTTGTGGAGCTGTGCCTCGTGGGCTGACGACTCACACTGCCCTCGCTGTCCTCTCTCCAAATGGTAAAGCAAGACAGAAGGAAAGCAGATTCTGTGTAGTATTCTCAGCATTTGAAATATAGAAGCACCCAAGCTGCTTTACGGGGGTAGAAATAAAACACATTTTGTTACCTAGGACTGTTGTAGTTACGAGTAACATAAACATGCAAGTCATGGTGTCTTGTGAAGAAGGAAGGGGGGTAATATGTAGGCTCAAGAGACTGAACATTCAGAAGACCCCAGATCCAGTGGCTCAAATCACATCAATAAAGACGATCTCTCTTCTTATATCAGGTCTGCTTTTCTCTGGTTTTATGCAGTCAAAACTGTCTTAGGGAGTAGCAAGGGGGCTGCTTGTAGTTCCAGCCTGTTTTCCACCTTCAATAACAACAGTGGAAAGAGCTCCTCCTTTGAATAATTGAATAGTTCTGAAAAGTGCGAATCACCCCCTTCCCTTTCCTGTCCCTACCGTGTACTGTAGGCACGGGAATTGAATAAATTCATTGCCTATGCTTGGATCACAGCCACATCTGGATCTAGGTTAGTGGTCATCCCTTTCAAAATATAAGCCCTAAAAGGGGGAGCAGGATAGTTTTCAAAAGGGAGGGGTGTGGTAAAAACAATTCAAGAGAATAAAGGTGATGGGTTCTAGGTAAGCAAAAGCAGCAGATATCCAGCAGCAGACATTTTCAGATAAGCATTTTAAAATACAATGTCAACTTCCTTGGACACTGGAAAAAACACAGGTATGCCAATTGACAAATTAGGTCATCACACCTATGTTTAAAGTCCTGTACCGGTCTGAATTGATGTTCCTGGTTCACCTGGTCCAGAATATTCTCTGACAAAGACACTGGTCTGCTTCTCCAAGAAGCTTCCTCTGAAGACAAAGTCCCATCCTACCTACTCAAGAACCTTCAACTCACCCCCAAATCTCTCAGTCAACTTTTTATTCTACTACCATTTTAAATACTCTTCCTCATTACTTTTTTCTAAACTCTGTCTAAAGCCAAAAAGAGTGTTGTGTAGAATACAAAAGAAAAGACATGATCCAGGTATATAAGTTTACACTCTAGATAAAACTAAGAAAGGAAATCTAAGTATCATTTCAAAGGGATAAACTCATTTTCCTCCTCCCAGGGGTCTATTCATTAAAGGGCTAGAATGACATGATACTAGCATGGGCTATTGACAACCTGCTCTAGTACTATATTACAAAGAGCCTTGGAAAAAGCACAATCTTTGAAAGTGTATCTAAAAATAGCCTACCAATTAGATGCTTTCCATAGAGCCTATAAAAGGAAGACTGTGGTCTCCCTTTCACAAGAGATTTTTAAGAACCAAGAGTGATGTTTTTAGGTTAGAATGCTATTGAGCTTGGAGTCAGGAAAATAGACTGTCTAAGCCTGCCAGCCTATGATTCAGAAACAGTCAAACTACTCAATGATGGGATAATCTACAAACCAATTGTTGTATGAGACACTCAGGAACAGACTAAGTAAGAAACTTAAAGACAAATTACAGGGTAAAGTCCTGGACTGCTGGAAGATGGAGTCTTTTATACAATTTTACCTGTTGTTCTTGCTGTTTTACTAGTGCTATATGGTAGACTCTCTTTGGGAAAAAAAATAACATTCAGTACCAACTATTGTGAAAATAAAATGCCCCATAAAATCTGTATGATGGTGTCCTTATTTCTTTAGAGATCGGAACAGTTTAAGCTCTTAGGCTTTTGTGTGGTTTTCTAACATTAACTTTTCCCCTTTAAGGCTTAGTTTCATGAAGATCTAGGCTTTTTTCTTTCTCTTAAAGGTTACGTTTTTTGTATTTGTCTTTCTGCCAAACTTCTGTTGATTTCCACATTTCCACTGTTACTTGTCAATGTTATAAGGTAATTTTTAGACTTAATCTTAACTGATTTTCTGTTTCTCAGATTGTTGTTAGACTTGGTTTCCCTTTTTTTAGAGAACAAAACCTAAATTAAGTTTTTTTTTCTCCTTACATTCAAAAAGACGTGGCAAAATTTCCAGCCCAGAAAATGTCATTAGAAGATTTAAACTATTTAATTCTTTTACTATTAGCTAATATTTTAATTTCCTACTTCATCGATTTGGGTCACTTTGTAAGTTTTGTTCAAATTACATTGTCACTAAATTTTACAGTGTAAAAAACTACTATATTTATGCATCATTGCTCCCATAAGACCTTATTACTTCCTCTGTGTTATCTCTTACCAGCAGTGTTGTGATTATTGCTCACTTGATTTCCCAACTGTTCTGTAAACACTTTGAGGGTAGACACTGTGTCCAACGTCTACACTGTGGAATACTAAACTTTTAACATAATTCCCAATATATAGTAGTACATGCTCAATGAATGCAGTATGCTTTAAAGGAATAAATTTGGGCATTAACAAATGGTTTTAGTGTTTGCCATAAAGTAGAACCTCAATCATGTGTATAGCAAATGGACATAGAATGGTGTTTTCTATATATGGAATCCATATTCAGTTACTAGTGTATAATATATTGTGGATGACATAAAGGAATAGTAATGATGTACCCCATCAAGAATTTTATGAAGAGGAAAAGATTGCCACCTGAGAATAACTATAAGCTAACACATAACTGATTTAAGCAAAGCGATGAAAGTTAACCAAAGAGAGAATAACTCCAAAGTTGACAGTCTTTGGACTCCAAAGTTGACCAGTTCTGACAGTCACTTTATTGAAGGTGTTACTACATATACCAAAAAAAACAATGGGTCCATCAGATATGAGGATTGTCAGGACTCTAATCCTAGAAAAATAAAATGTCTCAGAGATAAATACTGGAAGTGCTCATCTAGGCATTGTTTAGGAAGGGATTTAGGGCCCAAAGATGTGACCTATACAGTTTTCGTAACAGGTATATCCGTATTGTGCTAATGGGTATACCAGGTTCTGTTTGCCAGATGCCATCAAACATCACATTACATAACTAACTCTCCAGTCAGTCAAGTAGGTGCTTAAGTCTCTGGTTGTGTACTAGGATATGGTATCCAGAGAGCCCAACATGGGTACAGGAATTGAACGGCAGTGTTTGAAAACAAAATTAGTCACTTGAGAGGCAGCATCCAAAGGAAAGGTCGATAAGAGTGTCAAGACATTTGACTGAAACATCAATACAAAGTGATTCACCAGAAAGGGGGAGCTGGAAAGAGGCATAGGATGGAAAGAGTAGAACAAGATGAGAGAAAACAGGTTCAAAGAGGAATTCAGGAAGAGAGCTGAGAGCAGGGTATCTAAAAGAACATCTTCAGCTGGAGAATGTTGGGACTTTCCAACAGATGTCTGCAGTTTCACATGACAGGGAAAGCTTCCATCTTTCCAGAGTCTTCAATAATGAATAATGAACACTCTGTAAAATGTGGCCTTAAGGAATCTAATTTTATACGCATTCCCTGTGTTTGGTCAAAGTTGAGTCCGCTCCTTGAGACTAATCTCCTGATGTGTGATGGATCAAGAATTCTGCCTGAAAGGCTGCAGGACAGACCTGATGATAGTGATGAATGCACGAAGGGAACTGCTGCCCTCTGGGTCAATAGCCTGTTGAACAGGCTATATCTCCAAGCTCAAGTCTCGGGGTCGTCTTCTTTTTACCATGATAATGTAATCTAATTTTCGAAGCTGGTAATGAAGGTTGTATTGTTAACATACTAAATATGTATTTCACATTGACTCTTCAGTCAAGCCTCTCAATATTTTTTTTCATCATCTCTACTTCTTTCTTCTCTCCTCCACCTTAAAATGATCAGGGATCTGCCTAAAACAGAGACAGTGTTGACTGAAGCAAGTGTAGACACATCTTGAGGGACTATTGGCTATGTGTCTTATTGCTCTGTTCTTATTTCTGCACTAGTTTCTTCTCCCATTGAAACTTCTGTTCAGTGCTAACTGCACATGTCACCATGCTTCCACATAGAAGGCACTGGGAAAAAAAATGGATGTATTGTAATATGCCCACTGCCACTTTAAATCTTGAACACAAAGGGCTGACATGAGGAACGCAGTAAGAGATCTAGGGTTTCTGTCACAAGAAAGGCAAGGACTTGTTAGAAAAAGAATAAATTCAATTGCTATACCTTTAGGTTTTCCTAATCTAGAACTGATGCCCTAGGAATGTCCCAATGTGAAATAAAATCTAGATCAGAAGTATTTTTTTTGCCAGTGTAGAGAATATTTCCTAAACTTTGGTTAGGTGATACAGCCTTGAAGTTCCAGTTGATAAATGAGTTAGGCTACAAGTAGGAATTTCCTTCCTTGGTTTTTCTCACCTTAGAAAACAGAAGCTAAAAATAAACTACAGTGCTGTGTTCAAAGAGTAACTATGGTTTGGTTCTAAATTAGGATGATTCAAAGATAACTTTGGTGAATAGAATTCAGCGTAGTGTTCTGATTTCTTAATATTGTTTCCCAAAGAAGAAGTAGGTAAACAGTTAAGACAATACCGCCATATACACACTTTGACTGAATTATGAGGAAATAAGCCACAAAGAATTATGCACCCCATCTGAATGCACGCAAAACTCACCCAAATTCCTCCATGCTCTTCCTGGATGTAGCAATATTGGGGAAGGAGAATTAGTCATCAGGAGCAGCCACACTGACAAGTCTTATTAGAGGAGGTTCCTTTTACAAGTTCTGAGCCCCTATCATATAACTGCATTAGTGCCAGTGGTGGTACATCCGCATCTTCTCTTCCAAGACACTTTGAAAGCTAACCTTCTTCTTAGTCAGGAAATACTGTGACCTAGAAGACTGAACCATGGTCCAGAAGGAGCCTTTATATACCAACACAATGTATCAAGAGGAAAGGGTTGTCTCAAGTAGGAGGATATTCCTGAGAAAGGGTAAGAATGAATAAGTAGGCATTCAGTAGACACTTTTTTTTTCCTTTTTTAATAATTTGTGTAAGGAATGTTTAATTGGGTTGGTGCCTGCAGTTAGGCCAGGGAACACTTGATTAAGTGTTTACAAATTCATTAGCAATCCAAGAAATCCTTCTGTAGGAAAAAGTATCTGTCAGTTAAACTCCAGTAACCCACTCAGGTCCAACTCAACCAGTCCAAAGGAGAAAAACATCAAAGTGTGATTTCCTGCACTTGAAGTATTTGTAAGAACTTTTGATGGGGGGGGGGGGGGGGGACAAAAACAAGATCAATGTAAACTATTCAGTAACTAAGCTTCTTGCTTTGGAATCTTAAACTCTTCAAACAAAATATGGTGAAAAGAACAAAACAAAACAGTGTTTCAAATGATTAACAAAAGATAAATAGATATTCTTATTTGTACAAATGACATGCAAGAAGAGAAGGCATAAAAGCTAAGATAAAACAGATAGCTTATCTTTCCTCTAAAAAAAAAACAAAAAACAAAACATTTTTTTTATTCCCCTGCTTAATGGGAAAGAAGCTTCAGAGGAGACATCATATTTACATGTTCATGTAGATGAATATTTTTTCAATGTTCTTTATGCAATGTAGGTCTCATGTAAACATTTTTCAGAAATGTGGTATAATTTTTCTTATTTTTATAACGTAAGCTCTATTTCTAAAAATACTACCTAAAAGTGGAATACAATCTTGGAATTCTAGAAAATTACTTGTTGCTGACTTGATAGAGAAAAAAAAATCCTCAATTTCAATGCAATTATACATTCACAAACTCTTCAAACATGAGATTATAATATATAGGAATCTCACTCTAATCTTTCAATTTAGAAGATCCTTTCCACAACATAGAAGCTTAAAAATCCCACCTCTGCCTTCAATCCCCTTAGCTTATTTCTTCTGTTCTATTAATGCCTACTAACGGACATATACATTTAATCAGAATTGTGGACATCAGTCAAAACCTTTAAAACAATTGGGGTGCCTGAGGGACTCAGTCAGTGAAGCACCACACTCTTAATCCTGGCTGAGGTCATGATCTGGTGCTTGGTGAGATTGTGCACCACAACAGGCTCACACGGAGCCTGCTTGGGATTCTCTCTCCCTCTCTTTGCCCCTCCCCCAGCACACACACACACTGCACACTTTCTTTCTCAAAATAAACAAACATTAAAAAAAAATCTTTAAAATCTGTCTCTTGGGGCGCCTGGGTGGCTCAGTCGGTTAAGCATCCGACTTTGGCTCAGGTCACGATCTCACAGTTCGTGAGATCAAGCCCCGTGTTGGGCTCTGTGCTGACAGCTAGGAGCCTAGAGCCTGCTTTGGATTCTGTGTCTCCCTCTCTCTCTCTGCCCCTCCCCCACCCAAGCTCTGTCTCTCTGCCTCTCAAAAATAAAGAAACGTAATAAAAAAAAAATTTAATCTCTCTCAAAATAAATAAACACTAAAAAAACTTGAAAAATTAAAAGAAATTAAGACACATGTGCTTTTCTGCTTGATCATTTCAATCCTTTGTATTTATGGTCAGTCTTTTCTGTTACATTTATTGTTTATTTCAATCTGCTTCAATATCAATATGAATCTCGGTTATTTCTATTACTTTTTTAAAAATATAAAAGTTTCGGGGTGCCTGGGTGGCTCAGTCGGTTAAGAGTCTGGCTCTTGGTTTCGGCTCAGGTCATGATCTCATGGTATGTGGGTTCGGCTGGCGTCGGGCTCCATGCTGACAGCGTAAAGCCTGCTTGGGATTCTCTCTCTCCCATTCTCTCTGCCCCTCCCCCACTCACTCTCTCGGTCTCTCTCTCAAAAATAAATAAATAAATAACTTAAAAATATATATATAAAAGTTTCACACACACTTCTAGTGGAAAAGTCATTCAATAACTCTGAGTTAATATTTATTGCCATATTACAGATGATATAACTGAAACTAATTAAGTATTTTGCCCAACATATGGCTCCATCTCCTTGATTTCAAAGTATTGCTAATGTGTTTGGGATTCTCAAGCAAAACGATAAACATTTGAATGCTTTTAAAATGTAAAATGCATTATTCATCTTTTTAAGTTAAAATAACTGTTAAGGGGCGCCTGGGTGGCTCAGTCGGTTAAGCGTTCAACTTCAGGTCAGGTCATGATCTCACGGTTTGTGAGTTCAAGCCCCGCATCAGGCTTGTGCTGACAGCTCAGAGCTTGGAGCCTGTTTCAGATTCTGTGTCTCCCTCTGTCTCTGCTCCTCCCCTACTCATGCTGTCTGTCTCTCTCTCTCTCTCTCTCTCTCTCTCTCTCCTTCAAAAATAAATAAAAACATTAAAAAATAAAGTAAAATAACTGTTAAAATTTCCCTTGTCTCAAAAACTATGTTCCCCTTTAAGTATCATCTCCATTTGCTATGTATTTCTTCTTTACCACTCCCCCTCACTTTTCTCATCTTTTTGTACCTTTCTTTTCATCATGATTTATACTTTCCTTCACCTTCTGTAATGCTATATTTTCAAAAACTCATCTTTATCTATTCCGATCTGTCCTTTTTACATGAGCATCCTTCATCCCACATGCCAAATTTCTTCCCACTACAATTTATAGACATCATCACTTGGTTAGATTTGACCCTACTTGTCACAACTGCCTTTAAATGCATTTTTTAAAAGAGGCCACACACAATATTCATGGGGTAGTGCTCTGTCACCAAGATAAAACAGTTACAGTGCAGAACATCTTTAAGTCTGGTGTTTGCAGTTTATGTTCGTGCAGTGCTGTGTACACATAACCGAAAATCAATAGGAAGTTAATGGAAAGCAAATACCATAGGGAGAATCAGGCACCACACATAATGTACTTATAGAGCAAGAGAGAAAACATTTCAAGCAAATGGATAAAAACAAGTTTGGAAAGTTGAAGAAAAAAATGCATCCGTTGTTTTATACGAGGCTTACCTTTAGGGAATCTATAACTTGGCATGAGGTTCAATATGCTTTCACTTTCTCATACTATACAAAATTTCTGTTTGGAACACCTTGAGGGAAACACCCAGATTAAGATGATTCACCAGGGTGTGCTTAGGAGATTTATGTACCTTCTTATTTTCAAAATTATAAGAAATGAACTCTCAAAACTTTGAGTATCTCGCAAATGATAGATGGAATGAGCAGCTAAAATAGAAAGCGCCACGCTCAAAGTTGCTCCAGCCACTGACACCTCTGTCCAGAGAGGTAGACTAATTCCATCTTTCAGAATATTCTACTGACCGAAGTACTTCTCTTTAGAACATCAAGATTGGGTTCTAATAGAAAAATTCAATTTATAATTATAACACAAATTATTCTTGAGCATTTTCTGAGCACTTCGTACATACACGAAACATTACATATGACATTACACGTGTCATATGGCATTACATATTTCAATCATTCATTCAGTGATTTATAAAAAGAAGATTGTGTAGCGTGGCGGTTAAGCTCTGGAGTCAGAGCTTGATTCGTAACTTACTTTTGCCCTCTGCTATAAAAGTCTGACATATACGGTGGTGTGAGAACTTAAAAACAATATGTAAAGTATTGAATCAATTATTCTCCGTATAATATAGAGACAATAACTTAATCTAATGTTGTTATTCCTACTAGATAGCGTATATCAAGTTTCCTGTTGTTGCTGTAACAAATTATCACTGATTTCATCACTTAAAAGCATACACATTTATTATCTTACAGTTCTGGAGGTCAGAAGTTGGAAATGGGTTTCACTGGGCTAAAATCAAGGTGTCAGTAGGGCTGCATTCTATCTGGAGGCTCTATAAGAGAGTCCATTTTCACAAGTCCTTTGCCAACTTTTAGAGGCCACCTGGAGTCCTTGGCTCATGGCCCCTCTCCATCTTCATAGCCAATGACAGACTAGCAAATTTTTCACATCAGAGCACTCTGACTCCGATCCTTCTGCCTTCTTACTCCACGTTTAAGAACCTTTGTGATTACACAGCACCCACCTTGAAAATTTCAAATAATTTCCGCATTCTAAAGTTAGTTGATTAGTAGGCTTAATTCTAGACGCAACCTCTTTCTCTCTTGCCATGAAATTATGCCAACATAATTTATTCACAGATTTGAGGATTAGCAGGTGAATATCACTGGTGGGGGGGGGGCTATTACTCTGCTTACCATATACTGAGAAACAATATTATTTATTCTACTAACTATACCATTTTTTAAAGTTAGAAATAATAAGAAAAGATTGACATTTATAAGATCCCTTTTCAAAATAACCCAATGATATTAGGTAATACAAAGTCAACTATCTGTATGTGTATTTTTCATTAAACCAAACATATTTGATCAATATATTTACAAACAAAAATTCCTGCAAATAATAACTGAATCCAATTTTAAATTACAGAAATGTAGAAATTTATGATGGTAGATAAATTTTCACTAAAAAATTCAATTTTTTAATAATTTTAAGAAGCAAGGTGTTAGGTTATTTGTTTATAGGAATTTTTAATCACCCTTTAAGATTAAAACCCAGTGCTAGAAGCTAAAGGAGATACAAAAGACATGAAAGAACTACACCTCTGGGAACGCTCTGTCTGATCTGTAAGAGAAGACATTTATTTCTCAAACCAGTAAGTAACATGTACATCAGTTCATGTTTAAGTTCATGAAGTCTTTCAGAAGTGCTTCCAGAATGAGATCAATGTGTGGTAGAGTTTTCAGAGATAAGGTACAATTTTTGAGCAGGGTTACCCAACAATTTTGACTCACTGTTTTCTCTTAAAACTGGTAAATATTACGTACTCCTTTTTCTTGCCCAATCCCCACCTCCAAAATACACTTGCAATTATGTATATAATTTCTAAGTTCTCACGACTCCTTGAAGCCTATACACAAACTCCGAAGGTCCTTGGCTTTGGCAAAAGAAAGTTCTACTCTGCTGGAGAAGTAAGCAGGACTAGATATGATTCAACAGGACTAGATTGGTTGAAAACAAGAATGGATTTCTAAGGATAAGGAAAGAGCCAAAAATGGCCAAGCACCTCCTCCTGCAATATGGCACATAATTCATGCTTAAAATCTGGTTAGTTCTCCCACCTTCTTTCTTCTTCCAATGCATGATGTTTAGGAGAGAAGTCTGAGCTATGTCAGTTGTGCAGAAGAAAAAAAGTCTTACTTATAACAGTGTAAGGAAATAGATATAACCAGCATTATGTCTATTTGATAGTCAAGGCCTTTCCATTTACAATGGTAGATTTCTAAGGCAGGATAAGTCTTTGCATTCATAACTTGCATCTGACAAAGCTAGATAATGTGTATTATTTCTGCATTTTAAGTCACAAGACTAACGCTTATTTCAGGAAGAAAATTAATGTCAAAGGCATAAAAAAATTCAGAGATTTATGCCCATACACTTTAAGATTTCTGCCACTTCTATGTTATAAGTAATTATAAAGTGATTTTTTTTTGTAATCCACAGGCCCATTGGAACATGTCTGGCACTTTAGCATCTGTCTTAGAAAATATATACAAGAACACTTTAGTTTAGTTCCTCAAAAAATCATTTCGTGTCATGCAGACCTAGTCAAGTTCCTTCTCTTAATGTTTCTCCTGAATAGCACTCATCTCAATAACAATGAATAAATATTGAATCATTAATTATGTAAGATCTTCCTTTTTTCATCCCCACAGGAATATGAGCTCCACAAGGAAAGAGCAGTGTCTGCCTTTGTTTCTGCTATGTATTCAGTGCCTTATGCACTTACACTGCTCAATGAAAAAAATAAGTGATGAGCTTAACTCTCTGTCCTTGAGATTCATTCCAGATTGATTCTGCATGGATTACCTCATTTTACTAAAAGCTACTTCCAGTCTTCTCTAATTTTTTGCTTTTCTTGTATTTTACTTCTGTCCCCTCTCCAGCTCTACGTACTGGTACTTCTTTCTTTCTTGTTTTTTTTTTTTTTTTTAACGTTTATTTACTTTTTTTTTTTGAGACAGAGAGAGACAGAGCATGAACGAGGGAGGGTCAGAGAGAGGGAGACACAGAATCCGAAACAGGCTCCAGGCTCTGAGCTGTCGGCACAGAGCCCGACACCGGGCTCGAACTCACGGACCGCGAGATCATGACCTGAGCCGAAGTCGGCCACCCAACCAACTGAGCCACCCAGGTGCCCCCATACTGGTACTTCTTAAACTTCCTACACAGAAGTTTTTTGTTTGTTTGTTTGTTTTTTGGTTTTTGGGTGGTTTTTTTTTTTGTTTTGTTTTGTTTTGTTTTGTTTTTTGGAGAGGGGTTTGTATTTTTTTTTTAATCTTGGCTGAAATATAATCCTCTTTTTCTCAGAAATTATAGAATCTGTGGCACCTGGGTGGCTCAGTCAGTTGATTATCTGACTCTTGATTTGGGCTCAGGTCATGATCTCCTGGGCTCCATGCTGACAGCACAGAGCCTGCTCAGGATTCTCTCTCTCCCTCTCTCTCTCTGCCCTTCTTCCACTCATACTCGCTCTCAGTCTGTATCTCAAAATAAATAAATAAACTTTAAAAAAATAAATTCTAGAATCTGACAGATTCCTGCACAATCAGGTTCTGACTAGAACTTAGCTTCCTTCTTCTGCAAACTGCCCAGAAGATGGCATATCATTTACGCAACTTCTACTCTTAGGGTGGATGTGAGATAACACATCTGACAGCTTATACCAAAATTATTACTGAAAAAAAGTTGAATATTTTATTAGTTGGAACTCCTGTGTTATTGGCACTATAAACTAAATTTAGCTGGAGTAAGCAAGGGAGAGAAAAAGAGCGAGAATTTATTATAAAGATGTAGCCACATTTCATTAATGCCTAAGGACAGAAATGTAGGTTGACTTTAGAAAAGTGGAAGACATCAAAAAAAACAGAAAATTCCCTCTCTTCTCCCGTCTGTTTCTTACTAAGCACCAACTTCATCTATTGATTTTTCACTGAAGGCCTCAGAGATACAGTGAACAAAGAGGTCCATCCTACAGTGTCCTAAGAATACATTATATCCCTTCAAGTGGTTTCTTTGTTTCCAACTTGAGTTTTTAGAGCCCAGATTTAAAATCCCAGGAAAATAATGCCAGTTTGGTCCTCTTGATTCAGATGGCCACGGTGTTACAGTGAACCATCATCAAAAAGAAAGAATCATATTGTGCCAACATGGCTGTCATGGACCCATTGGTGGAGGCAGTGAGATAGAAAGGAACAGGCTTCATTATAAGGAGGTAAATATGTGAGATGAGACAGCACTCTAAAATGTCTGCAAATATATGGGCTCTGCACACTGACTGGGTGGAGCCTGCTTGGAAGTTTCCCTCTCACTCCCACTGCCCCTCCTCTGCTCACACCCTGTCTCTCTCAAAATAAATAAATAAACTTAAAAAAAACAGTGTCTGCAAATATAAAATAAATATTCACCAATCTAGCAAAATATAGAATTTAATAATTATCAGGTCTCTAGCTTAGAGATTAATTCATTCATGTACATCAAAGTGAGAGAAAAAACACTAAATGTAAAGATTAGTAACTTTTACTATATAAGACTGTAAGTTTTATAAACAAGGAAATATAACTGAAACAAAAAGGGCAAGAGCAAACTAGGAAGTATTAACAAATGATACTCTCCCCGCCCCGAGAAAAAAAAAAAAGACTATATTATGAAGGAACTCCTACAAATTAGATAGAAGGCCTGCACCTGGCTGGCTCAGTGGGTAGAGCACATGAGTCTTGATCTTGGGATTGTGAGTTTGAGCCTAATGTTGGGTGTGAAACCTACTTAAAAATTTTTTCGAAAATAGCAGGTCCTAGCAAAGACTTTTTTTTTTAATCAAGAATATGTTCCAAGATTCTTAATTCACAGTAATTATCATCACAATTGTTACAATGGAATCGATCTCTGAAAGTAAAACTGATCAAAATCAACACATTATTCATGGGGCTGATTCATGTGACTATCAGTACTTGTCAGTAAAGTTTTGGAAACCCCAAGTGGGATGACTACTCAGCAAGACTGTGATGTGACTAAGACAAAGACAGCTATACAATTATCAGTAAAGAAAAAGGATTCATCAAGCACAGTATGTCAGCATGCAGCAAAGGAAAAGGAGACTGAGGGCCAGGGTCACAGGGAGTCCCCACCATTGTCCAGGGAAGAGGATTCCTAGTCACCTGACATGAACTTTCTCACCTGCATAAGAACTGGTGCCCTAAGATTGACTGGGTTTCCACAATAGCATTTCATCTTCATAGCAGTTAACATCATTTCAGAACAAGCATACTCTAATCCTTGACAAACTGCTCAGGTCTCTTTGGAGAAGGCTACATTTTGCTGGTCAGAGTTTCAGGGTAGAGAAAGTTGCACCCAGAGAGATATTCAGTAATCTTCACAGGATCCCCCTTCCCTCAAGTCTTGTGCAGAGTCTTGGTGGGTCCTTACCCGTGAGGAAATGGTACAACCCAAAGGGATTTGAGGGGAAAAGTCTCTAAGTTCTCACAGGGCTAGGAATAGTTCTTCCCTCCCAAGCCACAGTGGAAAATAGGACATTGGATCGAATACGCGTACTGGGTTTTCCATTCTAGTGTGACAAAATTAGCTGCTCTGATCCCACCTACCAAAAATTAAACTCAAGACCTAAAAGACACAATTTGTTGCCAAGTAAAAAAGTTCAGAAACATTTATGGTAATACAAAAATGTCCAGCACTCAACAAAGTAAAATTCACAAAATCAGTTCTCCAAAAGTAAAAGGAACAGAAAAATAGACTCAAATGAGGAGAAAACCTGATCAAAACCGACCCCAAATTATGAAGATGACAGAATTTGTAAACAAGGACATTACAACAGTTATTACAACTGTGATAGGTCCCACATGTTCAAGAAATTACAGGAAATACTGAGCATTTTAAACAGAGACATGAGTAATATGAACAACTAAACCAAACTGGAGATGAAGACTATAGTGTACAAATAATCCTCAACCCTTTCCTCAAATGATACATAAAAATTAACTTGAAATAAAACAACCCAAAGTGTAAAAGTTAAGACTATAAAACTTCTAGGATAAAACAAAAGAAAGTCTTTGTGAATTTGTAGCACTATTTTTACCACTTCTGTGCACTATTTTTAGGTAGTACACAAAAAACTAGAACATAAAAAAATTGACATTTGTACTTCATCAAGATTAAAAATGACTGCCCTTTGGGAGACCTTTACAAAAACTAAAAGGTAAGCCACAGACTAGGAGAAAACATTCAGATACACATATCTAACAAAGAACTTGCTTCCAGAATATATAAAGACATCTCACAACTCAATAATAAGAAAAATAACAAAATTATAAATGGGCAAAATATTTGAATTGATGCTTTACAAGTATATAAATATATATATATATATATATACACATTTATATATTCAAATGCCAATATATTCAATGCATTTGAAAAATTACTGATCAACAGGAAATGCAACTTAAAACCAGCAGGAATGGAAAATTCTACACCATTTGGAAAATATTTGGGGAGTTTCTTAAAAGGTGAAATATGCACTTGACATTTGAATCATTCATTCCATTGTAAGTATTTACCCCTGAGAATGAATAACAAACATTTCTAAAACCCACCATGGTGACAGGTAAACAAATTATGGCATATTCATGGATTATTACTCAGCAGTGAAACAGAACCAACTACTGATACATGTACCGCATGCATACTTTCAGAAATACTACCTAGTGAAATTAAACCAGATGCTAACAAGTCGACTGATACGAAATTCTAGAATAGTCAAAACTAATTTATACTGATGGAAAGCAAATCAGTGTTTGGGGAAAAAGGGTAAGTAGATGTATTGATTGCAAAAAGTCACAATGTTAGTTTTTGGAAGAAGGAAATATTCTATATTTGGGGTTTTGTGGAGGTTACAATATACACATTTGCTAAAATTCATCATATTATATACCAAATTATTAAAAAATGGATGCATTTGTGTATATAAATTAATACATTCAATTTTTTTCTTTTTCTTGAAAGAGATGACATCTGTACCATAGAAATGGATAACGGTTTTCCCACTGCTCAAGATTTCGAAAGAAAAAAAAAAATGGATAGCAAGGTCAGAATAAGAAGTGGTAAACTTCTGGGAATGGGTAAGAGTGAAATTATTTGTATCCCAAGTAAGTGGACCAAAAAAGGCAACAACTGTGAAGAGTTTTCTCAACAATTCTTCTTCACTTCACTGACGGTGAAGATGATAACACTTTCTGTGGATATTAGCCACCTTTTCCTCCTGCCATTCAAGCTTGATCAATGTACTCAGGAGCAAAGTAGTCAAGCATCAGGGATAGAAGGCTATGCATGGGTTTAAAAACATGGTCTTACCTTCAACAAGACTATTCTGGCTACAATTATTGCTAACTACCTAGCACACCATGTGACTTCCTTGCATGCTGTGACTTCCTTTTGTGACCTCATACCCAAGGGGATCAACCAGCCAGGATGACCACCCCACTCCTTCATGGAAGAGGAATCAACATGTTTCACAAGAATAAACACAGTAGATACAGACATGCCTTTGCTGTTTGTGCTGCTTTGTGAGCGCCACTACCCAAAGGTTAATGGAATTTCTCATTCTCTATCATGATATCTACAAAACTTTGCTTCTGACCAAAGAACACATTTACCAGCAAAGAATGGGGAAAATGTTTACACCCATGGAACTTATTGATCTTATCCCTTCAAGTTTCTTTGCCTGCTTCAACAGTGAAACACCCTATTAAACACCAGTTAGGGTGCATGCTAATAACACCTTGACCAACTAAGTGCTGTCCTATTAGAGTTTGCGTATGTTTTCAACCACCAACCAATATTATACTATTTTTCTCATAACTAGAAGACATGGATCAAAGAACCAAGAAATGGGCATGGGAGTGACTCTTCTCACTCTTATCTGTAGGGACCCGGTCACAAAACCCTTTCTTCCCATTTCCTATCATTGGCTCTAGTGGACCTAACACAGATTCCACTGAACTTTAAGTTTAAACTATCCTCTGTTACTTTGAACTGTTCACGCCACTAAGCCAATAGGCAAAGAAGAGTTTGCTGTACTAACTGGAGTGATTTATCCTGATTATCAAAGCTAAATAGAGTTGCTGTTATAAATGAAGGCAAAGAGGATTCAAGTAATCCTTTCAGTTGCATCTTACTACTCATGGGTCCAGTGGAAAAGGTTAAGAAAAGAACAGAGCAACCCAAATAAACAGGGCAACTAATAACTTCAGCCCTTTGAAAATGAAATTTTGCATCCACCCATCAGGTAAAGAACCGTGACCAGCTAAGATGCTTACTCAGGGCAAATGGAATGGGTAGTGAGAGAAGGAAATTATAAACACCAGCTATGGCTTCTTATTCACTTGCAGAAATAAGGCATGTAGAAACTAAGCCTAGTTCCTTTTCTGCTTTATGACATAATATATTTGCATATTTAATCAGTTTGTTTTCCAACCTTCTTCTTCTAATATAAGGTGCAACAGTAGAGATTAACCGTGAAGTTCACACTATAAATTGTAAGAGGTCAAAGGAGAATTCAAACCAAGTTTGAAAAAACAGACATGACTCAGGGATACAGTGATTCAGGGAATTTTGTTTACTCTTTTGAGGAAAGGGTGAGCTGTGCTGGGGTTGAGTGGCTATTATTTTTGAAGGTAAAATATGGGTAGAAGGGCATAAGTGGATGCAGAGGTGAACTAAGCCAGATTTGTGTTCAGTTTGGCATCACTCCTTCTCCCATTTGCTATGGACTGAACATTTATGTCTACCCAAAATTTATACCTTGAAATCCTAATCTGCAATATGATAGTATTTAAAGATAGGACCTTTAGTAAAGAATTGAGATTAGATTAGGTTATGAGAGTGGGGCTCTTATAAAAAAGTTCAGAGACATAGATCTGTCTCTTTTTCGTGTAAGGATAGAGCATGGAGATGGCCATCTGTAAACCAGGAAAATCTCACCCACCAGGACTTTCCAGCCTCCAAAACTGTGACAAATCACTGTTTGTTGTTTGAATCACCAGTCTATGGTATTTTTTGTTACAGCAGCCCTAACTAAGACAACATTTTATCTTCCAGTCTGCTTCAAGGAAGAACCTAAATGTCCATTTCCCAGACCCCTTTTAACTGGATGGTTCTAGGTCAGTCTGCAAATGGCAAACAAGCATTAAAGTAGCAGAGAAGAAAGTAGCACTCCTTTCTGGTAGCAATTAAAGAAACATGAGGAGATAGACATGAGATTCTGTGGGTGACAACTTCCACACCATCCACTTCGGGTGTCTGAGGAACCACAAACATTAGTAGCCATGTTTTCGAGAATGTTAAGATTCACAGTAACATCCAGATGAACTCTTGAGACTCCTCTCTACGTCTACTGGCCCCTGCAACCAACAGGTTGACTTCCTTTACCTTCTCTCCTCAGCCCTAACAATGGTTGTGCCTGGATTTCCTGGGTCAAACTTCTATCTGTTTGAAAATCTAGAGAATTCTGATCTTCTGACTGAAATCTACCAATACAGGAAAATACCACAAGTTTGAGAAATACAAAAAAAAATGCCTGAGAAACAATCCTTTAGAAAATTAAAACACAAAGAAACAAACAACAAATACTATCCTCTGATGAGGACATAGATCAAGGTTTTTGCTATGTAAGGACCTACTAAAAGGGCTACTTATAGGGGAAATAGAAGGGCTATTACTTTTTTTAATGTTTATTTTTCCCCCTTTCTCTTTATTTATTTATTTTTTAATTTACATCCCAGTTAGTTAGCATGTAGTACAACAATGATTTCAGGAGTAGATTCCTTAAAGCTCCTTACCCATTTAGCTCATCCCCCCCCCCTCAATCCCTCCAGTAACCCTCTGTTTGTTCTCCATATTTAAGAGTCTCTTATGTTTTGTCCTCCTCCCTGTTTTATATTATTTTTGGTTTCCTTACCTTACATTCATCTGTTTTATATCTTGAAGTCCTCATATGAGTGAAGTCATATGATATTTGTCTCTGACTAATTTTGCTTAGCATAATACCTTCTAGTTTCATCCACATTGTTGCAAATGGCAAGATATCATTCTTTTTGACTGCTGAGTAATACTCCATTGTGTATGTGTGTGTGTGTGTGTGTGTGTGTGTGTGTGTGTATATATATATATATATATATATATGTATATATATACACACACACCACATCTTCTTCATCCATTCATCTGTTGATGGACATTTGGGTTCTTTCCATACTTTGTCTATTGTCAATAGTGCTGCTATAAACATTGGGGTGCATGTGTCCCTTCAGAACAGCATACCTGTATCCCTTGGATAAATACCTAGTAGTCCAGTTGCTGGGTCATAGGGTAGTTCTACTTTTAATTTTTTGAGGAAACTCCATACTGTTTCCCAGAATGGCTATACCAGTTTGCATTCCCACCAGCAGTGCAAAAGAGATCCTCTTTGTCCACATCCTCGAGAAGATATTTGCAAACAACATATCAGATAAAGGGTTAGTATCCAAAATCTATAAAGAACTTATCAAACTCAACACCCCCAAAAAAATAATCCAGTGAAGAAATGGGCAAAAGACATGAATAGACACTCCTCCAAAGAAGACGTCCAGATGGCCAACCGACACATGAAAAAGTGCTCCACATCACTCATTATCAGGGAAATAGAAGGGCTATTCTTATCTCAATTTACTATAAGAAATTATTCAAAAACACGCTACCTGGTTATAGGAATTGGAGGAAAAGTAGCTCACTACATGAGCATGAACTCAATGCTTTAATCAAATGAGTAAACCATCATTTTGGTTCTTACTCTCAAAGCAGGACAATCTCCACAGGCAGATCTCTCACTCAGATTTTAGTTCATCTCAGCAAATCCATTACCAGTAGGCTCATGTTATTACATAGAGCCTACCACACTTAATAACAATAGAACTGAAATATTTTGTAAATTGTGCGTCATTTTAGATGATTGGAAATATGACATTGGGGCACCTGTGTGGCCCAGCCGGTTAAGTGTTCAATTCTTGGTTTTGCTCAGGTCATGATCTCATGGTTCGTGGGTTCAAGCCCTGTGTTGGGCTCTGTGCTGGCAGTGGGGAGCCTGCCTGGGGTTCTCTCTCTCTCCCTTTCTCACACCCATCCTCTCCTTGTGCTCTCTTTCTCTCTCAAAATAGATAAATAAACTTAAAAAAAAAAGAAAATATGACATTAAATATCAGTGGGCATTAAATGATGAATGAGTTAGTGCTAGAGGAAAACAAATTCCAGTTTCCTGCTCCAAGAAACATTTCATGCCCATGACTAAAATTTAGGGTTTTGCTTCCAAGTTAATCACAAAACTTATGCTGATTTAGAGATCTTTATGCATTCAACAGTTAAGGAAAACACCTATGTGAGCAACCTGAATAAAATCTCACTTCTAAGTATGAAAAAGTTCAAAATGAAGCTATGTTTGTGATTTTATGTTCAGCTTTAAAAAGATTACTCTCAGTGAATAGAAAATACTTGTTGTTGTCAAAAGAAACGTTATGGTCCATTAATGCTCCTGGTGAGAGCATTTAAATATTTCATTGTTATAGAGAACCCATCATTCAAATCACTGAATATTTATTCCCCTTTCATGTGTTAAAAACAAGGTTAAATTACAGAAGTTATTCATTAAAGATCTATTTAGCCTATAAGAAGCAAATGAAGCTTTTCCAACTACAAATAATCCTGGCCTCTTGCTCCATTTTTAGCATGCTAGCAAATGACAGACTGCTATGTGACGAGCTAGACAGCTATAGTGAACCCAATGTGCTTTTGGCACAAAGTCAAACAGTGTTCTATCAGGCAACGCTACTGCCTACTCTCTAATGTGACACCTAATTCTATCCATAACATCACATTCAGGTTCCAGATAAGTTTCACTATTGACATGTTCCTCTTAGCATCAAGTGACAAGAGAATGTGTCCAGTAAAAAGTTTTGAACTTCAGACACACCGGAAGCATGACAACCTAATCTGTGTTCAACTGAGCATTTTGGTCAACTGATAAAAATGTAACAAGTGACAACCAGTTGTAGAAGTTGATTCTAAGGCAAGTGCAAAGGGCAGAATACCTCAAATGGCTCTAGAACATATTACAATCCATCTGAAACAATGCATCAACAAGTAGGAGAGCCAGAGAGTGATAATAGCACAGCAGCTATTTTTGATCCTGATAGAGCAGAGGAGAAGAGGCAAGTTTGAGAATGACTGAATAAGCTATAATCCGCAAATGATGTCTAATGTAGCAGCGTTTTCTAAAGGAAAGACATTGGTACAGAAATTTTACCTGGACGTTTTCAGGCAATATTGTTTCATTTCATGAAAATGTAACGTGACTTATGAGAAAAAATGCTAATCTCCATTTGCTGACACCTACCAGATACCAGACCTTGTATCACGGCCTTTATTTCTTTAACATATTTAATTCCGGTGACAAAAACCTCAAGATAGCCATTATTATCTTCATGTTTTAGGAAAAGTTAGTGTCAGGAACTAAGCGACTTGCCCAAGATCACAGAGCTAGCAAGTGGAGGAGACAACATTTGATCCCAAATTTATGTCTCAAAGTCCAAGCTTCTTTCCTATTAACGAAATGTTTGAATTCTATATCAAATGCTTTTGTACATATACAAACAAACATGTATACAGACTGATGAATACAAATATCTTTAGAGTATTGTCATATACAATTTCTTGGGCATCTTGAAAACTGTAATAGGCACTATAAGGGGCAAAAGCTATATTGACCATATTTCTGCTTATCCTACTCACTATTTTGAAAGAGTGAAAAATCATAGAATCATGAAAAAAAATGGAAATACATTGAAGAGAAAAAACGTTGTATACTAACGTTGTTAGTATAGGCTAAGAATATGTAAATGATTTTATTTAATTTTCTGAGATTGATTTTCCTAATACTGAAAACAATCTTCCTAGGGAAGGTTAAGTATTAAATATTTTTTATAAGATATAGAAATAAATCATAAGGATTCTTTTTGAGGAGAAAGCATCAGCACTCAGTGAAATTTTGGATATCTCAGAGAAAATTCAAAAATGCTCTCACATTATTTGCCATAAAATAAGCAGCTTTGGGGATGCTGCAGAAGGTAGATTAGCAGGATGTACAAACTAGCCAAAGTGATGCAGACACTAGAGGCTGATTTCCTAGAGAAAAAAGCTAAAAATACACTTATGCATCAAAGAAAGTTCTGGAGATCGGCATTTACTCTATTATGGTTTTCCTCTAGTTTGAAAACAAGAATGGAATCCTCTTCAACTTATTGAGACTGATGATTCAATCACAACACTCCATCTGACTACCCTCAGAAGTTCTCTTCAGCTGTCCTCAGTTATGTTTTGGTATTATTTCCTTCTTTGCTTTGAGTCAACTTAGTAGGAGGTTTAGAATATCTAGAATGTGTGTCCCTGGTAGCTCAAGAGAAAAGCCAGGTGAATAAAAGCATTTGTATCTTTAGGTGACAAAAGAGCAAAGAAAGATCTTTTTCTAATTAGCTGTGCAAACTTCAGCTCAGTGCTTTGTTTGTGCCTCACTTCCCTCCACTATAAAATAAGGGCATAGGCTGGATGGCATTTTCAAATGTATCAGTTCTAACTTCTACAATCTTGTATATGAAGCTGTTAACTGTGGCTAACTCCAAGGAGTGGACCCTGGAACTATCACCTTCCTTGTTATATGCCTTTATTACAATTCTTGTTGCCTTATTTTTAAATAATGATATGTATTACTTTCATTAACATCGACATTGATTTTTTAATCCGTTATTTTGTGATAACTGACACAATCATTCTATTACCCTCAGGGCATACCATGGCAAATATCCACTAAGGGTCCTCTAGAAATAATCCTGAGTCCACACACTTGAATCCCTAGCCGAGCAGCCTCCTGTCCTCCTTTTACACTCAGAGGGGATTGATTTCATTGGCGCTTTCGGTAAATAAATACCCCATTCTTTTCCATCTTTTCCTTTCTCTCCCAACTTATTTTACATATTCCAACAACTGACTTCACTGGGCCCCTCACACTATCTGACCAAACTCAGTGTGATTTGGCCCTCTGAAAAGAAAGCCTTTGCATTTCCCTTTTGATCGTTTTAAGAGTATGTCAACCTCTCAATATCACTCTCGTTCTAGCAAGAATAAGTCTGGTCACCACTGCCAGGTAGTTATCAAATTTCTCTGGCTTTTGTGATAAGCGTTTGGGATTTCAACTAACTGAGGGAGGCTCCCTGAGACTGTCGCTGCAGGTGGATTCCCTGAGTTATCTGCATCTGCCCCACATCTCCCTACATCAGTGGAGCGAAGGCCCCGACAGCTAGATTATAATGTTGCCTTTGTGTCACAGGGAAAACTTGTCTATTTCTCTGTCAAATGTAAATTTACTAGGTCTGGCATCCACCAGGTAGTTTTGAGGAAAGAATGCTTTGGAGTGGATCAGGTTCGAGTTTCGAAGCCAGTTCTTTTTGTTTTCTTTTGTTCTTAAACAAGTAATTTAAACCATTTCCTTAAAAAAAAAAAAAAAAAGGATCGCTTTCCAAGTCCAAAAAGATGAGTTCGGCAACTTTCCTTCCATTGGTTTCCATGTTGATAACTGACAGTATAGATTCTGTTTACCCAGCTATGAAATTTTGAAGAATAATTCAGGATTTGGGTACATAACCCACAGAATATCAGGCTCCAGTTCCCTCCCAGTATTGTAAGTAGAATAATTTCATCTCACTTAGCTGGTGAGATTTAACGTTTCAAATAAAAGAGCGACTAGGGCACTGGAAAAGGAGACTCGTTACCTCTTATTTTCCCTCCGTTCACTCTCCAGTTCTCTTCCAAGAGCTAATGTTACTGTTTTGCTCCCAGGTACATACCACCACTGCCTACCTGCTCTTCAAAATTGACTTCACTTTGCACAGTATCACAAGCGCAACATTTAGAATCACATTTCTCACCAACCAATTATAAGAGGTTGTTCTCCAAAGTAAGAGTTGTTTTATGTATTCAGTTCCTGAGGATGTAGGAACAAATTACCGTACACTTAGTGGCCTAAAACAACGGGATATCTTCTCTCACAGCGCTGAAGGCCACAAGTCTGAAATCAAGGTGTCAGCAGGCAGCATTCTCTCCAAAGCCCTCAGGGGAGTATCCACCCTTGCCTCTTCCACCGGCTGGTGGCTCTAAACATTTTCTTGGATCATGATGGCACCACTCTAATCGTTGCCTCCATGATATTATCTCCTCTTCTGTATGTCTTTTCAGTGTGTCTGTATAAAGTCTCCTTCTGTCTCTAGCTTATACAGTGATTAGGACTTTTGTGATGGTATTTAGGCCCCACTAGATAATCCAGGGAAATCTCTTCATCTCAAGATCCTTAATTTAGTCACCTCCACAAAGACCCCTTTTGTCAAATAAAGTAACATTGACAAATTCCGGGGATTAGGAATTGAGATCTTTCAGTGACCATTATCCAATGTGCTACACTCAGCCATAGAAGGTCTGGGTCATAAGTAATCTTACTTCTTTGAATCTTTAGAAGAAACAGTTTCTGATTTCTCCCAATGAAGAGTTGATATCAAACATCTCTGTGTCCATTTATAGAATATCAGCCTACACTGTCCCTTATCAATTCTGAGTATTTGTCCCAAGACAGGGCACTGTCCCTAAACTTTCCCTACTTTAGACTGATTTCTCTACCTCCTTCCTATGTCTTCTACATATCCTATCCTCTGAAAAGCAATACTTTTTCATTAATAAAAATATTTATTATAGTAAATGCTACCTTTATCTCCCCATGTTCCTTCCTTCATCATGTACTTCTTTAGTCCCCATAATGCTCCAAGATCTGTAACCGCCATTGACTTTTAATCTCAAAGTCTCTTATCCTTAATTTACTTAGGAATCCTAGAGACTTGTATGAAAACATTTTTGTAGGCTGTTTTGCCAGTCAAGTCTTCAAAATAGATTGTAGGTGTGGAGAGGTATAACCAAGCCTCTGAGAGTAAAGGACTACCAGACTTCCCCTGTTGACATCCCAAAATTTCAAGTACCTTTTTGAGACACTCACTACATCCCCAGAGGTAATGTCAGTAAAATTCAAAGCTAGCCAGGATGCCAGTGAGTAACTAAAGGTAGAATGGGATAGTCTACCTGAAGGGTCTCTTCACCAAAGGAAGGTGCCACTATCAACAATCTACCATGGGGAATGGTTTCTTAAGGAAACTAAGTACTCACAGTCCAGAAGAAAATCTGTCTAACCTGGAGATCCAAAAATCAGCTCAAAGGAATTACCAGATGAGCAGGAGGTCCCATTGACAAGGTAGTTAGGCAGGGAGATAGGTGAAGGGAATCTTACTATAGAGAAGCCAGTATGTTGTCAGAAATTTTCCTGAGCTTATTTTTCTAATTATAAACTTAAGGTATATGTATGGAAAATTTGGAAATTGCAGTAATGTGTTTCAGAAGACTTACTAAACTCATTCATAGTTTCTATCACCCAGACAAAACCATAATTAATGTTTTACTGTCTTCCCCATTAAGTCCTTTTATAAAATGCATGTTTATTATAACATAGAAGATACTTTATTATTTTGCACCCAACTTTATTTTTGTTCATTGTTGCATGGAGACCATTTCCCAATTTTATTAGGTATTCTTTGCAAACGTGATTTCAATGAGTGCATAATTATCCCATCATGTAACTTTACCTGAGCATTCTTTATTGTTGGATATTTGTTTCAGTTCTATGCTATATAAATAATGTTGTAGCAAATGTCTTAGTGCATAATCCTTTATATGGATCATTGATTATTACTATAGCAGAAGTTTCTAAATATAAAAATACTAGGTCAAGAAAATTAACACTTTAAGACTCCTGACACATAGTAATAAAATATTTCGTATAGTTTCTGGCATACAGAAAGTACTGATTAATGCTAGTGAGTGTTTAATAATAACTTCTCGTTCAAAAATATTACAGCAATTTATATTCTTGTTGCCATTCTCCCTTTAAGTACAATTTTGTTAGAAACACATTTCTGAATCTCCTTTGAAATTTGGAGATGAATTCCAAGTTCTGGCCACCCACCGATACCAACTACCTACTCCCAGATTCTGTATTGGTTTCAGGTGTAACACTTGGTATATTTCAATCTCTCTAAACAATTTTCAGAAATATTCAGGCAACCCCTGTGTAAAACTGATCCATTAGAGCCATGCTATATAGAGTATACATTTTCTGAACTCTGGGTTTCAAGAAAAGAACTAAACACCTAGAACTCAACAGATGGCACAGATATCTACACCCAAATGGGAAGTGTTCTGTGTGGTTTGACATCCTCTAAGGAATAACTTTCTATGTCATCCAAGCCTTGTCCACTGAGAAACTACCAAGGTAAATTTTCTATTTCATAATGCACTTAGCATATTGTCACTATGAACATTTGCTCCTCTCTCCCTGATTTTGAAAGGTACTTTTGGTTTAATACATGGAGTTGTGTTATAGTTGCTTGCTTTTGAACATGGGAATGATTTATAAGGGTTTCTTACAAGTGTGTGCTGTGCAATCTGAAAGGGCTGACCTTTCATCAGTCTTAAAATTGGGAAGGAATTAGCTCATTAAAAGGCAATCTCATATCCCTTATTCAGCTGTCATGAAGTTCAACTTGAAATACAATGCATTTTAAGCCTAAGCATGTATTCTATCCAAGTATGGATTTGTTATTATACCATGCTATTATAATGGTAGTTAAAAGTGTTTTGTGTAATTCTATGAAATGTCATCCTAATGTTTCTTATAGTAGCAAGGATTCAGCTATACTGTAAGAAAATAACGTCCTCTTATGAATTTCTCTCATTTGATCACTAAATCTACATGTGGCCATTATCCAAGTCTCTCAGCTCCACTATTACATGAATTCTACCGTATAACATCATGATCTACACACATTACATCAGTTGGAACAATCATTTCAGTTTAAAGGTCAGGGGTGGAGTTTCTGCCCATAAGCACATAATTCTTCACAGCACAAACCACGTGTTCAGCATTAGATTCAAGAACTAAGAACTCTGTTTAGGCAGGAAACACATCTTATTCAACTTTATAAGTGCTTAGCATGGTGCACATAATAGAGGTTATTTTTCTAAAAGGAAGGGAAAGAGGGCAGGAAGTTAAAGAAAAAGGGAGGGAAGGTAGGAAGGGAGAGAGAGAAGAAGGAAGTCAGGGAGGGAAGAAGAAAAGGAAAAAGGAAGGACAGAGATTGAAGTAAAACACAAAATGCAACAATTTACTTGAGTCTCCCGCTCACCTGGCCACCTTTGGTGTTACAATTATTTATGCTGATTCATGAGCACTGTCATACATGATCTTGATTTACTCACTTGCCTTTGATGTCTTTTATTGCTGATTTTGCCTTTGTAATACAACCTTACTAGTTTGTTAGGCTGTGATTTCCGGGCCCAATTACTACCCCTAGTCTGTGTTCAAATGGCTTTCTTTCTTTATTCCAGGATCTTCCCTGTGCACCATTTGTTTGGTTTGAAATTTTCTAACCCAGACCTTGGTAAAATTCTCTTGAGCTGAATATTAATGTCACAAAAATTCTGGCTGGTCCAGCTATTCTAAGAGAATCTATATCTAAATTTTCCTAGAACTCTAAGTTTTTAAATGCTCTGAAAGTAAGTATAAATATCTTCAAGACTTTGCAGTAGCAGCCAACAGACCTCAAAAAGTATCCTATGAGCAGTTTGGGAAGGACATTTAGATCGCCACAAAGAGTAATTAGCATGAAGGTAATTGAATATGGACACCCAAACATAAGCTCAAGCCTCTCGGTGTTTCTCTCCTCCTCCCTCCACCCTCCCTCTCTCTCACACACAAGCACACATCAACAAGTGTTTGAGTGTTATTCCTTAGACTTAGGTAGTCCATCTGTGATGATGGTAGAACGAATATAAACTTATATTTCAAATATGAGCTCTAATATTTACAATTGTGTGATACTAGGGTGCCATTTTAATTTTTTATTTATTTTTTTTTTTAATTTACATCCAAATTAGTTAGCATCTAGTGCAACAGTGATTTCAGGAGTAGATTCCTTAGTGCCCCTTACCCATTTAGCCCATCCCCCCCTCCCACTACCCCTCCAGTAACCCTCAGTTTGTTCTCCATATTTATGAGTCTCTTCTCTTTTGTCCCCCTCCCTGTTTTTATATTATTTTTGCTTCCCTTCCCTTATGTTCATCTGTTTTGTATCTTAAAGTCCTCATATGAGTGAATTCATACGATTTTTGTCTTTCTCTGACTAATTTCACTTAGCATAATACCCTCCAGTTCTATCCACATAGTTGCAAATGGCAAGATTTAATTCTTTTTGATTGCTGAGTAATACTCCATTGTATATATATATATATATATATACCACATCTTCTTTATCCATTCATCCATCGATGGACATTTGGGCTCTTCCCATACTTTGGCTATTGTTGATGGCGCTGCCATAAACATGGGGGTGCATGTGTCCCTTCGAAACAGCACACCTGTATCCTTTAGATTAATACCTAGTAGTACAATTGCTAGGTCATAGGGTAGTTCTATTTTTAGTTTTTTGAGGAACCTCCATATTGTTTTCCAGAGTGGCTGCACCAGCTTGCATTCCCATAGGGTGCCATTTTTAAATGAAAGATTTATTGTAAAGAAATTTACTTGGGTGCCTGGGCAGCCCAGTTGGTTAAGTGTTCAACTCTCAGTTTTGGCTCGGGCCATGATCTCATGGATTGTAAGTTTGAGCCCTGCACCTGACTCTGCACTGGCAGTGCAGAGCCTACTTGGGATTTTCTCTCTCCCTCTGTCTCTCCCCAAACCCTGCTCTTTCTCCCTCCTGCCATCTCTCTCTCTCTCTCTCTCTCTCTCTCTCTCTCTCTCACACACACACACACACACACACACAAAATAAACACTAAAAAACAGAAATTTACTTTATAGGGTAAAATTAATTTTATAATTTGCTTTAGAAGTTATAAAAGTAGAATTATTTCAAAATTATTTTGTTTATTCAAGTAAATTAATGTTAAGGACATCATTTTTATCATCCATATTTAGGGCTTTAAATATTTAATTTACCTTCTTACTAATTTATTTTTACTCAGGTCTTTATTTCCTAAAGGCTATTATCACAGAATATCCCATTTCTTATACCTTTAAGAACTTATAAAATCAGAGGATTTGAGGGTTAAAATACTGCTTTCTGAAATTTTATCTCCTTTGATTTTGAAATTCCATGGAAATAAATTCTCATGTCCTTCAAATTGCATCAATTGCTTATAAGTTGACTGCAAATTTTTACTTATGAATATTACAAAGTATAGTCAATTAATAATCAAGAAGATAGAAACCCAAGCTTGATTATTTTGGACTACATGTGATCTATGGAGATCATTACAGATGCAAAAGGGGCACTAAGATTTCAGAACCACCTGGCACAGCAACGACTATCAGGCAAAATTAAGGTCAAAGACAGCAGCAAGAGTTACATGATAATAATCACATAAGAGGGGCGCCTGGGTGGCGCAGTCGGTTAAGCGTCCGACTTCAGCCAGGTCACGATCTCACGGTCCGTGAGTTCGAGCCCCGCGTCGGGCTCTGGGCTGATGGCTCAGAGCCTGGAGCCTGTTTCCGATTCTGTGTCTCCCTCTCTCTCTGCCCCTCCCCCGTTCATGCTCTGTCTCTCTCTGTCCCAAAAATAAATAAACGTTGAAAAAAATTTTTTGAAAAAAAAAGTAATAATAATCACATAAATTTATTTTTTTAAGTAATCTCTACACCCAATGTGCGGCTCAAACTCACAGCCCCAAGATCAAGAGTCACATGCTCCACCTACTGAGACAGACAGGTGCCCCAATTAGTCACATAAATTTAGGTAACACTTAAAGGCAGTCAAATTTACTTTCTTTTGTACCATTCTCCTACCTTTCTCTTTAATCTAATAAAATACCTAAGAAGAACCTTACAAAGGTCATGCCAGGGTTATGAGTTACTGAGAGAGCCAAGAGGGATTTGGGACTCAAAACTCACAGAATTGAAGGTCATAAAATGGGATCCAAAGCAAGAAGCAACATTACTTCCAGGATTTGGAAGTATACAAAGGCCAAAGATCAGAATGAACTGAATAGTTGATTAAAAGTTCAGGGATAATGGCACAAAAACAGACACTCAGATTATTGGAACAGAATAGAGAACCCAGAAATGGACCCACAAACACATGGCCACCTAATCTTTGACAAAGCAGGAAAGAATATCCAATGGAATAAAGACAGTCTCTTCAGCAAGTGGTGCTGGGAAAACTGGACAGAATGAACCTGGACCACTTTCTTACACCATACACAAAAATAAACTCAAAATGGATGAAAAACCTAAATGTAAGACAGGAAGCCATCAAAAACCACGAGGAGAAAGCTTTGATCTTGGCCACAGCAACTTCTTACTCAACACATCTCCGGAGACAAGGGAAACAAAAGCAAAAATGAACTACTGACACCTCATCAAAATAAAAAGTTTCTGTACAATAAAGGAAACAATCAGCAAAACTAAAAGGCAAGCAATGGAATGGGAGAAGATATTTGCAAATAACATATCAGATAAAGGGTTAGTATCCAAAATCTATAAAGAACTTATCCAACTCAACACCCAAAAAACAAATAATCCAGTGAAGAAATGAGCAAAAGATATGAATAGACACTTCTCCAAAGAAGACTTCCAGATGGCCACCCGACACACAAAAAAAAATGCCCCATACCACTCATCATCAGGGAAATACGGATCAAAACCACAATGAGATATCACTTCACACCTGTCAGAACGGTTAACATTAACAACTCAGGCAACAACAGATGTTGGCGAGGATGCGGAGAAAGAGGATCTCTTTTGCACTGCTGGTGGGAATGCAAGCTGGTGAAGCCACTCTGGAAAATAGTATGGAAGTTCCTCAAAAAATTAAAAATAGAACTACCCTACAACCCAGCAGTTGCACTACTAGGTATTTATCCAAATGATACAAGTATGCTGTTTCGAAGGGGTACGTGCACCCCCATGTTTATAGCAGCACTATCAACAATAGCCAAAGTATGGAAAGAGCCCATGGATGAATGGATAAAGAAGATGTGGTATGTACACACACACACACACTGGAGTATTACTTGGCAATCAAAAGGAATGAAGTCTTGCCATTTACAACTACATGGATGGAACTAGAGGGTATTATACTAAGCGAAATTAGTCAGAGAAAGACAAATATCATATGACTTCACTCATATGAGGACTTTACGATACAAAACAGATGAACATAAGGGAAGGGAAGCAAAAATAATATAAAAAAAGGAGGGGGACAAAAGAGAAGAGACTCATAAATATGGAGAACAAACTGAGGGTTACTGGAGGGGTAGTGGGAGGGGGGATGGGCTAAATGGGTAAGGGGCACTAAGGAATCTACTCCTGAAATCATTGTTGCACTAGATGCTAACTAATTTGTATGTAAGTTAAAAATAAATAAACAAATAATAAAATGAAAAATTCAGGGATAAGATGATCATGAAATTAAAACAAGTTGGATTCCATAAGTAAACTCCTAAACATTTCCTGCTCTGGCATGCCTGAGACAAACCCAGCAGTATGAAGCAAGTGAATCAAGACCAAAATATAATAAACAAGCTATTGTGACAAGAGTAAAAAGCATGTGCTAACCAAAAATGACCTATTTCCTACATGGATTGGCATAATACTTCCATTTATAGACCCTCAGTATGCTGCGGATGATCTTTTGGGCTCAATTGTGTTTTCTCTCTGTCTTTCAAATTTTTTATGTGTGTCTGCTTTTATGTCTTTTATGTCTGTCTGCTTCTCTTCTATGTAATTTTGATTGAAAATAATATTCAAACATTATCTGTCTGTCTGTCTGTCTGTCTATCTGTCTGAAATTGAGCTAAGGATACAGAATACAAAGCTGAAAAAGAAATTCTATGCCTTGAAGGAAATTTGTCAAAAATAGTGTGGAAAATGAACAGATTAAGCACATAAATGTAACAAAGTGAAGAGTAAGGTAACTGGTAGAGTCAAGTCAGAGGAAGGAGAGATTACACTCAGTTGAAAAGATTCAGAAAAGGCTTCATGAAGAAGGGACATTTCAGAAAGAACCTTAAAATGATTAAGACTTTTGTCAAGTAAAACCAGGGCAAGGGTTATTTGCTAGCAAGTATGAAATCACTGAATATTTTGAAAAAGAATAGGGGCGCCTGGGTGGCGCAGTCGGTTAAGCGTCCGACTTCAGCCAGGTCACGATCTCAAGGTCCGTGAGTTCGAGCCCCGCGTCGGGCTCTGGGCTGATGGCTCAGAGCCTGGAGCCTGTTTCCGATTCTGTGTCTCCCTCTCTCTCTGCCCCTCCCCCGTTCATGCTCTGTCTCTCTCTGTCCCCAAAATAAATAAACATTGAAAAAAAATTAAAAAAAAAAAAAGAATAGTAGACATTGGGCATCAGAAAGATGTCACCCTCTGTAACCAAAGCTTGACAAACAAGAGCTAAGGAATTGCCTCAACATTTTTAGTGGCAATTTTATTCTTTCCAAGGGGAGATTTTTATACTCTTTCTAAGACTTTTTAATTTCAGCAACCCTCACATATTCAAAGCTGATAATAAATTGGAGTGCTGGGTGTCTCAGTCAAGTTAAGTATCTGACTTTGGCTCAGGTCATGATCTCACAGTTAATGAGTTCAAGCCCCACATTGGGCTCTGTGCTGACAGCTCAGAGCCTGGAGCCTGCTTCAGATTCTGTGTCTCCCTCTCTCTCTCTGCCCCTCCCCTGCTCACACTGTCTCTTCCTCTCTTTCAAAAAATAAATATTTAAAAAATTACCAAAAAAAAACTGGTAACAAATGTTATGGAATGAAATTTGAACAATTGTCTGTTCCTTGTTGATAACCAATCTTTGGTTATCTTTTGGTTGATAATCATTCTAAGGAAGTGTGTGTTTTCTCTAACTTTGCATAGCTCTCATAAAATTTTTCAACTCAAATCTAGCAAGAAGGAAATTATGCTATAACTTTAAATATCAGGAACCAAAATTTTCCATCAGAGTATAATTGTATATTTCCTTGAGTCACACCCTGAAAATCTTATGTTCATGTGTATATGATCCATGTGCTTATATAGACATAGATAGTGATTTTCAAGGCTGTCTTATGTCAAATACACAGTGCTAAATTATTGAAATATTTAGGTAATACTTCTAATTGGTTTCTTCATGAAACATTTTTTAAATCAATTAGAACTAAAAAGGAAATGATTACTTCCAAACATAGTTTCATGAGGAATTTCTGGAACGTTTTTGTGCATCTAACCATCACCTAAAGCCTAGGATGCATCTCTGATCTAGGAGAGACAAAAGTTCTTCCATCCTTCACAAGTTGGATTAGAGGACATCAGAGTCCTGAAGATGTTCTAAAGGCCAAGAGTTTCAATCAGCTCTGCTAGATTTATTGAGAGAATAGAAATTGTTCTCATTAGCCTTGTCTCTGCCCATTGGGTGAACAAGAGATCACAGAAGTAGGAATACATCTAGTCATTTACCTAAAAGACCTTGGTTTAGGAAGTGCTACATTTTCTGAAACTTTCTTTTGTTAATGGTAGAGATGTTCTTCTATTTTTTGAGAAATATTTGCACTGGCCTGGAATGAAGTAAGTAATCAATTTAACTTCTCCAAAATTTCTAACCATCTACAATACAGGTGCTGTATATCTAGGAAACACAAATCACACAGTCTTGGTTCAGGAAGTGAGTAGCCTCTTGGAAACATCGCAGCCATTCCGAGGCCCTAAACATTGCTCCTGCTGCCACTTTTTCACCTGTTCTGCTCATGAAATTTCATCTTTGGCATAGAGATCAGTGCTTTCTCTGCTCTCCTGTACTTCCCATAGCTATTTTGAGTTTTTGTAATTGTTTTATTTTGAAATAGAAATTATGCTGTTGTTTACAACACTACTGTTAAGTAACACAGGTAAGTCTTTATATTTTCTTCCCCTTTCCTGTCTTTATTGTCAACAGATTCAAACTTGATGTACAGTTATTTCCACATTTAAGAGTTAAACTGAGGGGCACCTGGGTGGCGCAGTCGGTTAAGCGTCCGACTTCAGCCAGGTCACTATCTCGCGGTCCATGAGTTCGAGCCCCACGTCAGGCTCTGGGCTGATGGCTCGGAGCCTGGAGCCTGTTTCCGATTCTGTGTCTCCCTCTCTCTCTGCCCCTCCCCCGTTCATGCTCTGTCTCTCTCTGTCCCAAAAATAAATTTAAAAAAACGTTGAAAAAAAAAATTTTAAGAGTTAAACTGAAAAACTTAAATCAGCTGGAGGAAAGACCAGCTCTGGGCACAAATTTTCCTTGATGCTTTTAATTTATTGTTTAACTTAGGGAAGTCCCTCTTTCTGACAGATTCTGGGGGTTTAAAAAAATTGAATTCTCTTAATTTCATCCAAAGTTAGTGTTACATTTCACACTATATATATCATCTCACATCTGATAGAATGGGTCAAAAAGACAAAAGATAACAAATGCTGGCAAGGATGTGGAGAAAAGTGAACCCTTCTACACCTTTGGTAGAAATGCGAATTGGTACAACCACTATAGAAAACAGTAGGAAGGTTCCTGAAAAAATTAAAAATAAAACTACCATATGATCCAGCAATCTCACCTCTGAGAAATGAAATCGCTATTTCAAAAAGATATCTGCACCTTGTATTCATTGCAGCATTATTTACAATAGCCAAGACATAGAAACAACCTAAGTGTCCATCAATAAATGGATAAAGAAAATGTGGTATATATACAATGGAATATTTTTCAACCATAAGAAGGAAGGAAATCCTACCATTTGTCACAACATGAATGGACCATACCATTGTGCTAAGTAAAATGAGTCAGAGAAAAATATTGTGTAATCTCACTTATATGTGGACTCTAAAAAACAAAAACAGAAATGAATTCATAGAAACAAAGAGTAGATTGGTGGCTGCGAGGAAAGAGTGTGTGGGGAAAATGGGTGAAGGTGTCAAAGGGTACAAATTTCTAGTTATAACATGAGCGAGTTCTGCGGATCTAACATACAGCATGGTGCCTATAGTTAAGAATACTGTATAGTATATTTGGAAGTTGCTCCGAGAGTATATTTTAAAATTTCTCACCATAGGGGCACCTAGGTAGATCAGTCGGTGAAGCGTCAGACTCTTGATTTCCACTAAAGTCATGATCTCATGGTTCATGAGTTCGAGAGCACCCACAACCCCAACACTCCATGGAGCCCTTCACTGACGGTGAGGAGTCTACTAGGTTTCTCTCTCCCTCTCTCTCTGCCCCTCTTCCACTCACACACATACACATGCTCTCTCTCAAATGAATAAATGAATAAATAAGTAAACGAACTTAAAAAGACAAGTTCTCACCACAAAAAAAGGGGTAACTATGTGAGGTGATAGATTAACTAACTTTATTGTGGTAATCATTTCACAATATATTTGTATGCCAAATCATCACATTGTACACCTTAAACCTACATGGTACTGTATTTGAATTTTATCTCAAAAAAGCCGGGAAAAATTCACATAATACCTACATTACAAATTTAGAACCATTGATGCTATTCTAGAAAATGACATTCAGAATTATTTAAATTAAGAAAAGAAACACAAGGGGTGTCTGGGTGGCTCAGTTGGTTAAGAGTCTACTTCAGCTCTGGTCATAATCTTACTGCTTGTGAGTTGGGCCCCCCGTCAGGCTCTGTGCCCACAGCACAGACCCTGAAGACTGCTTTGGATTCTGTCTCCCTTTCTCTCTGCCCCTACCCCCGCTCATGCTCTTTATCTCTCTCTCAAAAATGAATAAACATTAAAAAAAATTTTTTTAAGGAAGGAAATACAAATAATATCATGAAAAGAAATAGAATCAGAGAGGACAGTTTTGTCATTTTGATTCTATGGATTAACTACAATCAACAATTGACTGAATAAGGATATCAATGCAGCAAATAGAACTCTTCCCATTTTTTTTAAGCCAAATAACCAAAGAGTCTGATACCATTTAGAAAAATAAGTACAGGAAAATAATTTTATGTTATCAGAGTGTTTTTCTTTTGGTTTGGTTCATTTTATCCTTTCAAAAGCAATCCTTTTCCTTAAATATCCTTAAAATGTCACCTGCATTTTCACAAATGAGGCAAACTGGCCAACAATGACTTTATTTTATTTTAGTTTAGTTTAGTTGACACACAATGTTACAATCATTTCAGATGTACAGCATAGCAGTTTAACAACTCTATACATTATGCTATACTCACAAGTGTAGTTACTATCACCATAAAATACTATTACAACATCATTGACCATATTTCTTATGATATGTCTTTTATTCCCCTGATTTACTCATTCCATAACTGGAAGCCTGTATCTCCCACTCTCCTTCACCCATTTTGCCCATCCCCCTCACTTCCCACTGCCACCCTGGCCCACCCCTGGGAAACACCAGTTTGTTCTCTGTATTTATAAGTCTGATTCTGCTTTCCGAATGATTTTTTTTCATTTGTTTATTTTGAAAGAGAGAGAGAAACACAAGTGGGGGAGAGGCAGGGAAAGTAGGAGAGAGAGAGAGAGAGAGAGAGAGAGAGAGAGAGAGAGAGAGAATCCCAAGCAGACTCCATGCCACCAGTACAGAGCCCAAAGCAGAGCTCAAACTCATGAGATCATGACCTGAGCAAAAACCAAGAGTCAGATGCTTAATCAACTGAGCCTCCCAGGCACTCCTCCAACAATGACTTTTTAATTCGCAAATTGAAAACACACTTGTAGGTCCTCATCTTACTTGACCTCTCAGTCATTTTTGACACTGTGATTATTCTACTTTGAATTCCTTCCTCCATCATGTTCCATGGTTCTGCATGTCTTGGTTTAATTCCTACTTCAATGGTACTCTTTCTCACTCTTTTAAGTTTCATCTTCCTCTCTTGCCTGTAAATGTGTTTTCCCAAAGTTCCTTCACTTGTACTCTTCTGATTCCAGTAAACCCTTTGTCCTGGAGCATCTTAACCAAACCTGTAATTTCAACTTCCATTTGTTCAGCAGTGAGTCTCAAATCTACATTTGCCTCTCAGATATCTCTCCTGAGCTCCAACCCATATATCCATATGCCCACTAAACATCATCTGTCTTTAAATCAATAGATCCCCAGTTGAACTCACCATTTTTCCTACTTGTTTTCCATACCCACTCCTTCAAAACTGTTTGACAAGGGTCACCATCTAACTATTAGGGTAAGCCAGTAACTGAGCAATCAACTTTAACCATTTTATCTTTTCCATTTTGCACTCCCTCTCTCACCCAGTCCTATTGATCTAACCTTCTTAGGATCTCTTAAATCAACCCATTCCTCTCAGTTCCTACCACTGCTCCTTCGGCTCAGGCACTTAATCACTTCTTACCTGCATTGCCCAATAGTCTCCAAGTAGATCTCCCCAGTTTGTTCTGAAATTTCTCTATCCACATTCCACACAGATCCTAAAGCTATTATTCTTAATGGAGTGATTGGAAGGAAATCAGATAATCCCATCCAAATGTTGGGGAAGAAGGGTGAAAACAGAGAGACTTCTCTAATTAAACAAACCATATTTATGATAATTTGGAGAATCTCATTGGAGATTATAATTTCTTTGTTTGAAGTATAATTTTTATTTTGAACTTCAAAATATTTTAAAGAAGGCCATGTGTTTATGTATATTGAAAGATGGCCTGTGTTTTGTTTTGTTTTGTTTTTTTAAAGAGAGAAGAAAGAAACTACGCTGTATAAAATTCTTCAGTGGGTCCATGTTAACCTAGAATAGAGTCCTTTGTTTAGCATGTTGTATAAGGTTCTCAATGGCTGGCTCCTATTTATCTCCCTGCCCCCCACCTCTCATCAATGATTTCTAAACATAAACACTATATAAAGCTAGAAGTGATAAAGAGCTATTTGATGCTTTAATGTCTTTGCACATGCTATTTTCTCTATTTGCCACAGTAAAGGCGAGCGCCCATACTCACACACATAATTTCCTCCTAGCTGGTATCTTCTTTTCCTTCAAGAAACTCATCAAGTATAACTGCCTTTAGAAAATCTTCTTTGACAACAAAATAAATTATTTTCAGGGTAAAACAACATGCCTCTAACTCTGCTCTCATCTTTAAATATCATGTGAATTCCTCTATTATATTACTCATCACACTGGAATGAAATGCTTGGTTTCCTTATCTATATTCCCTACTAGACAGTGAGCTTCTTCAGAACAAAGATTACATTTTTCATCTCTATATCCCCAATATCTAGCCTGGATTTGAATAAATGTTTTCTGAAACCATGTACACATTTTTAAATGTTTAAGTAAATAATAAGTAGTAAACAAATTCCTTAATACAACTTTGTTTTGAGCATTTCATGCCTGGTATTCTTTGGCTTATAAAATAACCTCTCCGTAATCAGAGATAATCTGTAGAATGGGATTAGTTATTTAAAGGCTATGTATCAAAGGCACTGAAGTCTAAAGTACGATGAAAGTCATCAAAAACAAAATAAGACCTAAAATTCATATTTAAAATAAGTTTTTTCATAAGGAAAAGCTAGTCAGCTAAATAAATTAGGCTTCGTTTATTTGGTGATTTTCTCTTTAATTGGCTTTAAAACTCAAATTTATAAGCCTATTAGCAAAAGAAGACAAATTGCTTCCAATAGACAGTAAATAAAGAAATTTGGTGAATGCAAACTAGCCCAAATAAATTATATTGCAAATTGTTTTTTAAAAAATAGCCCATTTAAGGAAGATAAACTTGCTATTATTAGCTCAGATGGTCTTTTAATGTCTTTATTACGTGTATTAATTATTATACAACCAACCAGTTAGGTCAGCATGCATTTGCTCCTATTGGACATACAATTAAATTCCACAAAATTTGAGGAATTACAATAATAATGTATTCATGACCACCCTGAAAATATGTTTAAAACATTTGACTGCCAAAATTGTTTATCATCTCTTACACTAAAGAATTGCACAGGGAGTTTAAGAAATGAAAACAGCTTTTGTTTACTGCTCACCTGGCTTATTGAACAATTACTGTATGTAATCAGAATCCAGGGTGAGATAACAGCTTTGTTGCCACCATCACAATCAGAGGGAGAAGGGAGACTCACCTCCAGGTGTCACAATGCTCCCTGGCCATGGTCAACACCTGGGCATTCAAGCCACTGTTACCCAAGAGGCTATAAATCAGAGCACAGAACCTTTAGTCTATTATTCAAGGTCAACTCTGCTGACTCTATGTGGTATCCTTAGACTTAACTTCCTTCATTGTCTAAACCTCTATTTATGTATGAGGCTCATCTATGCTTCCACTCATTCATTTATTCTTTCACAAAAATGTGTTGAGCACTCACATTGCACAGTCCCAGTGCATCATGCACAATACATGGAGAATTCTAGATGAGGAAAATAAGCAATGTTCCTGCCCTTGCAGATTTTATAGTGTATTTGGAAACAAGACATTACTCACTTAAATATATAGAATTCTAAACTAAGTGTCCTAAAAGAAAAACATATAGAATAACTAAGATATCCGATGGGGAAGTGAGGGAAAGATCTCCTTCCCCATTGTATTACATTCTTTTAACTCCTGTCAGTCTTATTTCCCTGCTCAGAAAATTTCTAGTAGCTAACCATTGACCACAGTCTTATTCCTCGAACATCTTCATGGCTCCAGGTATAGAGGTTGGCTCTGACCATTCACCTGTCATTAACACCTGTTATAAAAATAATTGTCTTCCATAATATGTGATAGAGACATTCCTTAGACATACCTAAAATGCTTTAAAATTTTTTAAGTATATATCTTTCAATTCTGCACATATTCTCAGCTTGTGCAATTTCTTGGAGTGATGATGCCATAAGCTTATTGTCCATATTGTAAATGTAGAGAAGAGATATTTTGGTTAGTGAAAAGCCCTAAAGGAAGGTTTGGGGCTTGTTCCAAATTCTGAAGTCTTGATGGAGTTGTACAAAAGTGGTAGGGAAAATGAACATTTAGTTAAGCCACCTTTCTCAGAGAGTTTGTGACTGCAGTTAGACAAGAGAGAAAAAGAATAGTTTTGAAAGTCTCGTGGTTATCTTGAAGGATAATAAAGTTATCTTGCAGGAGACACGTAATTACTGAGCACTAAAGTGGCCCAGCACTCACTCATACTACCACACTTCTATGCCAGGTGAATATTCAGTCACAGCTGAATAATATTTAAAGCATCCCAAACTGTAAAACCAGTGTCCATTGTCTAAAAACTCAAGCCTGACTCGTTTTGCATATGGAACAAATTCTGTATAAATATTAATTTGACAACTGTCAGCTACACACATTCAGAGTTAGTATTACATAACCTGTCAACCCACAGACAGGTTGAAGGGGGGTAGATATACCCTCGGGATCCCATCTTATCGGTCTGCCGCTCTTTGTAAGGGAGCTGACAGAGTCAAGGGCGAAGTAAGGAGAACTGCAGATTTTGTGGATCATCTCAGATTCGAATTTTACCATTTAAGCACAGATTCACCCTTGCCTTTAAAATTCCCTTTTCACTAGCACCATGATTTTACTGCTGAGGCCAAAGATCAGTAACGAGTTCTACCTCAGGACACTAAGACTCTTGCTCGGAATAAGGATATGATCCTACTAGACAACAAGGCTTTTCCCAACATTCTGACCCTTCTAGACTTGAGAATTCCACCGCATGGGGGAGCAGGTAAAACAAAGAACAGACAGAGCAGCCCTTAACCAAAAATATCTTAGAGGTCAAATATCCCTCTCGAAGCCACAGGTTCAAGGAGCTCTTGCCAAGCCTGCCTCTGGCCCACCTGTCTGACCTACTTGCCTTCGTGCCAGTTCAAATGTTTCAAATCAAACCACCTGCTTTGTCCCTCCCTAGGACCTTGATCTAGGCTGACTGCAGCTTCTCAGCCTCAGGCAAGAGGCTAGGCCAGCTCTTTAGCTAAAACTAAGGAGCCGCTGGCCAGTCAACTCTCCCTCCCGGCTCTGACTCCTGCTGCTTCCCATCCACTCCAAGCCATCAAAGCCGTGGACACATGAACTACTCCCAACTTTGAAAATCATAAACAGGTACACAGACGATTCTTTCTACAGAGCCATACCCTGGGCATGAAGCTCTACTTTATACTCAGTTGGATCAGCTCAAAACTTTTCTTGCAAAGAGCTCCCAGTTTGTATTTTGTGACTGTTCTTCTTTCTTTCAAGGTTATTTTGTTTTGTTTTGTTTTGTTTTGTTTTGTTTTTAGCTGCATCTTACCACACCACACCATTTTTGTTTATTGTCAGCAGCTCCTGGTGAAGGTTTTCTACCTCAACCCCCCGGAATAGGTATTTAGATACCCTAAAATGGTTAATTACCCATATACATTCTGCCGACCAGAGAGGTGCTGCAACAGCATCGTTTCTTTGCCCCAGAGGTTTTGAGACTGTCACCACTCGTCAGTTAATATTAATTGTGGTTTGGAGATGACAATGATAAAAAACATGGTATATTTAGCAGAGATAGCTTCCTAAACCATACACAAGATTAGAAAGTGCTCTACTCTGCAGCCTAAAGTGTAACTTCCCTGCATGAGTGGCTATTTGCAAAGCTGATTTACAGTGTGGCAAATAAAAAAAATGGGATGATATACAGCAGGAGAGATGCTGTAAGAATTGCCATGCAGGCACTGTTCTCAAGTACTACCTACCATAAATTCTCACAAGATAAAGTGTATACCAGAGGAAGCAGTGAACCATTTTCTTTATACTTCTTCCATTCTGCCAGAACTCGAAAATTAAAATAGGAAAGAGTGAAAAAGAGCCTCTGCTTTGAAATCAGAGTGGACAGCATCAGACAAAGAGCAGATCTGTGACTGGTTCCAACTCTGCATGGGCTTATGTGACCTTGGGCAAGACTGAATCTTCATCTTCTCAGCTGCTTTCTATTGTTTGTTTGTTTTAAGAGACAACAAATATCTTCTGTGTTAATGTAGAGATAATAGAATATGGTCATTGTGTCACTGAAAAATGACATATAAAAGGTGTGAGATAAAACTATAGAATTTGACATGTGATATAAAAAGAACACACATGAAATAATATCATAAAAAAAAATACAGCGGTTGCATTTATCTGGTTACTAGACATGCACTGGGAAAGTTTGTCACCACTCTAGGTCCTGACATTATGAGCTCCCCAATTACGTGAGAATTCTAAAATTGTGGGTAAGTTAATTTATCATCTTTATTTACTTGAAAGAAGGAAAAAATCTTTAAATCATATTTTCCATTGGCAATATAGAGAGGAATTGAGAAGCCAACAATTTGAAAATAGGTCTGAAACCAATAGAAACACAAAAAACTAGAAATAGTTATCTGATAGCTGGTAAGTTGTCCCTCAGCTGTCCCTGATATATCCTTGAGATGATCTTGATAGAGGAAACAACCAAAAGATATCTTCCAAATCCAAACCAGTAAATTTAGAGTACATAGAAGTTATTAATACTAAAAGGTGTTGATGAACCTTGATGACCACTTATATTCTACATTTTTTATATAAAGATAAAATAATCCCAAATATTAGGTGGAATTTGGTTTGTTTTTTTTTAATTCCTAGGCAATAAGAAGTCATCATTCTTCGAGCAACATTCTCAAAAACAAATCTTTCAAAAGCTGTTCAGGATGTTATGCTATTAAAAAATAGTGGATAAGACAATATTGTAAAAAGCACAGTGAAACTAAAAAATCACTTTAGGCTTTCTTCAAGGTCAGTGAAGCTTGACGTGTAAAAAGTAAATTTAGGAGTAAATTATTTGGGATTGTCCTACACTGCAATCATTCAACAAACTACATGTCTGATATATACCAGGCAAAATGGTAAGTGGGGGAGACGCAATAGTTAAAAAGACAGACAAAATTTCTACCCTCCTGGAGCTTATACCAGCAGGGAATATACAAATTAAGCAGATAATTACAAGAGTTGAATAATTACAAGGGTTCAAAGTGCTGCAAACTGAGTGGTTGAAATACATATATGATCACTACATAGCAAATGGAGTTTTAATTGGATGAAGAGAGTTAATAATAGGGACTAAGAGTCACTTGAGATTCTTGATTCACGAGATGAGAATTATACCATTAGGAGTAAAGATCATTATCAGTGAGACTGGCCAGTCTCGTAACAGTTCAGGTAACATCTGAGAGTCTCTTTCAGCAAGATTTATCAAAACATAGTGAGAAAGGATCCATTGCCATTCATATCCCCTCCCCAGATTTATGTTGGTATGAAATCCTGAAATTTAGTGATCGCAAGACAGAGCAGAACAATTTCCCAGATAGCGAAATTTGTGTGTACAGTCAGTTGTCTTTAGCTTAGCACGATTTTCTGAAATTGATAAATTTGATGCAATTGTAACCATTAAAGCAGAAGCATAAGATTATTTTTTCCTTATGTGTCAGTTACACTCAAAAAAAAGTTTTAAAGATTTTTTTCCTAATACTATGTTAAACATAATTTTTATGTTAACTAGCATATAGGGGATAAAATAAAAATTCAAATGAATATTTAAAATATGAAAAAACTTCAAGGAAACTACCTTTCCAGACACCCCCCAAAGTGCACACTTACAATTTCCAATGGAAACATAATTTTACTCTTCTCTGACTTTAGAGATACTGTAACTGAAAGTTCTTTGAGAAGAACTTTGCGGTTTATAGCCTACCTTTGCAAATAGGTGGCTTTTTTACCTTGAACAAGTTACTTACTTTTTGAGTTTCAGTATCTTCATTTGTACGATGGAGTTAAAAATTCCTCCCCAGATATGTGGGATTCCAAATGTGAAATGCTAACCCTTGCCTAACAGGAACCAGGTACTCAGTAGAAGTTCCCTCCTCTTTTCCAATCTCTGTCCTGCTCACTTTGCTAAGACCAAACAAGAGAAAGGTGAAAGAGAGAGAGAAAGGAGAGAAGAGAATAGGGAATTTGTTTCTCTTTCCAACAGAGCCAGAGTCAGAGAGACGCCTTCCAGGCACAGGAGGGATTAATGAAAACATATTTGCATTTTAGCTATCACGTGGCTATTCAGTGACAGATCTCTGCCCTTAATTTAGTGCCAAATACAAAGTAGGTGCTTCATATTGAATTAATTGAATGTAATGAAAGGAATAACTAAATTGAGTGCCTGAACTGCAGGAATAAATCAATGAATGGCATGACATCCATCTCAAAGTGTCTTTGCACCCCCACACAATTATTGGGGGGGGTGCTATTTTTCTCTTGGATCAGTGGTTTTTCACTCTGGCTACCTAATAGAATCAACTGGGCAATTTTTCAAATTGCCCAGACCAATTGCATCAGAATCTTGGGGGAGGGGGAGCATCACTAGTTGTTGATGTTCCCCAGGTGATTCCAATGTAATGTAAAAGTTGACCACAGTAAAAGATTCTTCTATACTAGTCTGTGTCTGACTTAATCATCCTAACTTGATAATAAACATCCCTACTCCCTTTTAACCCATCTTTAACCCATGCCTTTGAGTTAATAATTAGTTAATTACTCTGTTCTGCCCTAGTGTACTGATAAGTAAGCATTGAATGATGCAACCCTTCTTGGATCTTTGTCCTTCTAGAAACTAAGCCAGAAGTAGAGTGGTAAAAAATAACAGAAATATTAGACAGATCTGAAATTGATTACAATTCTACAATTCTAGTTGAGCAGTAGAATGACCTGGGGAGTAAACTGTCCCTCTCTCTACCTATGTATTTCTCTATCACTTTATCTGAAAAACCCAGCCCCAATCCCCATATGAATTGAATCAGAACCTCCGCATTTGGGACCTAGACATCAGAATGATTTTTCAAACCTAGGGAAGTTTTCTACAAAGTAGGAACTTGTTTATTTTCCTGTACCTAGGTGGCCACCTGCCATAGCCTTCCATACAATTGGCTCCAGCTACCGATGGAGAAGCAAAGCAGAATAATGAGACCCTCGTGTAAATATAATTCTGCTGGTTCCTTTGGACATGTGTAGGGTTTCTCCCTACAGAGAAACCCAAGCTCTGAAGCCATCGCTACTGCTCTGGAAGCAAGGTAAGGATTGCATCTTGCCTGTGCCCAACCTGGTCTGCAGGATACAAATATAGCCTAGACATACCACATCCTTCTTAAACCCAAATTTTCCATGCAATTTCACATTTTTGGAGCCTGATATTCTGATAGAGGAAGGCTGCCCATTTTGGGGGCTGTCACTGCATTTATAATTAAGCCTATTAATGGTTAAGTACCACTAATACTCTCTTCTTTTAGAAAGCAGAATAGCAGAATATTAATCAATTAACCAATTAATAACTAATTAATACATAGATGCATAAACATGATCGTATCTTGGACATTTTGGTTTCTTATAGGCTGTTATTGCCTTTTGTTTTTCCTTTTCTTTATTCTTGATACCACATTTCCCTCCGTCCCTTTTTTACAACATTTGTTCTACGTTTCCTCTCCAAGAAAATCATGTTAAAAATGTTTTTATATTTCTCCAACATATTTTTCAATATACACATGCATACATATAGAGACATTATTTTCATGATTTGCTACAAGAAAGTCTTATTACATATGCTTTTCTGATTCTTTTCCTTTTCACCCAATAATAAATACCTCATGGAAATTTCTGCAAAGTACCTTGATATAGTTCTAATTCATTTTTAATATCTGTGAAATAATTCATTATATGCAACTACAATAATTCAACCATTATAGTGGATATTCACTTTTTCCCCATTTTTATGGTATTATGAATAATGTTTAATCAATCAGTCTTATATATTTATACTTACATATTGGTGCTTTTAATTCTATGGCCCAAATAGCCAGCAATTCCATGCTGGGTAAAAGAGAAGATGAGATATTTTTTCTTATTTAATTATAATAGCTGTTACTAGATATCCTATTCCTCCCAAAAGTAAGAATTCACATATGCACCAGAAATTTCTGATACTCTTTTCCACCACAAGCAGTAGGAAGATATCAGTGTTTTGTTTTGTTTTGTTTTGTTTTAATTTTGGCCAATCTAACCCGGTTAGAATTCCATCTCAGTCAATTTAATTTGCATCTCTGAGTTTGGTCATCATTTGGTTCATCAACATTTTGGATTTGCTATCCTATGAATTGTCGCTTCATGTCTTTTGTCCATTTTTTCATTCAGAAATACATACCTGCAGTGACTTCTGACAGATTTTTTAACATTTTATTTTATTTTTAAGTAAGCTCTACTCCCAATGTAGGGTTTAACTCACCACTCTGAGATAAAGAGTCCCATGCTCTACCAAATGAGCCAGCCAGGTGCCCCTTTTTTAGTCTTTCACCATTTAGGAAAGAAATAAACTTCAGCTGTGTTTTGGTAAGTAGTCTTTTTAATTGTAATGTGTTTTATTCTTCCCTGTTTTTTATGAACGTTTTACTGGAAATCCCTGATAAATGTTTTAAACACTGTTTTTAACATCTATTTTATGAACTTATGTTTATTCTTTTTAAGTTTGTTTTACATTAAATCATGGATTAAATTCTGGTGGCAGATTTCCTGATAACAAATCACCATCCATTGCTAAAACAAAACCTTTATCATAGTATATTAATTGATATTTTATAAAATTCTTTTTCTCATATTTAATTCTTTTAGCTATCTGTTAAAATATAAGATTGACCTATAATATTTTTTTTACTTAAGGGATAGAAAAATGTTATATTTATGTTTCTATACATGCATATGTATATACATATATAAACAATAATGTTTTATTCAAAACAATTTTTGTCCTATCAGACCTATTCAAGATTGAAAAGGGTGTCCTAAAATTTTGTTATCAATTCTGCTGGATTTCATTTAGTTTCTAATAGATTTCAGTTTATTTACTTGCAATGATGGGTACATAAAAGTTATAATTAGTATATCTGCTTTATAAATAGTAGCTTTATTATATAATGTCTTTATTCTGATTGGTGCCATTATCCTTAAATTTCAAGTTCTCTGATATTTATAATACCACTCCCACTTTATTTTGTTTGAATTTACCTCATATCTCTCTGCTCATCTTTATTGTAATGTGTTTCCTGTAAAGTCAGTACATAGCTGTGCTTTTTTTACTTCCAATTTGATGATCTCTTTCTTGTAAAAAGAGATTTCAATCAATTAACATTTAATGTAATGACAGATACGACATTCTATTCCCTGTGTTGCTTATTTATCATATACAGCCAGTTCTGCTATAATGATTATTTTAAAATATGAATTTGTTCCAATATGATTGATACGTTAGGGAAAATTTTAGAAATAAATTTCATGTTTCTTATGAATCATTTCATGAATATCCTTAAAATAAAGGCAGAAAACTACTTACTGACCTAAACCAACTTGTAATTAATATAAAAAACATGGGCGCCTGGGTGGCTCAGTTGTTGAGCATCTGACTCTTGATTTCGGCTGGGGTCATGATTTCCCCGTTCATGAGTTTGAGCCGCACACGGGGCTCTGTGCTGATAGTGCATAGCCTGCTTGGGATTCTCTCTCTTCCTCTCTATCTGCTCTCCCTCACTTGTGCTCTCTCTCTTCCTTTCAAAATAAATAAAACTTTTCAAAAATTAAAAAATATATAAAACACACACATGATCACAACTGACATTTACAGGCCACCTCAGTCCATTGCATGTGTTATCTTACATGGTTCTGTTTTCCTATTCTTTTGAATTTATGAACTTTTCTATATGGAAAAGAAATATCTCAAACTAAATATATTTTAAAGATCTTTTAATATTTTTTTAGTTTTTTTTCAATCTTCATTTATTTTTGAGAGAGAGAGAGACAGAGTGCGAGCGGGGGAGGAACAGAGAGAGGGAGACACAGAATCTGAAGCAGGCCCCAGGCTCCAAGCTGTCAGCACAGAGCCTGATGCAGGGCTCAAACCCACGAACCATGAGATATGACCTGAGCCGAAGTCAGACACTTAACCGACTGAGCCACCCAGGTACCCCTATATATATATTTATTTTTGAGAGAGAGAGTGCAAACAGGGAGGGGCAGAGAGAGGGGGGACAGAGGGTCTGAAGCAGGCTGTACGCTGACAGCATTAAGTCTGAAGCAGGGCTCGAATTCACTAACCAAGAGATCATGACTTGAGCCAAAGTCGGATGCTCAACCTACTGAGCCACTCAGGTGCCCCATTTCAAACTAAATATCTTTTAATGTCTCAAACATGTCTAAGCATCCAGATTCAAAAACCAAAAGCGATGCATTTAAAAGAGAGCTGAGGAAAATCTTGGAATAGAATGTTTGGAAGGAAATAAGAGAACATATGACATCTCCCAAGCAACAAGTACTCTACATTGTGGACAATCAGTGACGACACTGCAAAAATAAAGGTTTGTGCCTGGAATGACTCCAAGTGCTGTGAAAGTCAATAAGAACAAGACCTAGAAATAAAATAGAAGAAATTGAAAGATTGTTGAGCTCATGAACTAGAGACCAGATAGTGACAGAGTGAGTTCTCACAGTCAAAGAGAAAGCACTCTTATATATACAAAGACCTCAATCACCAAACCCTGCAGAAGGGGCTCCTTTTTAGTGCCACTGGCAACTGGCTGGGTAGTTTCAAACATCGCTACAATTCCCTTTTGGTGAAGCAGTGAGTGCCCATGAGAAGACCACAGAGGGCATCCAGCAGTGATACCCAAGTCAGTCAAAGAGAAGAGCAGACATTGGATCAAATTTTAAATACTGATGCAACAAGTATCTATTGTAAACATGTGCCTTGAAGGACCTACATCTTAAAGGCAGAAAACAAATGATTCCAGATTTAATGCTACAAAACACTGCAAATTTTGATAACAGTCCTACCCCTTCGCAGAATCTTAACCTACAACCATTCCAGCGTGGACTTTCACAAGCAAACTGCAGCCTTTTTCAAGGTAATTTGACATATCTATTGTAGGATTTGTGTTATTTTAACAACTTAGCATGTATAAAGGTGTCTTCCCCATTTTTATTAGGTTCCAATCTTATTGTTGCTGATAAAAGTTTGGAGTATTGCCCTCCTCACCCCACTTTCCCATAAGTCTTGTGTTTTTTTAATTCCATGATTTTGCAGAAGACAGTCATTTTAGAAATGAATATGTTGAGTCATACAATTGACTGCATTTTTATATTGCCTTTCCTTCTTTCTCATTTTCCTTATTTTTGCTGGTTAGATTATGGATTCATTTCTGCCTTTATTCATGTTAACTGGTATTTTTCTACTTTGTAATGGTTATATTAATGAGACTCTTAATCAGACCCATATCTATCTATTTCCTATCTTTCTATTATTATTATTAAAAGCATATGGCTAGGGGAGCCTGGCTGGCTCGCATGAGCAGAGCATGTGACTCTTGATCTCAAGGTTGTAAGTTTAAGCCCCACTTTGGGTATAGAGATTACTTAAAAATAAAATCTTAGAAAAAAACCAGATGGCTAGATTTAGTCTTTGTGTACTTGCCATATTTGTATCTCTTTATAACCTAAAATAAAGGATAAATATTTAATAATAAGACTTAAAAATTCAGATGGCAAGTCTTTTTTTTTTAACCAAGATGCAGTAATTCTATCTTAGCTCCTGCTTTTCTATCCTTACTCATAAACACACACACACACACACACACACACACACACACACACACACACACTCTGACCCCAATGAGCTGGGCTTAGTTTTTCCTCTCTTCTGCATGCCCCAGATAAAGCTATTTAAATGCCTTTAACTCCTGTCCCACCCTTGCAAATTCTTGGGTTTGGCTCAAATAATGTAGTGCCTTGGGTTGTAGGCTAATATTCAGTCCCCATATTCCCTTTAATTTCAAGACACCATAATTAACACTTACATTAACAATAGGATACTGTTATCCATACAGAGGTAGCTATATGGCTACATATCCTCTTCTCCTCTGTTGTGGGGCCTCTCTTCTATTTTACCTATGGCTTGAATACATTATTTTCTCAATTATTTTCTTCTAGGGCAGCCTATATGCCACAGTTTGCATAATCATAAATATCTTTCTCATACCCTGCAATACGAATATCTTTTATGAGTACATTGGGATTCCTGGCTTGAAGCCTTTCTCCCTTCAAGATGTTATTCTATCTCTTCTGTATTTACCTCTTACAGATGAGGAGTCCATTAACAGTCAAACCCTCTTTCCTTTGTAAGAATTATTTTTATTTTTTTGGACAGAGACTTATAAGGATATTTTGGTAAACATTTCACCATGAAACCTTTATGGGCATGTCTTTTCTCATCAATTCTACTTGGAAATCATTAAGTTCTCTTGAGTCTCTTCATTTCAGAGAAGATTTCTATTAGTTTAATCATTGCTGTCCTCTATTTGGGTTTTTTTTTGTTGTTGTTGTTGTTTTTATCTCCTTCTGGAACTCCATTTGTTTATATTTTATGGTTATCTTCCAAATGCTGTACAATTAACATAAATATACTTTTATAAAGTATACATTGTGATATTTCTGTTCTTTGGTGTTTCAGGTCACTATTTTCCACCTCAGTGTATTCATTAAGGTATACTTGAGACATAACAGATAAACTCAGTTTTCTTAATACAATTAAGCATTGTATTTCTTATTCATATAAAGTGTAAATGTTAAAAGTAGGGGCAGTCTGCTTTGCTCAGTCAACCTGGTCTGATGGAGACTTCTCACCTTCAACATAGGGCTTCTTAAGTCACCTTAGGCACCTACCTCCAGCTAACACATAGGGAGAGTGGGGGATCACCATTAACTTTGCATGTCAGTTCTATAATTGATGCACGTTACTTCTATTTACCTTCCAGAATTTGACTACATGGGCATTTGTAAGTGCAAAAGTGGCTGGGGAATGATATCTATTATAGGGACCAAGGTCAGGCTGCCCCAAGATGGGCCACTTTGGCATGAACATTATTTCTAGTTAAAGGCAATCAGAACCCAGCAGATTCATGAAAAGCTATTTACCTTCCCCTCAATTGCCTACTTATTGCCAGGAAGAAAGCTTTTAACAAATTCCTTTTTATCTAAGAAAGTTATCTATATAATAGGGCAGCCTTTGTTTTCTAAATATTTCCTCTCACCTTCCCACTTATGATCTTTCTCCTCTTTGTTTTTCTCAGATCCCTACCCCTCTCCTTAGCTCATAAAAGTGTCATGTTGCCTCATTGTCTTTAGAATCTCCATGTCTGAGGAGCACCTGGGTAGCTCAGTTGGTTAAGCATCAACTTCAGCTCAGGTCATGATCTCGTGGTCGGTGATTTCAAGCCCCGCGTTGGGCTCTGTGCTGACGGCTCCAGTAGGCCTGGAGCCTGCTTTGGATTCTGTGTCTCCCTCTCTCTCTGCCCCTCCCCCACTCACACTCTGTCTCTCTCTGTCTCTCAAAAATAAGCAAACATTAAAAAAAATTAGAAAGAAAGAAAGAAGAATCTCCATGTCTGAGTCTCTTCAGAAATGGTGTTGGGAAAACTGGACAGTGACATGCAGAAGAATGAACCTGGACCACTTTCTTACACCATTCACAAAAATAAACTCAAAATGGATGAAAGACATAAATGTAAGACAGGAAGCTATCAAAATCCTAGAGGAGAAAACAGGCAACAACCCCTTTGACCTCAGCCGCAGCAACTTCTTACTAGACATGGCTCTGGAGTCAAGGGAAACGAAAGAAAAAATGAACTATTGGGACCTCATCAAGATAAAAAGCTTCTGCACAGTGAAGGAAACAGTCAACAAAACTAAAAGGCAACCTATGGAATGGGAAAAGATATTTGCAAACAACATATCAGATAAAGGGTTAGTCTCTGAAATCTATAAAGAACTTATCAAACTTAACACACAAAAACAAGTAATCTAGTGAAGAAATAGGTAAAGGACATGAGCAGACACTTTTCAAAAGAAGACATCCATATGGCTAACAGACACATGAAAAGATGCTAAACATCACTCATCATTAGAGAAATACAAATCAAAACCACAATGAGATGCCATCTTACAACTGTCAGAATGGCTAAAATTAACAGCTCAGGCAACAACAGATGTTGGTGAAGATGTGGAGAAACAACACTTTTGCACTGATCGTGGGAATGCAAACTGGTGCAGCCACTCTAGAAAACAGTATGGAGGTTCCTTAAAAAATTAAAAATAGAGATGCCCTACAACCCAGCAACTGCACTACTAGTATTTATCCAAATGATGCCAAAATGCTGATTTGAAGGGGCACATGCCTCCTAATGTTTATAGCAGTCCTATCAACAATAGCCAAACCGGAGCATCTGGGTGGCTCAGTCAGTTAAGCATCCATCTTTGGCTCAGGTCATGATCTTGCAGTTCATGAGTTGGAGCCCTGTATAGGGCTGTGTGCTGACAGCCCAGAGCCTGGAGTCTGCTTCAGATTCTGTGTCTCCCTCTCTCTCTCTGCCCCTCTCCCACTCACAATCTGCCCCTCTCTCTCCCTCAAAATAAATAAATATTTTTTTAAATATTTTTAATTAAAAAATAAAAAGAAACAATAGCCAAATTATAGAAAGAGCCCATATAGAAATGTCCATCAACTGATGAATGGATAAAGATGTGGTGCATACATGCACATGCACACACACACACACACACACACACACACACACACACAATGGAATATTACTCAGGGATCAAAAGAATGAAATCTTAGCATATGCAACAACGTGAATGGAACTAGAGTATATTATGCTAAGCAAATAAGTCAGTCAAAGAAAGATAAATATCATATGATTTCACTCATATGAGGAATTTGAAAACAAAATAGATGAACATGGGGGAGGGAAGGAAAAATAAGATAAAAACAGAATGGGAGGCAAACTTTATGAGACTCTTAAATACAGAGAACAAACTGAAGGATGCTGGAGGGGTATCAGGTGGGGTGATGGGCTAAATGGGTGATGGACATTAAGAAGGGCACATGTTCGGGGCGCCTAGGTGGCTCAGTAGGTTGAGTGTCCTACTTTGGATCAGGTCACGGTCTCACAGTCCGTGTGTTTGAGCCCCGTGTCAGGCTCTGTGCTGACAGCTTGGAGCCTGGAGCCTGCATCGGATTCTGTGTCTCCCTATCTTTCTGCCCCTCCCCCACTCATGCTCTGTCTCAAAAATAAATAAACATTTTTAAAAAAGGGGGCACATGTTGAGATGGGCACTGGGTGTTATATGTAATGATAAATCACTAAATTCTATTTCTGAAACCATTATTACACTCTATGTTAACTAACTTGGATTTAAATAAAATCTTAAAAAAGTAGAATTTCCATGTCTGGGGGACTGGAGTGGTCACTCAATTGGATAAGTCTCTATTGTTTGGCTCAGGTCATGGTTTCATGGTTCATGAGTTTGATCCCCACATCAGGCTCTCTGCTGTCAGCAGGAAGCCTGCTTTGGATCCTGTGTCTCCCCCCTCTCTCTCTGCCCGTCCCTCTGCTCATGCTCTCTGTCTCTCACTCTCTCTTTCTCTCTCTCTCTCTCTCTCTCAAAAATAAGTAAACATTCAAAAACATTTTTTCATGTCTATGTGGATTCCCATGTTTTCAAACTTGATTTTTCTCCTGTTAATTTGTATCATGTCAGTTTGATTCTTAGTCCAGCTAGAAGGAACTTGAAGGGCAGATAATTCTTCTTCTCTGACACTATTTTACATGCCCAGAATAAAGAGACACCAGATTTTGTGGAATCGATAGCAGTCTCCTTCAATTTTTCTGATAAATTCTTTGGTTAGGAAATCTTTTTTTGTGGGAAGGGAGTGGATTTGGTTTTTGTTTGTTTGTTTGTTGTAGCTCCAAAAAAAGACTTCTTGAGAAGTACTTCAATCTCCTTGATTATTCTATATTTCAGTTCAAATTACTGTCCACATCTTCCAGGAGCTCACTTTCATTTGACGTGTTTTGCTTGTTCTCCTTGATCTCCCTCTCTGGCTCCCAGGACCTTTTAGATGTTTTTGGCTTATTTCATTTCTTCTGCTCAGTGGAACTCAGGGCTGATTGTAGTGTACCAAAATGATAAAAATGGCACAAATATCAGAGGTCTCTCTGGTGGTCTACCAGCCATTAAGTCCTTGCTAAAGCACTTGTCACTTTCCTCCAGGCTTCAGTACCTGGAAGAAGTCTGAGGATAGCTCAATTCTGTTTTCATTATTAAAAAAAAGAAAGAAAAGAAAAAAAAAGTTATTTCCTCCTTAGAAGCCAATGAAACCCAGGCCCACAAACATGTTGATCTTCAGGGTGCCTGGGTGCCTCAGTCAGTTAAGCTCAGCTCAGGTCATTATCTCACAGTTCATGGGTTCAAGCCCCGCATCAGGCTTTTGTGCTGACAGCTCAGAGCCTGGAGCCTGCTTCAGATTCTGTCTCTCTCTCTCTCTCTCTCTCTCTCTCTCTCTCTCTCTCTCCCCCCTCCCCTGTTCATGCTCTGTCGCTCTCTCTTTCAAAAATAAATAAGTGTTAAATAAATAAATGTTTAATAAAATTTTTAAAAATTTTAATAAAAAATAAAATATTGATCTTCTACTGGGTTTCTACTAATCTCCAAGGGCAAAGCTCTCTACAGATTCCAGTGATTTCAGCAATTTAGCTCAAGGCTCCTTCAATAGTGTTGGGTAATTGCCCCACCAGAAGGAAGGAGATAAAAAACCTTTCTACCCATTCATTCCATGGGTTCCAGTAGCCATTTGAATCAAGAGGTACAGACAATTTAGATAGGGTAGGTGTAGAAGCGAGGAACATCCAACTCAGGTCACTGTCTTCCTAGAACCTCCCTGTTTTGAATCTCTGAGTATTAACCTGCAGAGATATTTTTCCCAGGGGCAAAAATATAATGATAATCTTTTAAATGCTATCTGCTTGTCCCTTGTTGTTTAATGAAGAAATATATGAACAAATTGCAGAAAACTAAGATTCTCTGATATTTTTAAAGAAATGTAATTGCACCCACACCAAGTATATATAATAACAGAAACTCAATTATTGATGTATCAAGTACTATTATATTTACTTCGGTAAATAGCTATGAATCGACTGCAATTGGCATTCATTTCATAAAAAAGACTATGCATTTTTACTTTTTAAACACTGCAAGTAAATTAAACAAAGGTTCTGAAATTTCATCTTTAACATCAACATCTTAAAACAAACTTCAGACTAAAATGTTTGACTTATCATTAAGTCTAAATAATTATCAATTTAAATTAATGAGCTTTTACTCTGAAGCCAAAACATAAAATGACATTCAATATAACAGTAAAATTCATGTATTCTTGTATTAAATTTTAGTAACTAGCACTTCCTAGCCTTACTTGTACTAATTACTTTCTAGAGTAATTGTGAATAACAAAGGAATTTCCTGTTCTCTATTATTTTAACCATCATTTACTATAATTAAAATGGCTTGAAAATATCTTACTTGCCCTGGAATGAAGGGAAAAGCTTAGAAAGAACTAAAAGAGCTATCATTTTGACTTGAACAACAATTACCCTTTTGCTCCCTTCACAACTCACTCTTACTTCCAATCCTGGGTTTGATAATTCGGACAAAAGAAGAAACAGGTAATAAAAAGAACTGTACAAAACTACCTCTTTTTACCAACAATTCAAAACTCCACTTTTAAAGGACAAATGACTACTGCATTTATTATACAGTAAACTTGTAATTTCTAACAGTGACCCCAAATTTTATTAATGGTCAGGCCACTTGCTTTTCCCAGGAAGCTTGCCATAATGGAATTACCTTTCAAATTGCATACTGTTATTATTCACTAGCACTAAAACACTCCTACTGCGAGCATTAATTTCCAGCATCAAAAAACTACCATCACGTGCAACTAATGAAAATACAAATAACAAATTATACATTTTAAAACTACATTTGAGTTTGAAAATCCTAATAGAAGGAACTGTCTGTGGTAACTGGGTAAAAATATGACTCCTTACATCTGATATTTTGCTCGTTTTTTTGTTTTTTTTTTTTTTTGTTTGTTTGTTTGTTTATAGGCAAGCTCTACATCCATAGGGCTTGGACTCCCAACCCCAAGATCAAGAGTTGCATGCCCTACCAAGTGAGGCAGCCAGGCATCCCCTGATGTTTTCTAGTAAGAGAATTATTAGAAAAAAAAAAAAATCTAGTTTCTTATGAGAACTATTTTGTGTGTGTGAAACCTACCCCCAAAAAATAATTTGAGAAAAGGTCAGTAGAGCAAATCATGGTTCTCACATAAAAATTAATCTTGTATTTTTAAAACAGAGTCTGTTTTGTACCTGATATTGGGAAACATTAATAGAGACTATGTCTACAGGATAGACACAATCAAGACGGAAAATAAACATATTCACATTGTATTATAATCTAATATAATGAGTTATAATGGAGGTACAAGATGCAGTAAGAGCTGTATTAGTTAAGATTGTATTAGTAGTGTAAGGGTGGAAAAGTTTCCCTTCTTGCCTTCTAGGTTCTTTGGCTGGTTTAATAATTAAATTGATATTAGACAGATTAACAAGAGAAAAACAAAAGATTAGTAACATGTACACATGGGAGAGAACCAGAAAAACTGAATAACTCTCCCCAATGGCCAAAGCCATCACGTTAAGTACTATCTTCAGCTTAAGACAAAAAAAAAAGGTGTTGGGAATGAATGGCCAGTTATAGGAGGTTACCTGGAAAAACACAATAAGCAAGGGTAAGGTTGTTATGCAGCTTTAAGTTGCCACCTTGTCCACTGACGGGACTTTCTAGAGATTGAGGCCTACCCCACCCCCTTCCTCATACAGCCCAGTGACACACCCTTAGAAAGAGACGTGTCCCTTATGTAACTCCTACTGAAGGATAACTTGGTTTTCAGACCTTCTCCAGTGTTTACAGACTCTTAAAGAGAAAAGAAAAAAAAAAAAAAAACACCTCCCATAATCCTTGTGCCAAAGGAATTCGGCCCCACTATAGTCCTGCCTTTGAAATATCCCCAGAGGCTAAATTGATAGATTGAACCACATGTCGCTGAACCAGTCTCTCATTCCTAAGAATAGATCAGTTTAGTTTAACCGTTGTGTCTCTGATGTGGTTTGAAGTGTTGGGGTTCAGAGCCAACGGGCAAGTAGGAATTTTTGAGACGTCTTGGGCACAAAAAGGCGGTTTTATTAAAGCACTGGGACAGGACTCCCGGGAAGAAGGAGCTGCACTGTGGTTGTGAAGAGTGGCCCATTATGTTCTTTCAAGTTGGGAGGGATTTAGGGATAGAACAAACCTCCAAGGAATTTTGGAAACAAGGCTTCCAGGACCCTGAGGGGGCTAGCTATTGTTAGGAAAAGGTCACTTATTACTATTGAGTAAAAACTCAGTCATGAGGCCCTTTAGATGTATATCAGGGGGCCATATGCTTGGAGGATGATTGCTAACATATATTTGGGGGGTAGAGATAAAAGAAGTTTCCAAAGGAATTTTTATATGTAGACTTACAGGATCCTGGGGGGGGGGGGGTGCAGGTGCATTGAGCTAAGATTTAAGATTGCCTTTTGCCCTTAGCAAAGTGTCAACATCAAGGCAGTGGAGCTCTCAGAGGAAGGTCACTCTGCGTGTTTCAAGAACTTGTCAATGGGCTGTTGGAAATAAGGAAACTGAATTCTTATTTCTTCTGCCTCTGTTTCCTACATCATTTCATTTCAGGAGGCTGGTCTTGCAGGTGTTCCCTTGCAAGAGCATCCAAAGTTAGGCCTGTATTGTATGAGAAATTGGGTAGTTAATATATTTCTACCGAAGTGAAAGAAAACCAAAAATTAATGATTGGAGCAGACTACAAACCCAGTCTGAGTCTTGAGGGAAGTCAAGAGATTGCCACATGTGATAGAGTAGGCAGTTAGCTAGATACAAGCAGGGAACAAATGTTGTCCAAACTATACAAGGGTGAAGGCCAAGTTCCAAACATCCTGGACAGCCCCCAGGGGATATACAGGCACTTTTCCCTGTAATCGCTGCCTTACTGTAAGCTTCATTATAATACATTTACATTGTGGTTTTAACTCACCAATCCCCCACTCCCCTCCCCCCGCAGTAAATGGCTGCTGTGACAGTTCTAACAGGGACCCTGTTAGGGTGTAGGCCCTGTATAGGGCCTAAAACTTCCCCTCCCAAGCAGTAGGAGGAGGCTCTTAGATGATTGGCTGAAACTTTAGTCAGGAATAGGCCCTGGCTATGACCCATACAAACCTAAAAAGAAAAGACAACATTGACCCTCCCCCTCCCCTCTTGCAGCTGCCACCACTGTGCTTGCCGGCTCTCCCATCTGGAGAAGTTACTTTCACTTAAACTGCCATTAAACCTTTGCTTGACTAAGAGTTTGCTCTGAATTCTTTCTTGGCCAAACTTAAGAACAAAGTCAGGAAGGGGGCATGCCATTGACACATGTAGGAGTCAAAGCATCATTTGCAGTTTGAATGTTTCTGATGATGTCATTGGGCGGTAAGCTCTCAGTGGCCCACACAGCAACAAGCACTAAGACTGTCTAAATCGAGCTCTTGTGAAGATTTCTCTGAAGTTCATACCAAGTCATCTAGCTTCAGTTTGTAGAGCTGCAGGAACAGGTTTAGTTAATGATTCCTAATCAAAAGGTTGAGAAAAAAATTGGAGACATCAGTTTGAAGAAGCATAGGTATTTGAGGAAACCAGAATTCAGGAGCCATTTTGGTTTATAGACAAATAACAAATGCTGGAAGATAATTAATCAGAACTAGAATCTAATATCTACAAAGATATGTTACTAAAATAGTTTGTCTCTAAAAACACTCTCATTTCCAACAAAGATAAGCAAATAAGACTAATTTGCTTGCCAGATACATTTAAGTTTCAATAAACTTGGTCTGATTATATAAGTGCAGCAAGAATAGCAATTGTCTCTATAGACCTTTTTTTTAATTTTTAAAATTAATTTTTTTTTTTATTTTAGAAAGAGAGCAGGGGAAAGGGGCAGAGGGGGATTGAGAGAGAGAGAGAGAGACTGTGTCATAAGCAGGCTCCACACTGAGAACATAGTCTGACACAGAGCTTGTGTCATGACCTGAGCCGAAATTAAGAGTTGAACACTCAACCGACTGAGCCACCCAGGCACCCCCTATATAGGCCCTTTTTAAATCTGCTTTGCTGGAACTTTCCATAAGGAGTCTCATATTGAACTTTTAAAGCCTCTGGAGGCCAGGAAGCCAAGCCAAAGATTGGCTATTAGAGTCACATGCAATATATATAGACTGGGTGAGTTCCAATCTTTTCAGGGTCCCCAGAATATCCTCAAGTTTTCTACACCTGCCAGGAAGTGACTTTTTTCTCATCTGGTAAGTGAGCTGGAAACCCTGTAAGCAAAGAACTAGGCTGTTTTTTCAAGGGGCTTTAATGGCTCCTTAAAGCGGTCTGTCTCATTCCTTAAAGAGTCTATGCATGTCTCTCTCAAATACAACATTCCATAAAGCCTTGGTAATATAACCGATGTTTCCAATTGCGTCCTCTTACAGGAAGAACAGATGCTTAGTGCACTTATGCAAATAAAAAGATAACCATGAGGGGCACCTGGGTGGCGCAGTCGGTTAAGCGTCCGACTTCAGCCAGGTCACGATCTCGCGGTCCGGGAGTTCGAGCCCCGCGTCAGGCTCTGGGCTGATGGCTCAGAGCCTGGAGCCTGTTTCCGATTCTGTGTCTCCCTCTCTCTCTGCCCCTCCCCCCGTTCATGCTCTGTCTCTCTCTGTCCCAAAAATAAATAAAAACGTTAAAAAAAAAAAAAAAAGATAACCATGAAAATACCAGGGTGCTCACTGAGGGTTTCCAAATTCTGGAGGGTTAAGGCAGGGAGAAAAAGATAACTGTTTTGATTATTCACCAAGGTGTATTTTACCAAACTTCTTCTGTAAGTTATGCTTAGCTTAAGAGAAAATTTTTCTTTAAATTGGGAAAAACAAAACATTTTTAAAAAATCAACAAAAAGTCATGAAAATTACAATCATCTTCATCAGTTCATTCAGGCCCATGCTAATTTTTGTCCTGCCTAGATCCAGTTTGCCCATTGGCTCTGGAAATTCTTACCCAGTTCAGTTTTATAATCTTAAGGTTGTCAGAAACCTGTATTCTAGAGTACTTTCCATGAGTTTCCTTGAAGATGAAGTACTTTGCAAACACTTTTGGAAAAGCATCCGAGTGAAATACTTACTCTCTGTAAAGGATAAAGACTTAAAAATGGCCATGGTTAGAGATCTAATGAGAGTTCATTACCATGCAGTTGACAAGGAAATTTGGTTATTTCTGTGACAAACAACACTTCAAGATAACTAGAGTTACAAGTGATAACATTACACCAGGACATAGCAGATTTTTAGCAATTTCATACAATTTCTAGAACACTTATAAATATATATCTATACAATTATAATCTAAGAAAGTTTAGTATTTTGGGAAGCTTATCAAAAATATCAAAGTTCTGGACACTTGAATAATAGGATCACAGGCCACTGTGAAACAATACCTACTTAACCAAAGTGACAAAGACTTCACAGGTCTTTGTAATATACAAGGTTACATTATTCTGAGCAAAGCTTAGCTCTTTTAGTATCAAGAGAATTAGGTTTACTTACATGATTAAATCCCTGATGATAAAGATAACATGAAGTTTAGGGGATTATTTTGATAAAACACAAAATCTTTGCTTTTTAGGCAGATTACTTTAAAAGTTAAAACAAATAAACAAATAAACAACCTTTTACAATCTCTTACCAAAAGCAGACCAATAGTACAAGACATTGCCGTTGTTTAACAGAAAGAAAACCAAATTCTAATTTTGTACCAGTTCACTCTTGATATTAAGGTTCTTTTACTCACTTAAATTCATTCCAGTCTTAGCCACTCCTGAGCATGCATAAAATTTATTTCTAAGGATTACTTTCCACAAGCCTTCTACAACTTTCAGATTTTGTTCTGTTCTTCTTTCCCATTTTGAAATAACAAGTTTTACTATTAGACAAATTTACTTTTTTCCCCTTCAACAAAAATGCATTTTTATTTCTCATACATTCTTTTACTAAAAACACATATCCTAATTTCCTTGTATATGAAGATGTTTCCCTTATTATGTCTGGTAATTTTAGTTACATATATATATTTTTTTACTTTTTTTAATGTTTATTTATTTTTGAGAGAGAGAGAGAGACAGAGTGCGACCAGGGGAGGGGAGGAGAGAGAGGGAGACACAGAATCAGAAGCAGGCTCCAGGCTCTGAGTTGTCAGCACAGAACCTGATGCAGTGTTCACGCTCACTAACCGTGAGATCATGACCTGAGCCAAAGTCAGATGCCCAACCAAGCCACCCAGATACCCCTAGTTACATATTTTAATTAACATTTTTAATGCTTAGAAATCTTAATCTCTAGTAAAAACTAAGAAGTAAGCAACTGTAAGCTGTTATACCGTTATTCTCTACATTAGCAAATTTATGAATACATTTTATAATTTCTAGAAGCATGTGCTACTTCATAGTATAATCTTTCAACAAAGCACAAAGCATGTTTAACTTTATTTTCTCTTTAATTAGGCCAAAAGTAGATAAATGTTTGTTTACTAATTAGTGTTTCACTATTTTATTTTATTTGGAAATGATCTAGATATTCAATGGATTTCTATTATTTAACCTAACTGAGCAAAATTCTAAAGTTTCAAGTTATCAAAAAGATTTGGAAATGTGAAAATTAATGATGAGAAACCTCCCTAAAATTGAGTCAGGAGGTTTGGCAGTGGGAGCTACCATGACTTACCACTCATCTTCAATTACAGATCCAGCTGGGAGAGAGGGACCTTGTACATGGATCCTACTTTTCTTTTTTTAAGTTATTTATTTATTTTGAGAGAGAGAGAGAGAGAGAGAGAGAGAGAGAGAGAGAGAGAGAGAGTATGAGCAGGGCAAGGGGCAGAGAGATTGATCCTAAGAAGGCCCTGTGCTGTCAGTGCCCCACATGGGGCTCAACCTCACAAACCATGAGATCATGACCTGAGCCAAAAATCAAGTTGGACACAACCCACTGAGCCACGCAGGTGCCCCATACATGGATGCTATTTTAGATACTATTTTACTATCCCAGAAGGAGGAAGAAAAGCTTTCAGCATCCCAGCAAGAGCCCAGCCACTGAAAGATGGTCACAATTCAGCTAATGAAAAGCCGCCATACCTTCAGTTCCCAGTTTACTCCAATGAATATTAAGTTGATAACCTCCTTCCCAACTTCCTGCTTTCCTCTATGTAAAATCATCCATTTGGTTTTTGTTGTTGTTGTTGTTGTTGTTGTTGTTGTTTTTAGCAGACTTGCATATGGTTTTACCACAGCTTACTTGTCTGGATTGCAATTCTCTGCTATTCCTGAATAAACCCATCTTTTGCTAGTGAAATAACTGGCAGTTTGGTTTTTAACATTAGCTATTACTTAGTGGCCCATATGGTGATCCAGAAAAGACCCCCAACAGCTCTGAGGCTGGTGAGCAAATGGGTTACGGTACCCATAGGGCCAGCTGGGCTTATTGCTTTCTCGCCGGTGACGGGGTTTGAGGTAAATGTTTTTCCAGATTTTGAGCTCCACGCTTTGTGTTTGAGCTCTCCAGGCTTTGTTTGGTATCTGTTTTAAGGCCTTGGTTTTGTTTTTATCTCTAAGATTACTCATTTGGCTTTCAGTACAACTCTTTTTTGGACTCACAATATTCCTGATGGAACTGTGGAACGGTGCTACCTTTTGGTCTGAGTCCTTTTTAGGATTGGACTACTCCAGGTGGAAGTGAGCTGGCCTTCGGTCCAATTCCTGCTTGGAATGGGATTGGACTGCCCCTTACTGTGCTGGTCTTGGTCTGATTCCTTTTGGAATCAGGTTGTTTCTGAAAACCTCTAAAAAATGGGATCCCAGTCATCATAATGCCTTGATTGTTCTCCACCCCCCAACCTCCACTCCCATACACCCTTGCTCTGACTCTGACCAGTTTTATGTTTAAAAACTATGTTCTCCCTGCATGCACACTTATAACTAAGTGGACTTACTTAACCAAAAGTAATTTGAAACTTCAATGGCTATTATGACGAATTTTTGATCTCCCCACACTTCTTTTGCTCAAAATTAAGTTAGAAAGCCATGGTTCCTTAAAAGAATAGAAAAGGGGGTCGCCTGGGTGGCACAGTCGATTAAGCGTCCAACTTCTGCTTAGGTCATGATCTCACAGTTCATGCGTTTGAGCCCCGCATCAGGCTCTGTGCTGACAGCTCAGAGCCTGGAGCCTGCTTCGGATTCTGTGTCTCCCTTGCTCTCTGCAACACCCCCCCCCCCCCCCGCTCATGCTCTGTCTCTCTCTCCGTCAAAAATAAATAAACATTAAAAAAGAAAAACTTAAAAAAAATAGAAAAGGAAAAGAAAAAAAAAACTAACAGGATTCCTATTTTAAGTGGTACCTCAAGACTTCCAGATATTTTTAGGATTCTAAGTTTGCCTTTTTGCAAAATACTATTTCTAAATTGACTGAGGCAAACAATTGAAAGAGGAAAATGGCTTCTGAGGCATCTTTTTCCCCCTTTTCCATCTTTTTTGTCTGTAGACACATGGTGGCCATCTTGTGCTCAGGCCCCACCTCCAATGCCATTTTGCTCTGTTCTGTCTGCTGAACTTACTTTTTCCTCTGAATCTCTCCCCTTTCACTCCTCTCCTGAGCCTATTGAAACTGCCTTTAAAAAAAAATTAATGTTTATTTCTTTTTGAGAGAGAAAGAGACAGAGAGTGAGCAGGGGAGGGGCAGAGAGAGGGAGACACAGAATCCGAAGCAGGCTCCAGGCTCCTAGCTGTCCGCACAGAGCCCAACGTGGAGTTTGAACTCATAAACTGCAAGATCATGACCTGAGCCAAAGTTGGACGAACCAATTGAGCCACCCAGGCGCCCCAATAAATAAATAAACTTTAAAAAATATTATGATCCTCCTTTATTTTTTTAATGTTTTAAAAACATTTGTTAATTTTTGATAGAGAGCATGAAGAGGGGAGGGGCAAAGAGAGAGGGGGATGGAGGACCTGAAGTGGGCTCTGTGCTGACAGTAGCGAGCTTGAGGTGAGGCTTCGACCAAGAGAACATGACCTGAACAAAAGTTGGATGCTCAACCAACTGAACCACCCAGGTGACCCACTGATTCTCCTTTAAATGTTGGATCCACCCAGGTAGCATTTAACTCTATATTTATTAATGATCTTAACTGAGATCTTTCTCTTTTAGTTAAAAGGACCAGGATGGAATGGGAAATTGCCTGCTCCAAATTTAGTTAATAAGGCAAACTAGCTTGCTCACATCCTAAATGAGTTGCCTAAAAGAAAGACCACTAAAATTCTCAATTTTCAATTCTGGCAAATGAAGGTCCCTAAACAAAACAAAAAACCTAGTTTTTGCTACTATTGCAAAGGGTCAGGGCACTACAAAAATATTGTTACAAATTTAAGCACTCTGGTGTCTTCAGCCCTCTAGCCAGCCTTTCCAATGTCCTCCCAATTCCAGGAAGAGGGTTCTGAGGAACTACATAGGTTCTTCCCAGTCTTTTCCCTTAATCAGCTTGAGAAACCATTCTCCAGATTGGGAATGAATCTATGTAGTGAAACCAGAGCTATGCTCTCAGTACACAACTCCACTGCTATAAAGTAGCTCCTGCCTCAGGGCACTAAAACAGTTCAGGGGGTCTTTAACAAACCTCAACAGGTTCCTGTCTCTGAACCTCTTCCCTTTTGTTTCAGTTTTTTGAGAGATGCTCATCGTTTTCCCCTCTTAATTCTTCCATCCCGATTAATTTATTGAGCTGAGATTCCATAGAAAACTATCATGCCAGAATTTCTCCCAAAAGGGAGAATAATTCTAGAATCCCAAGGGAGAAATAATTCTAGAAGCTGACAGTAGTAATCAAAATAACCAACCAGGAGGATGAAATGACTCTCAGCCTCTTTTCTATGCTCCGTCCCTGATGGCACTATAACTGAGTCTGGGGACACTGAGCATTTGTTCCTATTGGATCAGCTACCACTCTCTTTATAGGCAAAATCTTCAACTGGTATCAGTAGAATCCACAGTGCGACTCCCATCAAGATTCAAATAGATCCCTCAAAACCTCTCCCCATAATTAATCAAGGCCCTATGGTAAAGAAGCCCTTCAGGGCATCAAGCCTATAACAGAAGATTACAAGGCTCAGGGCCTCATTATCCCCTTCATTAGTCCCTGTAATACTCTTATTTTACCTGTGAGAAAATCCAGTGTCTGAGGATGGAGGTTTGCCCACAACCTCTGAGCAATGAACAATACTGTTATCCTTTGGCATTCTCTTGTTCCTAACTCCCCAAGTGCTACTAACATCCATCCCCACTGAAAGCAAAATTTTTCACTGTAATTGATCTCTGGCATACATTTTTAGTATTCCAGTTGATAAAGACAGCCGGCATCATTTTGTTTTCACTTGGGAAGACAGTAATACACCTCCTGGACAGTAATGTCCCGGGTTCCAGAGAGTCCTTATTTTTCACAAAACATAGAAGCTGATTTAGAGAATATAGAGCTTTCTGCAGCATCTACCTTGTTGTAATACATAGGTGATTTGCTTCTCTGTTCTTCTTCTCAAACCTATTCACAGGAGGCAACATCCACCTGTTAAAACTTTTGGCCTTAAAGGGAAATAAAGTCTCAAAAACAAAAAATCCCAGTTTGTTCAAACTCAGATTAGATACTTAGAACATCTGATCCCAGAATAGGGGTGCATTTGGACCTGGATGAAACCCCTCATAACTGCTTAACACTGACAGATTACCTTCTGACTCCCCATGATAATTTATAGAAAATTTTCTAACCAATGCAGATTTTTCATGGTTTAGTGACAATTCTTATTTAAAAGTTAAAAGTGGTAAACATCATGCTGAGTATGCTATTACAACTCCCTTTGAAGTCACTGAGGCCACACCTTTCCCCTTGACTACTTCAGCCCAGCAGGCTGGGTTATATGCCCTTAGCCAGGCTTGCACTACTGAGAGTGTGGATGCCTTTGGGATAGCTCATGATTTTGGAATGTTATGGAAATGAGATTTCCTTATCTCCAATGGGAATAAGATTAAAAATGGCTGTCATGTCCAAAATTTATTAGATGCCATTCATTCGCCAGTGGCTGTAGCTATTATTAAGTTTCATGGGTGTTCCAGACTCAATCCCTAGACCCAGAGTAATCCAATTCACTGATATTTCCACTAAAAATGCTGCTTTCATGGAAATCAATAGCCAGGTCTTTGTCATGGTACAAGAGGATGTTCTCCTAAATGACAATTTGGACAAATTGACCGCAGATGCCCAACAATTGGCCCCAGTAAGGAGAAATAATATTGGAAATCTAATAATTGTCAGTTCACTAAAAATAAAGAACAATCCAAATAATGATCTGGCCCTTCCAGAAATCCTTAAATTCCCAACACTTACAACCATACATGCATTAAACCATTGGTCTGCTGACAAAATTATAATACTCATGAATCAATGTTGGTTGGAAAAGTTAATAAGGCCACAAAAAGTGCCTACTCTTGCTTGTTTCACCTGTCCAAAGTACAATCCTGGGAAACCTGTCCATACCACCTCTGTGTATTTTAAATTGCCCAATGGACCATTTGAGTTTTGGCATATGGATTTCATGCAGCTCCCCCAATCTCATGGATATAAATATGTTTTAGTTATGGTTTGTATGTTTTCTCCCTGGACTAAGGATTTTCCTTTTAGACAGTCCAATACCTCTTTTGTGGCTAAAATTCCATTAGAAAGGATTATCCCTACCTGGGTAACCCTTCTCAAACAACATAGTGATCAGGGAACCTATTTACTGGTCAGGTCAACAAGTCTGTGCTACTTTTACAACACTTACATTGTACATACCATCCTCTATCCTCAGAGGTAGTCAAATGCACCAACGGTATTATTAAGACTCAATTTGCAAAAATTGCAGAAACTCTCCAAAAACCTTGGACTAAAGCATTGCTGTTTGTCCTCTAAATCTCAAATCTACCCCATTTGCAACGCAGACTCTCAGCCTTTGAGACAGTCACAGGACATCCAATATACATGGCCCCTGCCTCCTTTTATCCATAGTTGATAAAAGGATATATACTTCAATAGCATGAAGACCTAATTGATTCTATTAAAAATAACCACCCTTGAGGAGTGCCAGGCTGGCTCAGTTGGTTAAGCATCTGACTCTTGATTTCAGCTCAGGTCATGATCTCAGAGTCATGATCTCATGACCTCAGGACTCTGTGCTGACAATGTGGAGCCTACTTGGGATTCTCCCTCTCCCTCTCTCTCTCTCTCTGCCCCTCCCCTCTCATGTATGTGCTCTCTGTCTTTCTCTCTCCCTCAAAATAAATAAATAAACTTAAAAATAAATAAATAAACTTTTAAAAATAATAAATAACCATGCTTTAGAAATCTTTTTACAATGTACCCTTGGGAGATGATGACAAGCATCACAACTTGCAACCTAGAAATTTTGTCTCTTGAAAAAAAATCTCCAGAACGATTCTTCAATGTCACTGGAAAGGCCCTTACTAGGTGCTATTAACCAACTTTGTGCTACCAAACTCCAAAGGATAGATTCTGGATTCACGTGACACATGTAAAGAAAGCACCAAACCCTGAAGGAAACTGCACACCACTGGTGACCTGAAAGTGAAGATTTCCTGGAATTGAAGCAGACAATACCTGATGAGACAGTTTTCCCAAGACGGTCATACCAGTCCTTTTTCTCACTGTTGCTTCTGCTGTCTCTCTCATGGAAAGACAAGGCCCTTGTTTGTATCTCCCAAGCCCTTGCAAAAGGGGGAACCTCTTTTCTTTTCTTTTCTTTTCTTTTTTTTTTTCCCCTTAAAATAAGTTCTGTGCCCAACATGGGGCTTGAACTCACGATCACAAGATGAAGATTTGCATGTTATACCAACTGAGCCAGCCAGGCACCTAAAGAAACCTTTTTTGTTTTTTTTTTTTGTTTTTTTAATTATGGACTTTTGGAAATGGCTTGCTCATGATATCAAAACAAGTTAATTATCAAACAAGTTAATTTTTCATTTGCTTTTTCTGAAAGGTTAGAAGGTTCTGAATTCACAAAAGTCTCCTTTCGTCTGAACTATTAACTGCCTTTGGATTCTTTTCTTTCTTTTTTTTTTTTTTTTTTAGAGAGAGAGAGAGAGCACATGCATGCACACACACACACACACACACACACACAGAGCACAGGGGAGGAGCAGAGAGAGAGAGAGAGAGAGAGAGAGAGAGAATCTTAAGCAAGCTCCATGCTCAGTATGGAGCCCAGTCTCATGACAGTGATCATGACCTGAGCCAAAATCAAGAGTTTGATGCTTAACTTACTGAGCCACCCAGATGCCCCTGACTTTGGATTCTCATCCAAATTTATGGCCTCTGATTTTGCAACCTTACAGTTTGTATTATCAATAGCACATTTTTTCCAAATTGTTCTTATGAAATAACAATACTGTTTTAAAACATCTTTGAAGTTTTGCTCTTTTACAATGCACATCAGCTATTGTTTCATGTTTATACCTACACTGTAGCTTCCCAAATGCACTCAGTTAATTCTTCCAGTGTGCTCTTGCACTGTTCACTATCATGCTTTCTTGGTTGCTTTAAGCAGAGACTTCAGGAGGCATACCTGACTCCAGGTTAACCATTTGGGGAGAACTTTCCTCCCCTATGACAGAATAAGTGCCCATAAATATCTCAGTTGGCTATTTTCAGACCTACAGTACTGGTTTAGAACCATCTATAATTTTGAATTGTTATGTTACTTCTGTTTGGCAAATTTATTTTAAGTCATATATTTTGTTGTTTGTTGATTTTTTAAAAGATGTACCCAGTAGGGTGCTGTTAGCTCAATGCTTCAAGATGATCCCCAATACTTATGACCTTGAGAAAGAAACTTTAGATGAGAAGTACCTGAGGGTTCTCCCTATCTAACCTTCCTTGTTACTCAAATGTGGCCTGAAGAATTTTCCAACTGCTAAGCACTTTCCCTCTGACACAGGACATGACAACCAGCAAAGGTTCTTCCTTGCACTGAGGCACAAAACCACTAATATAAAGAACCTGACTACTGGTCACCAATGCTTTCAAAAAAAGATCTCAATCAAAAGGAAAAAATGTGAAAATTAATTAGGTGTAACCTCACTAAAATTGAGTCTGGAAGTTCAGCAGAGGGAGCTGTCATGTTTCAACACTTATCCTCAATTGCAAATCCAACCAGAAGGGACAGACCTTGCGCATGGATGCTATTTTAGATATATTTTACTATCCCAGCAGGAGGAAGAAAGATTTTCCTCATGCCCCCCAGCAACAGTCCAGCCAATGAGAGAAGGTCACAACTCAGCCAATGAAAAGCTAGTATACCTCCAGATCCCAATTTCCTCCAATTGTATTGATAACAACTTTTCCAAATTTCCACTTGCCTCTAAAAAATCATTCCTTCCTTTTTGGGGACAAACTTGCCTATGTTTTGCCACAGCTTGCTCCAGATATCAATTCTCTGCTATTCTTGACTAAACCCATCTTTTCCTAGTAAAATAAGGAGAAATTTAATTTTTAAGGTTAACAAAAGTTACTTTTACGTACACATACTACACAATATAAATATTGCTAGCAAGTTTCCCTAAACTCTTATCCCACAAAGTATCTAACTCACTTGCTTCCAAAAATTACATTGAGACTTCCCATGAAAACTTCATGAGACATTAGACAAAGTCTGCCATTATCCCAAGCTATGTTTCTTCCTGACAAATTTTGTAACAGAGATATAATATAAACTTATTTGACTAGTAAACCCAGGTAGAATAAAAGTTGTATGTCTGCATTATATTTATGATAACTCTAAAGACATGTCTAATTTAATTAAACCAATCAACGTAAACTAATACCAAATATATTTCCAGATCACATAAATCTGAAAAGCATTTGGATCAGTTTGTTATATTACTGTGAACTTTAGGAATACTTAATTGATAAGTACTTAATTCTAAGCCAATTAAATAGAGCTCTTTACAAATCACTTTGACAACACAATCTGGAGGTAGAAAAATATAACACATCATATATATATATATATATATATATATATATATATATATATATACACCCCACACACACATATATATGTATGTGTATATATGTATATATCTAATATATACACACACTATATATACACTAGAGAGAGAGACATATAACCATTCAGACCGACATAGAGACCCTCCACAGTTATGGCCTTAAAATTTTAGCCATGAGTCAGGTCTATTTCAATTTTCCCCTTCCTTAAGTGGAAACAATTCTGTTTCCAATCTGATATTTTACAATATCTACAAGCATTTTAATATGATGGAGGGAGGTTTGGAATTGGTAAAGATCAGTGAGGTACATTTCTGGTTTTTGTAGAGACCTGCAAGACAAAATAGTCATTGCCCATTCCCCAAACAACCAGATTACAGCCAGAATATCAAGGAACTGGCCCATCTTTCCAACTAAATTTATTTATTTTTGTATCAAGGAGATTTCTACCTGAAAGGCTATATAATTTAGATCTATTGATATTGGGAGACATGAATTCTTTGTGATGGGGATCCAGCATACTCCCACAAAGGACATTGCATTGCAAGGCCTGAAGCAGGCAGAGGCTGGTTACAGAGCCCCAGAAAGTAGGAGGGATTGGAAGAGACAGCAAAGCAAACTCAGTCACCAGTCTCAGGAGCTTCTGCTAAATTCACTTCCTGGTCTTAGTACTTACGTGAATAACCTGTATCCTTGGAACTGGAGATAAGGTTGGAGTGCTCTCTGTAAATCTTTTAGGGGAAGAAAAGTTAAAATAGACAGATGGAACTAAGACAAGGAAACCAAAGGGAACCCATGAAAAAATAGGTGTGTGTGTGTGTGTGTGTGTGTGTGTGTTTTCTTTGCTCTTTTCCTGCTTCTATTCTTGCTAGGACTTGCATCTCAACCTTACACGTGCTTTAATATATGTCCTCTTTGTAAAGGTCAAGTTAATGATTTCTTTGGAGTCTTCCAGCACAATAGATAACATCTAAGGAGTGACCAGGCCAGGTCCAAATGTTTATTTTCCAAGACCACTGACTCACCAAGACCTCTAGCTCCAGGGCATAAGCAACTTGTGGAGGACACCTGAGCATTTGTCCTTATTTGACCAGTTCCTGGATGCCTGACAGGACACGTACATCAGACTGTTGTCCTCAGTAAAAACCTGGATCCCAATCAAAGATGAGACTCATTCTTCTTCTCCTTTCTTTTTTTTTTTTTAAGCTTCCTTAAGTTTTTTTTTTAATTTTTTTAACGTTTTTATTTATTTTTGAGACAGAGAGAGACAGAGCATGAATGGGGGAGGGGCAGAGAGAGAAGGAGACACAGAATCGGAAGCAGGCTCCAGGCTCTGAGCCATCAGCCCAGAGCCCGACGCGGGGCCTGAACTCACGGACTGTGAGATCGTGACCTGAGCCGAAGTCGGATGCTAAACCGACTGAGGCACCCAGGCGCCCCTCTTCTTCTCCTTTCTGAATCATCCAGATGCTCTATCTGTATCTGCTCTATCTCTGCAATAAACTCTGCTCTCACTTCCTACTGGCTTATGTTTAATTTCTCTCCTGGGCATAGCCAAGGACCCTTTTGGATGGTCCTGCAGGACCCCTCTGGGTCCTTGGACCTGGCCTGCCTGCATCAGAGCCAAATTTTGAGAAGGGCAATTTACATTGGATATGAATGTTAATTTTTGTTCAAAAATTGTCTAATTTCTGTTCTTTCATCTTGTTAAGAGAGTCCCTAAGGTTAGACATTATAATTATATCTTTTTTATTTGGCCTTTCCATAAGTACCAATAAGATATTTATTTAGGATGAGAGCACTCTAAAGAGGTTTTTTCAATATAGAAGTTTCTCCAAATGTTCCATCATCTGGCCATTGATGATGAGGATCTACTAATCTTAATAGGGACTCAAACCAATAAGCCTTTTTATGGGTTAATCATGGATGCAAGAAGCATCCTCAAGGAGAATGCAAGAGGTGCAGGCCTCACAAGATCCAGACAGGTCACTTCCAGAGTCAGCCTTGAAAGCACAAGCACTAATTATAAGGGGCTGAGTTTTAAAGGACTTTTCCAAACAAAGGGAATCACGTTCCCCCTTTCCCCCACTTTTTTTTACTTCCTAAGTTGGGATCCATAGCCTATTCAGCTCCCTGTCAGACAAATAGGCATCCTCCAACTGGTAAAGACCAGGGAGAACATTCTCACTGGTCAGAAAATAGAAAATAGAAAACAGTGATCATCTCTGGGAAGACAAAGAAAGACTAGAAAACAAGAATTCTTATCACCAGATCTTTACCAGTGTTGCTATACCCAAGGAATGAATTCTGCAAATATTTTCTCCAGCTTATCTTAAGTTAGAAAAGAAAAATATATTCTCACTTCCCCTGAATCCTGCAAGCAGAGATCCTGGAGACTGATACGGTATTAATCTTACCTTCTGCCAGCATTTTGTCAAAGGTTCCAAGATCTGCAGCAGCCCCAGAGCCAGCAGTGTCCAGCCAGTGAAAAATCCCATCCAGGTTGCCAAAACTTCAGGGGCAGAAGATTTTTTGTCTTCCTTTCTAGCTTTCTTGGCTAGTCTACGAATTACACTGATATTACATTAACAGAAGAAAACCAAACAAATGTTTAGTAATGTGTATACACGGGAGAGACCCAGAAAAACTGAGTAACTCTCTGAAATTGCCAAAGCCATCACCTTAAAACCATCTTCAGATAAAGACAAAACGAGATATTGGGGGTGGACAGTCAGTTATGAGAGATTATCTGGACATGCACTGGAAACAAGGGTAAGGTTATTCAGACCTAAGTCATTGCCTTCTCCACTGATAATAGTTTCTAAAGATTGAGTCATCCTTCTCTTCCTGGTACAGCAAGGGAGACACCCTTACAAATAAAGATTTTCCTTATACATGTACACGTCTCTTTAAAAAAGGTAACTTCTGTTTGGTTTTTAGAGCTCCTATGTTTGCAGTTTCTTAAAAATTAATCAGCCTAAAATAATCCTTATACCAAAGAGACATATTTTGGGGTGGCAAATGGTGCCTCTACATTGGCTATAATGGATAAATTCCCAAATCTCCATGGTTTAACAAAATAAAAGTTTATTTTTCATTCTCACAGTTGTGCTATGCAGGAGTTGCTGGTTGGACAGTTCACCAACCAATGACTTGGGGACCTGGGCTCCCTTCTTATAATAGCTCCCAAGATCCACTTGAGGGGACCTTTAAACCAACCACCTGAAAGTGAAAAACAGCATGGAGGATGACAACAGGAAAGCAATTATGGGCTAAGCTTAAACGTGTACACAATTTTCCCGCCCACGTTCTATGGCTGTGTCAAACAAGTGAAGCTGAGAAAGATTTTGTCATGTGCCAGATAGAAAAAGAAATGTGTTTGATATTCTGCAGCAAGGTCTGCACAAAAGTAGAGTAATAAAGGGCACTTTCACAGAGGCATTAATTCCTCCACTAACTTTTCAGAAATATGGTCCACTTTCCAGGTGGACAATACATTGTGAAGAGCATCCCAGGCAGAAGTAAAACAAGGATAAGTAATAATACAGGGTATTGGAGGAAGAGTAGGTTGTATGGTGTGACTGGAGTGGAAGAAACAAGGGTGCAGGATGGGAAACTGGGAGAACACTTAGCTCATCTCTACAAAACTTACCAAATATTTATAATATGTTTCATATATACTTTTAGGAGCTGAAATGAGGAAAAACATAAAGAACAAGTCTCATCCTCAAAGAGCCTCCAGTTCAGTGGATTCCACAAAATAGAGAACTGTGATTAAAATACAAGATAGACAGAAAGAAAGAAAGAAAGAAAGAAAGAAAGAAAGAAAGAAAGAAAGAAAGAAAGAAAGAAAGAAAGAAAGAAAGAGAGGGCTTTTTCCTAGATAGCTTAGTCAGTTAAGCATCTGACTTCAGCTTAGGTCATGATCTCACGGTTCGTGGGTTCAAACCTCGCAGCAGGTTCTGTGCTGACAGCTCACAGCCTGGAGCCTGCTTCGGAATCTGTGTGTGTCTCTCTCTGTCCCTCCTCTTCTCTGCTCTGTCTCTCTCTGTCTCTGAAAAATGAATAAATGTTAAAAAAAATTTTTAAATAAATAAAATAAAATACAAGATAGACTCCAGACAAACTTAAGAGAAGAATCAATAGGACTTTGTGTGTGATTGGATAGGAGGTGGTAAGAAAGGTGAGAACAATAGATGGGGGGTAACAAAAGAAATACAAAATAATTTCCAGACTTTAATTTGGGAGACTATGTAATTAGGAGAGAGAATATAGGAACAGAAATATGTTTGGGGATGCGTAGAATCAATTGATGAAATTAATTTTAAACTTTTGAGCTCCAGGAACTTATGGAGCATTCACGTCAAGACTAGCAAGTCTTTAAAATCACATACCTAAGTGCGATTAAAATAAGCACCACATATACTAAAATTGGGACAATACAAAGAAGAATAGCATGGCCCCTGTGCAAGGATGGCACACAGATTTGTTAAACACTCCATATTTTTCAAAAAATGTTGTTGTCCCTTGGTCTCAGCTGGCTAGAACTGGGCTCTATCAGTTGTCTCTTTCTTTGCTCTATTTGCTGCATCTCCTACTTGAACTACTTTTCAGTTGGCCAATAAATACTTTTTTATTGTATAATAAAAAAAAATAGCCTTCAATAAAACCTCATGTAGGTATCACTCCATTAGATGAAAGATTTTTAAAAAGAAAGGACTTCCTCACCTTCTCTGTCCCTTGTAGATTTCTACCCATTCATAAGAATGAAACTACTTCCTTTATTATATGCCATTAGTAATCTTCTAATTGACAAAATTAGTAGATTCTTTTCATTCTGCCTACCAGAAGTCTTTGGGAATATGACACTGTTTGATCATCCCCGCTCTAATTAACACTACCTGACACTTTAAGTGTGATGACAGTGCTCTTTTCTGATGTTCTGACTAACTGACTAACTTATTAACATCTTACTGACTGGTTAGACATTCTTACTAACCGCTGAGCTTCTTGGATGACTCCCCTGCCTCTCCCTCTTTCCATATTTGGTCCCCTCTCCTTTCTTCTTCCATATGTCAACCTCCCCTACATCTCTGTCCTCAGCTACCAATTGCATCAAGGGTCTTACTCACAGGCCTCCAGAGAGGAGGGAGGTGGCCCAAATGAATGGGGAATATATGCATATGCATACCTTGAGTGAAGAGTTGGATTCATGATGAAAAAAGGCAGCTATTCCTCAGTTCCCTTTTATATTTGACTTATGAAAATGCCAAGCACTATGCCCAGATCACTGCTTTATTAAGAAAAGCCACCCAATCTGCTTTTTTTCAAATATTATAGAACAGTAAATGGTAACCCATTTGTTTATTTATTTAGTTATGTATGTATGTATATATGCATTTATTTATTTAATATAGGATGATAACGTTAGGGATTCAGGGCAGGCTGCCCCAAGAAGGGTCAGTTTGGCATAAAGTTTATTTTGAGTTAAAAGTAATAAAAACCCAGCAGATGCAGGGAAAGCTCTCTGCCTCTGCCATAGCTGCCTACATTTACATAGGAAAGGAGAGCCTGTACCAGGAGGAGAGCTATTTACAGAGACTCCCCCTTACCTAAGGAACTTATCTGCATAATAGGACAACCTTGTTTTTCCAAACATCTCCTTTCACCTTCCTGCTAATGAGCTTTCTCCCTTGTATCCTCAGTCCTCGCCCCCTCTCCTTAGCTCATATATGCTCCTGGTTGCCTCATCGTCTTCAGAATTTCATGCCTCTGTAGATTCCCTGTATGTATGCCTATTAAATTTGATTTTCTCCTGTTAATCTGTCTCATGTCAACTGGATTCTAAGTCCAGCTAGAAGGACCATAGGGCAGAGGAAGGTCTTTCTCCCTGACAATATTACGTGGTAGCCCATTTATTTGTTAAAATCTACTTAGGAGGAAAAAAAATGCATTCCTCAAGGTTGCTAATTTGTCATCTCTGACATAATTGTTACAAATGACTCCTGAATTAATATCAACTGTCCTGACCTCTGTCCTTAGGTACAGTATCAGGGCTCCAGCTGTGAACTGGGTATCTCCATCTTGTTATCACCCAGGTACCTCAAATTCAAGATACTCCACAATGAGATGTGTGGAAATTGGCAGGTGTAATTTCTATTATCTTCACAAATATGCTTCAGGACAAGCTTTGAACATTCTATATCCATCACCTTAATTTACATGTCAATGCTAAAGTTAAGCTAGAATTCAGAACTCTGAATGACTCATATGCAATTAGGCTACTTTAGTGTGTTGAACAATCTATATATAACAAGAATAACAATAATGGTAGATATAATACAAACAATAGTAGTCAGTATCCACTGTTTCTATTAGTGTATTAGGCATTATGTTAAGTATTTTACATGCATTAACTTAAAGAATCTTCACAACAACTGTAAGAGAAAAGTACTATCATTATTTCCCTTTTATATGTGAGGAAACATAGGCTCAAATAAGTTCCCCAAATAATCTTAGTACTAAATATATGGTTTCAGTATCTAAATCGAGACATGACCGATCTAAAAGCCTTCTAAACACCACACTCTATTGCCCATTCCAACCTATACCAAATTGTGGTGGTTGAAAATGAAGTTCACAATTTTTTGAACACTTTTGATGAGAAATCTATCATAAAGAATAAATTCTTTTTCCAGAACGGTGCTGTGCAATTAGGACCTTTGGGTCAAGGCAGATTGGTTACCCTCTATCCGTGGGAACATTGGCAATTATGGTGGGTCCAGCATCATTCTCTTCTTTGAGTCTTAGAACTTCTTCTTTCCCCATGGGGACTGCCTGTTTCCCCTTCTGGAGGTTGGGTTGGCAATGTAAGAGCCATGCCTATCCTATCACACTGCAGGATTAGGAATGTGTATTAGTTTGCCAGGGCTGCCACAACAAAGTACCAAAGACTGGTGGCTTAAACAATAGAAATTTATTTTCTCTTAGTTCTAAGGGCTGGTCATCTGAGATCCATGTATCAGCAGGGTTGATTTTTTTTGAGGCCTCACTCCTAGGGTTGCAGATGGCCTTCTCCACGTGTCTTCACATGGTCTTCCCCTCTGTACATGTCTGTGTCTAAATTTCCTCTTCTTATAAAAATGTCAGTCATACTGGATTTGAGCCCAACCTAAATGACTTTATTTTAACTTAATTACCTCCCTAAAGAAACTGTCTCAAGAAGTATAGTCACATTCTGAGGTACTAGGAGTTACAATTTTGATCTATGAATTTGGGAAGAACACAACTTGGCCTATAACAGGATGTAACCAAAGCTAGCCAATCAGTACATCCCATGCTCCTAAAGAGAGAGGTTGGTCCTATGGGTATATTTTTCAAGCAAGTTTAAGCATTGCCTGTTTAAGGATTGATAGGAATGTAGAAAAAGGAAGATCTTTTCCTATTCTCTGAGAGTCCTAGTTCCAAGGATGATACAGGTTTGAAAGCTTATCCATAAGCTGCAAAGTTTCTCTTTGCAGCCATGTAGAGAAAATCTGTAAGGATCAACATAAGAAAAGCAAACATAGGAGATGGAAAGAAGAGAGAATTCTGGTGATATCATTTGTCCAAAAATATCCAGCCATGCCTAAACCTAGTGAACCCCCATAACTCTTACTTGAAGCCATACATTTTTGTTTCATTAAACCAGTCTGAATTAGAATTCTGTCACTTTCAGGGAGGCTGGGTGACTCAGTCAGTTAAGCATCTAACTCTTGATCTCAGCACAGGACTTGATTTCAGCATTGTGAGTTCAAGCCCCATGTTGAGCTCCATGCTGGGTGTGCAAACTAATTTAAAAAAAAAAGTTTAGAATTCTGTCACTTTCAACTGAAAGAGGTCTGATAAACATACCTTGGAAAAAATAGTACCTTTGGCAGAGTAAGTTACATAGAACAACTAATGTTGTATTGGTGTAAATATAAATCATAGTTTACCAAACACTATTAATAGTCATTGCCTCTATTGAAACAATTCTAAGATGTGTTGCTTACAGTATGTTGCAGACCAAGTGATGACTATCCTCCAGAATATTTCCCTATATGGAATTTCTTGGTGAAGGTGGGGTAATGGCAAATTCTTGAGGTTAACGTGGGAACAACCAAATTTTTTACTGGGCTCCACCAACACACTCAGTTTAATGGATAGGACAAAAAGGTACGAACAATAAATTCACAGACAAAGACTTCTCCACCTCTCTTGTAATATAAATGTAAAACAAAGAAATTTGTCTTTTTTTTCAGCTGTAAAACTTGTGAAAATTTATAACAATCCTAGTGCCGATTATGAAGTATTTTCTAGCTCTCTTCCTAATAAGGAAATCCATTTTTTGGATTTGCAAAATGTAGATTTGCATTTCCTGGGCAAACTGTGATTAACTTCACTCATTAGTTATGGCTAAACAGGTTGTAATCATAAATGATAACTTTCACTTCTAGGCCAAAACATTTAATCGCTAATGCAAAACTCTCCAGACCTCTCCTGGGTAGGATTCCAGAAAGGAGGACACAGAGCAAAGTGCCCACTTAGCCCACAAAAGGTATATAGTTTGAGCAAGATAAACACATAAGTTGTAAATCGCTGAGGTTTGGGCTTGCTTGTTATTGTGGATTACATAGTTTATTCTGACTGAGATGAAACGTAAAATGTGGTAACAGCCTATTTTGACAAAGTGTGTTAAAATTGCACACTTTATATACTGTTATTGGCAGGTAAAATTGAGCAAACTTTTTGGAATAAACTTTGGCAGGATGTCTTAGGAGATTAAGAAATTATTCATTTTGTCTCCTGTACTTTACCCTAATATAAAAAGTAAAAAGGGAAGAGGTGCTAGCCCTGGTCACAATAGTTTTATTTTCCAGGAAGTTCAAAGCTAAATTTATTTTAATAAAGTTCCAATGTATTGTAAGTTAAAAGTACCCACTCTGTGAGTTCAGGCCATGTGTTAGGGTTCTCCAGAGAAACAGAACAAGTAGGACACATACAGATATTTATTTAGAAATTTATTGCAGGAGATTTATTATAGGAATTGGCTCATGTGGTTTTAGAGGCTGAGAGGTACCACATTCTGCTGTCTGCAAGTGGGAGAACCAGGAAAGTTGGTGGTATAATTCAGTCCAAGTTCAAAGGCCTGACAATCTTGAGGCCAATGGCATAACTCCAGGTCTGAGTTCAAAAGCCTGAGAACCAGGAACACTGATGTCAGAGCACAGGAGAAAATGGATGTCTCAGCTCAAGCAGAGAAGTGAATTCACTCTTTTTCCATTTTTTTTTTTGTTTTATTTATTTATTTTGAATGATGCTCACCCACACTGATTAGGGTTATCTTCTTTATTCAAGTCTACTGATTCAAATGCTAATCTCCTCCAAAGACCCCCCCCCCCCCCGCCATGGACAAACCCAGAAATAATATTTTACCAGCTCACTGGCACCACTTAGTGCAGTCAGGTTAACATCTAAACTTAACCACCTCAGGACACTTAATTATGAATTCAAGCTTTACCTCTCTTTGGCTGTTGTCATTTGCCCTATGCTTTGGTTTCTTCATCTTAAAAATGGGATTTCCAATATCACCAAAATTAATTGGATAGAATAAACATTCAGCAAATGTTAGCTATTAATAGAATCATTATATAAGACCTTATATTCTGTTCCCCACCTTGTCCAAGTCTATATTCTCTGTCCTAATTTATATATTCATACTACTGATGCTTTATTTCTGTATGTTAGGATATTATTGTAAACTTATTTTAGTTCTATTCAGTCATTTATGGAGTAAAGTAGAATATTACTGAAGGTGTTGTCAAATAGCATCGCCTCTCCATGTTGAGGTTCAGGACCAAATAATATCAAAATATCACTATTACTGGGTCACCTGGGTGACTCAGTCGGTTAAGTGCCCGACTTCAGCTCAGGTCATGATCTCACGGTTCATGAGCGCAAGCCCTGCGTGGGGCTCTGTGCTGATAGCCTGGAGCCTGTTTTGTATTTTGTCTGTCTCTCTCTCTGTCCCCCCTCCCCTCGATCTCTCTCTCTCTCTCTCTCAAAATAAACATTAAAAAAAATCAAAAATATCACCATTGTTGTTACTTGCAGAGGTGATTGGAGACTGTGGGCAGAGTGAACTTAAGACCTTATCCTGAAATGAACAAATGTAAGCCCTTGCTCCACTGATCCCCGGGAGGACCAGGAAGCTGCAGACCCACCACACTGGGGCAGGGTCCTCATCAAATGGCAAAGAGTTAACAACAATACGCCCCTTCTCCTGGCATAACAATTCAAGTAAAAGAAAGGGGAAGAAGTTCCATTGACTATATTTAACTACTTTTCCCAAACTCACCAATCAGGTAAGCTTCTCCTTTCCCCAAGAGTAGGTAAACATGAGAGATGGATAGAGACTGAAGGAATAACCCTGGCATAGGAAAACATGTGGCCAGGAAAACAGACATCTGTCCTCTGCCGTTTAACAGATTTTATTAACTGATTTCACTATTCTTAAACAGATCAGCCAGAGATGGCAATCACCTTGTGCAAGGACCAAAATCTATGTGCATAATCTTACTCTTCTCTTCTTAAGGGCTTTCCCTAACAGCAACCATGGCTCATTTAGATATTCGCCCTTACTTTATACCCAAGAAGGGTCTACAACAGGTCAGATGCCTTGAATAAATGAGCTCCAAACCACACCATACCCTACTCATTTCTTATGTTATCTCCTATTTCAAGTTCTTTCTGGCTAAATTGTTCAACATAGACCTTCAGAAGTTATGCAATAAAACCCAAAGATGCTCCAATAATCCTAAATATTAGAAATACACAAATTTTATATACTTCTCTTAGAAAGTATCCTGGAAGACACTAAAATAAAAAAAAAATTAAATTTCTTTATAAGTACAGTCCAAAGAGTTAAATTGTAAAATCCAATTATCTTCCCCTTGCAAGTTTCAAAGAAAGTAAAGTCCACATTTCTTTCTCTACTATTACTGCTGTGTCTTAGCAGAAGCATCTTATTCAGACACTAGGATGGGTTCTAAGTTTCTTCAGCAGCTGTGGCCTGAGATGCTTTTATTATTGAAATACATGTGGTCTCTCACTCACATGGATAAATCCCAGAGTTAACAGATTATTGCACGAGACAATCAAAACCTGCGCCCTTTAGCAGTGTAACCTGTTTCTTAAATTGGTCTCTTTTCTTCTCTATTTTATGTAAAGCTCTTATCCTTTGCAGGCTTTCAGGAACTAATTTCTTCTCCATTTTCATGATCTCTCAATTCTTGTCTCTTTCCAGGCCTTGCCATTTGATTTTCAAACATATTTTTTAGATCTCTGCAGTAATTACACAGTCACTAGGTTCTTTATGTCCAAAATCATCCACAGTTTACCTTCACAACCCTAGAATGGATAATCCCACCAAAACAATAACAAACCCTGCCCTGAATGTAATCTTCTGCCTGGCTTACCTTTAATATGATTCAATTTGTCTGTCTTCCCTTACAGTCCCAATTTTCAGTTTTTGAGTATATTCCCTCAGGACGCAGGACTCTTCATGCTGACTGTTCACCAGCAATAGCTTTGTCACCTCTAAACTCATTCAGCAATTCTTTGAAGAGTTTATGCTGTTCATCCCCTCTCAAATCTATTCAGACTTTCTGTAACCACTTAGAATAGCTGCCCCATCTTCAAGGGGAGGATTACAACTTGCACCTCCTGTATGTATCACTGGAGTGACAGTAAATGGATCCCAAGAACATTTCCTGCCTGGAGGCTGGGAATTGAGACAGAAGACATTAGTCATGCAGGCCAGTCCCAAATATACCTAAACTCCCAGTTGCCCCCACTGTTTCCCTCATCAGAGGTCTAATCCAAATCAAGATGAGATCCTCAATCACATTTCAAAGGAAGTGAGAAGTTTTAAAGTTTACCAATTTGAGCCTTGAGGCATGTAATTAGATTAACAGATGATATGCAACATGATAGGAAATATATCAGATAAAAATGGGATCGGCTGGGCTCCTAGGTGGCTCAGTCACTTAAGGTTAAGCTTTAAGGTTAAGCGTCCCACTCTTGATTTCGGCTAAGTTCATGATCTCGTGGGTTTATCAGATGGAACCGCATGTTGGGTTCTGTGCTGACAGTACGAGCCTGTTTGGGATTCTCTCTCCCTTTCTCTCTGTCTCTTTCCCACTCAAGCTCGCACACTCTTTTTTTTTTTTTTTTTTTTTTTTTAATTATTTGTTTTGAGAGAGACAGAGAGCATGAGTGGGCAAGGGTCAGGGAGAGAGGGAGAGAGAGAGAGAATCCCAAGCAGGCTCTGCAATGTCAGTACAGAGCCCAATGTGGGGCTAAAACTCATGAACTGTGAGATCATGAACTGAGCCAAAAACAAGAGTCGGAAGCTCAACCAACTGAGCCACCAACATGCCCCCACCTCTCTTTCTCAATGAATAAATAAACTTTAAAAAATGGGATTGGCAATTATGGGGGGTTTGTGTTGTATTTTTTATTTTATTCATTAGAAGTGCTCTTTATTTGTTTGCAAGACTCAGAGACTTGAGACTTCAAGCATAATAGAAGAAACTGTGATTTACTCTAGTAGTTTAAATTAAAATTTGTTTCAGAGATAGGGCACTTGGGTGGTTCATTCGGTTAAGCAACACACTCTTGATTTCATCTCGATCTTGCAAGGTCACAATCTTGCAGTCTCAGGACAGAGCCTGGGATCAAGCCCCACACTGGGCTCTATGCTGACAGAGTAGAGCCTGCTTGGAATTCTCTTTTTCTCCCTTTCCCTCTCTCAGAATAAGTTAATAAACTGAAAACAAATTTTTTTTCAGAGGTAAATATAGTAAGTTGTCTCAATTTATTGAAATCAGGCGGTAGTTCCATTATATTAGTACGTATAAGTTTTCGAATGTTAGAAATATTTCGTGATAAGGTATTTTTTTTTATTTCAAATTTGAGCCCAGCCAAGCACCAAGATGTTAGGTTTTTAGCTGCCAATGGTACCCTTTTCCCTCTCCAATTCAGAAACCGTTGAGAACACAGAAAGAAATCAGATGATTATAACATCATCTTTATCATTTGTGCAACAGCTTAGAGAATGTTGCTTTAGATCTTGAGCCAAGTGCCTTGCTAAACCTGATCCCTGGAATCGAATCACTGATCCAGCAGGGTAGCAGCCTGCAGACGTGGAGCCCCGCGTATCTCAGAGGATACGCATAAGCACATGCTCTTTGCAGGCAGGCAGATCTGAAAATACTGGCACAAGTCGCTACAGTGAACCGGAAGGGGCAAGAGAGAGTTCCCCTAGGTACTTAAAATATTCCATTTCTTGGTCTGCAGTCATTTCATGAGTATATAAATATGCAAACATCTGTCAAGCCGTACCCTGAAGATTTCCGTATTTCTCCACTGGTAATAATCAGCTAGGGCTGCCATAACATAATACTAGAGATAGAGTGGCTAAAACAATTGGGGATTATTTTCTTGCAGTTCTAGAAGCTGGAAGTCCAAAATCCAGGTACCGACAATGTTCTCCTGAGGTCTGCCTCCTTGGCTTGCACAGTGCTGACATACTCCTATATCCTCACATGGCCTTTTCTCTGTGCATACACATCCCTGGTGTCTCTTGATCTTCTTACAAGGACAACAGTCCTATTGGAATAAGGCCGCACCTTTGTGACCTCGTTTAACCTTAATTACCTTTTTAAAGGCCCTATCTCCAAATAAAGTCACATTGGGGGTAAAGGCTTCAACATCTTAATTTGGGCGAAGGAGGTACACACTTCAGTCCATAGCACCATATATGGTATATTCAATAACAGTATTTAAGTTTAAAAATAAATACAAGAAGGAAAGGTTTATAAAATTGGAATACTTTAATAAAAACAGAGATTGAATTCACTGTATGAGTTTAAGATATCCAATCCTTTCTGAGAAAAATATTGACAGGGAAAAGAGTACAAGAGACTGGAAGCCTATGGAAAAGAAAAAGTAATAGAGGGACCAAGGTCGGTTGGGATGGATCTGGAAGCAAAGATTAGGTGTTATTGCTTTACAGGTAGAAGTTAGTTTGGGAGAGACTAAACTCCCTTGTCCTGGTACCGGTTGATGTACCCAGGTGAGGCCCTCAGTTGTCCACTTTGTGATGCAGAGGTGGGAACACAAAGAGGGTGTGGGACTGGCCCTAAGGAAGGCAGTTGTGGGATAGCAGCAGGAAAGAAGTGACAGAGAGGGTAGGAAAGGAGAGAGGGAGAAAGGGAGGGGGGAAAGAGGCGGTAGACAGGAAGAAGGGTTGAATCAATACAACTCCACAAGAGACAAATATAGTATGCTTAATGTTTAAGTAAATAAACTCTGGAGGCTGACCGCCTAGGTTGATCTGCCAGCTCAGTCCCTTAAGTGTTATGTGCCGCGAGGAAATCACTAAGTTGCTTTATGCCTCACTTTCTCTTCTTTTCTTTTTTTTTAGTGTATTTATTTATTTTTGAGCAGGGCAGGTGGGGGGGGCGGGGGGACAAGGGACAGAGAGGGAGGGAGAGAATCCCAAGCAGGCTCCATGTTGACTGATAGTGGGGCTCCATCCCATGAACTGTGAGATCACGACCTGAGCCAAAATCAAGAGTCGGATGCCCAACTGACTGAGCCACCCAGGTTCCCCAGTTTTGTTATCTGTCAAAGGAAGTAAAAAATACTATCTACTTCATATGATAATTTGTAGAATCAAATGAGGTAATACATGTGCAGCTTGGCATATTTGGCATATGTTTAAGCACGTACTATATAAATGTCTACTGTTCCATCTGGGATCCAAGGTATGAACAAGAGATGAAAACCTTCCTGTCTCTGAAGATCAAGTGAACAGGCACGATGGGAAACAGTCTGTTCCTGATTCCACCCCCATGCTTGCTTCTCCTGCTGGGCCTAGATTTGTATAATTACAGCGGAACATAGCAAGCCTGGACAGATTGCTCTGTTTAGCCGTGCTGAGGTGGCTGGGAAGTGCACTGTAGTTCTCATGTGATTTGATTTAAGCCTTATATCTCCCAGCATAGACCTAATTTCCCATCTAGGAAATAATGATATCCTGCCTTCCCATGATAAGGCTAAGTGAGAAAGGCTGCAGTCCTCAAATGTGATTTTTCTACATGGGTTATCTTGCTTGCTTTTTTCACTGAAACAGCCGAAGAAATTCCAGCAAAGACCATTTTATTTCCCTCCAATGTGCTACAGATTGATAGATCACACTAACCCCTGAGGGGGATCCTTTCTGAAATGTGAGAGCGCAGGTGTTTTGCTTATTTTCTAGGTGGGCATTTTTTCTTCCTTGCCAATGCATGTCTCCAGAGACCACAAGACTGTGCAGTAACCAGGAGCTGAAAAACCACAGGTTATGTTTACTGTGTGTTTATTAAAAGGTGTTAACAGCCAATTGTATAGCCTCACCCACTTAAACATAATCTCAGATGGTATTATTACCTTGAGTCTGAGGAATGTTTCTTGGCATAGATTTTTAATAGCTCTTATGAAGAATATGGTCCTGTAGGAGATGCCAAATTTGTGGTTTCATCCAGTACAATTCAGATGGCAGACAGGATGTGGTTCAGCAGTTATGGGGGTTGCAGTGAGTCAGCTATGGAGACAAATGTTTCCATGGCGACCTTCCCCATTCATTCAGTGTGAGGCCTCCATATACCCATGAGGATTAATGACATGGCATTAACACTGATAATCATAATGAAGAGAGCTGTCTGAGAGTGGGGCAACCCAACCCTGACATTTGTGAGGAAATAGGATGGAGGAATTTAGCCAATGTGTAGAGGAAGAAAATATTGAACTACAGGGAAAGGAAATCCATTTCTTTTCTCTTTTATAGAATAGTTTTCCTGCCAGAATAGACCCTGCTGCTGACAGACTTCTATCATCTCCCCTCTGGGAATTCTCTCCGTATTACAACAAAACGGGAGGTGGAAATAAATAACCCAAAAAGTGATTCACTAAAGGTCACTAGAACCAAGAGGAGAGAATATGGAAGGGACACAGGCTTAAACTCCGCTCAGTTTTTTACCATATTTTATTTGCTTAGTTGTTTTTTTAAATACTTTTAAATGTTTCTTAGGAAGTCTTTTTACTGGGAGACTTCTCTTTTTTGATAGCTTCAGTGCACCACTTTTGTTCCTTTCAGGGAAAAAATATTCTTTTCATATTGTGCTAATATAGCAACATGTTATTTTGGTATACAGAGATGTAGGACATTGTACTAACTGATAAAGTGAAACATTAGGAGCTTACAGTCTAACTCAGATGCCAGCCTGGGTAAAATCATAGACATAGAGATTATACTTTCCCAGAGCAGGAGGCAGATATTCACAGGCTCTCAGAGGACTAGGCTTTGTGATTTAGTTAGATGTTTGCATGGTTATCTCCATTATTAAATTTCAAGATTCCACAGAGCAGAAACTTCATCTTATTCATCTCTGGCATTGCCAGCTCCACTCCCAAAACACACACAAATACACACAGGCACACACATGCACACACACACACACACGCACGCACGCACACGCACGCACACACACGTTAATCTAGCATCCTTTTTGACATACCACACAACACATGACCACATTTCTATGAAATAAATGCATTTGATCAGCGATGTAAAACCTCAGATGAGGCAATTAGGCACTTTGTATATGAAGTTCTAGAAATCCATAAAGTCAAATTATAATGGTTTTTAAAACTATGTAGCACTGTTTTGCTTCTTTAAATGTTTAGACAAGTGGATTTGACACAAATACAATAATGCCTAAGAGGCAGTAAATGAAAAACATGTGTGAAAAAAATCAAGGGGTTCTCAAGGCAGCCCAAATTATTCAGATTGATTAAATGACGTCGGTAGAATGCCGATGACTGGACCTACTGTGGCATTTATTAATCCGTCAAATATTTATTGAGCACCTACTTTAACAGCTATTTTCTCTGTGCCAAGCATTATCCTAAGTGCTTTATGCATAATAACTTATTTAATCTTCCCTAAGAGGTAAACACTATTATTAAAATACCTATTTTTTAGGCAAGTAAACTGAATTTAAACAAGTAATTTAACTAACTTGTCTGAATTCACACAGACCATAGAGGTGGACTCATAAATTGAAACCTGGCTCCAGATCACAGGCTCTTAACCACTGTTCAAGACTGCCGACCCCTGGGCTAGGACCTGGGAATAAAAAACAATCAAGAAGTGTGTACATTTTCTGTGCTTTCATAAAGCTTAGCATCTTTCAAGAAAGACATACTGAAGAGAGCCAATTACAATCTCAAGTGGCAAGTACTTTTAAGAGTCAAGGAAGAACTCTAGGGACAGGGCAATGTAAGTCCTTTTAACCTAAGGAGTATGAAGCTCATCATAATGGGAAAAAGATAAAAATAGTAAAAGAGGTGAATGCCATTTCACTAATGACCTTGTTTCCTAATAGTCTTCGGGGACGAGGTATGAATGGCTCAGCCAGAGTGTTGTCATATTCAGAAGGGAACCTTTCCAAATGGTTCCGAAGATCAGGAGATGAACTTTACAAGGCATCGAGTAGATATGCCAAAGAAAGAAAGCATCTGATGGACAGGGACTGTCATAGCAAGTAGAACCTGTTGGCAGAGACTGTTGGAAGGGACAGTATTTCCATGAAACTGGAAGTGTAGAGACAGACACTCTAGAGAACAGCACAGTCAACAAAGGATATTGTTAAGTTTTTCTAGGGTTAGCGAGAATGCCATAGACATGAGAAACTGAGGAGCCCAGGCATCTGCTAAAGAAGATCCCTCTAAAAGTCAGTCTAAATGTTGGCAACTTATTACACATTTGTACTCATCATCATAATAGCAATACATACTGAGCATTTTGTAGGTGCCAAGCTCTTTGATAAGCGGAGGGGAAAAAGTATTATTATTGTTTTCCTGATCAAAGTTATAGCAGAGCTAGTATATAAGCCTAGTTTATTCCAAAGCTGTATCTTGTGGTAACTATGGTTTGTCTCCAAATTCTTGCTGATGTTAGCAAATGAGGCAAAATTAACAGCAGTTCACAAGTAGGAACCAGTGACTCACTGGATCTGAATGGAGGACTTGACCCATGATCATTGTACAACCCCAGAAGTAATGTCACTTAATGCCACTGATGCCCCTGTATAAAGGGGGACAAAATCTATGGGGACACATTGAAAAAAAATGCAAGATTTTTCTCACTTCAAAGTTTTTATGAATTTCAAGTGTTGGTTGATTAGCTTCTTTCATACAACTGTTAATTACAACAGGATATCCAGGGGCAGGGCAAAGTACAGGTCAGGAGAATCACTAAAATTGGGGAGAAATACATTTTAAAACATCAAGGAAATGGGTTAACAAGGAAGAATCAAGAGGACAGCTGTAAATACAGGAAGTCAGAGCAAGAGAGGAGTTTTAGAGGACTCAGCAAATAGCTCTTGGATGATCAGCAGAAATGGAAAGGGAAAAAGCAAAATGTGTGACCAATGAGCAGTCTATCAGAAATTGTCAGGGGGCACCCAGGTGATTCAGTCAGTTAAGTTTCTGATTTCAGCTCAGGTCATGATCTCATAGTTTGTGGGTTCAAACCCCGCATCGGGTTCTGTGCTGACAGCTCAGAGCCTGGAGTTGCTTCGGATTCCATGTCTCCCTCTCTGTCTGCCCCACCCCATTCGCACTCTGTTTCCCTCTCTTTCTCAAAAATAAATACATATTTTTAAAATTTTAAGAAAAAGATTATTTCACCCAAATAATGTATTTACCCCTTTGACAATCTATACCTGAATGAGTTTCTTTTTTAAAAAAAAAATTAAGTTTATTTATTTATTTTGAGAGAGAGAGAGAGAGAAAGAAAGAATGGGAATAGGGGAGGGGCAGAGAGAGAAGGAGAGAACGAATCCCAAGCAGACTCTGCTGTCAGCACACTGCCCAATGGGAGGTTCAAATCCACAAACTGGATTTGAGCCAAAATCAAGAGTTGAAGGCTTAACCAACTGAACTGCTCATGTGCCCCAATACCTGAATGAGTTCCAAGAAAAATCCTCAAAACTAACCAGTTCACTAATATTGTGGACCAGAAAATAGCTTCCTTATTTTAACAACAGGAAGCATTTTTATGACCTGTAGTACCCTGGGTGGTACTTTTGGGAATTATGAAGCAAGAATCTCCTTCCCTGTTTGCAAACCTTTAGCTATAAGTCATTGCCCTTGGTCTTGGTGCTTCTGGCTGGCTTATTAAGGATTTGATGTATTGTCTTTTGTCCTTTTGGCTCCTGTCACTGTCTTTACTTCCTTGTCCTTTTTCTGGTATCTACTTGGTTCTGGAATCTCTTTTTGGTTGCTTTTTCTCTTTTGTACAAAATGTTGTCTTGTCTTTTCAGCATTTCAAAAGCCCTCCCCAGTGACTTGAATTTGAAGAAGGCTGCAGGGTCGCAGCTCAGTGGTAAGCTTAGAATGACAGTGAAGTCCCTAAACAGGGACTACTCTTTCAGGACAGGGAAACCTAAAAATAAAAGCTGTCTGCAGCTGGGACAGTGTGCGAAGACAACTATCACTGAAATGCAGAGGAAATCGAAAACATAAATAAAAAATAACCTTGCTATAAAGGTCTAAGGTGTTAAATTGGTTCCAAGGTAGAAACCTGGAAAAGGCCAACTTCATAGTAAGTGGTTTATTGCCCACAGATAGTTTAATGTGGTAGAAGTTTGATTCATCCAAGAAATGTCATCCCCAAGATCGTAAGGAAACAGCAGAGGCTCTAAGTCAGCCTAACTTCCCCTAAAACAACTGGAGAGTTCCACGCTCCCCTAAGCACTTCTCTTTGCTTTATTTTCCTTCTACATGAGCAGCCCTGGTTATTTGTTGGCAGTCTTTTCCACCAGGACAAGCTTCCTTTGAAGAGCAATTCTTTTGAATTGCCAGTCCCCATGCTGAGTGTTCCCCTCCCCCACTCTGTTCTTCCTTGCACTCCAATTTTCACATCATCCTTTCAACCCATCATCTTCAACCCCTCCCTCTTAATCCTGTCTATCATTCTTACATGGTTTCACTTCTTTTTCTCTTCACTTTGGACCACTCCCCTGCCTTATCACTTGTTTGTACCTTTTGGGCAAATCCCAAATCTAAATTTAGTACCTACACCCAGGCTGTGATAACATGTGAGGAAAAATAACCATGCATAGGTGTGGCTAGTGCTACTAAAAATGTACGTTCATCTCTTCAGTTGGGCTATCCATATTTCTTAGCAATCTTATGTGTCTCTCTTTCAGCTCTCTCAACTATGAGCCACCAATGTTGTTTCAGATACTCACCAAGGTTTACAATCCTCTTTATTCTAGATGTCCTATTTTTTTCTTAATGTTGCAGGATTTTTTATCTCCATACCCAGGGTTCGTTGTCTCCCCCCTTCAAAGAACGAAGAGGTGGGCACAAAATGAACAACAGGCAAAAGTTCATTAGATTATAAGCTCAGAAAGGAAGAATAGTATGAAAGCTCTCTTTATAGAGAAGGGGACATTCGAAAGTGAATGCCTGTGACAATAGACGAGGGTCTTTGTTTTATAAGGTTCTGGTTAGCATTCCCTTCCTTTCCACCTCATTCCTTCTCAGGTTCTACCCTAACTGGCTGGATAACTCTAGGTGCTGGGTTGTCCATTCCTAATTGGCTCGACTCCATTGTATGAGGAGTGTTCTATGGCCACACTGTTCCTTGTGGGCCATACATTTCATGGTCTACTACTGAATTTTAGTTCAATCTTTTGTCAACTTCCTGAGGGAAACCTGAGGGGGAGTAGGTGGTGTCTGTTACAGTCTTAAGAGGAAACTTACAACCTAAGGAGTGTGCTGTGGTCAGACCCTCCCAGCATTGTTCCAAAATATGTATTTTTCCCCACCCAGGGACCTCAGTTCCTATCCTTCCCTCTCTGCCTATTTTATCCTATCTTTTCCCTATCATATTAGCATGCACTTATGCAAAGAAAAGTGGGACCCTCTGTAACATACAAGACTAAATAATCATTTCTACTACTTGGTACACCATGTTGTTTCTAGGAGCACCCCTAGTACTTTTTTTTTTTTTTTTTTTTTTTTGATCATCTACTCTTCTGGCTTTCCCTCATTATAGCACCAATGTTTATTTGTCTTAAATTAGCTGCAAAAAAAAAAAAAATTTCTCAAAGCTAAGTTCTTCTCTAACTACTTTTCCTGTTTTCTCCTTCTTTTACAGTTAAGAAATATAGTCTTCACTTACCATCTTTGCTTATTCATTCACTACTCATTCATTTTAAGTGTAATTGTTTGACATCATCATTAAAGTCATGCATGTACCTATTTTAAAAGACTTATACTCTACACCTGAAACCAAAGTAACATTGTGTGTCAACTATACTTCAATTAAATAATAATTAAAATCTATTTAAAAGATAAAAAATAAACATTAAAATAAAAAAAGACTGGGGCACCTGGGTGGCTCATTAGGTTGAGCATCCGACTTTGGCTCAGCTCAAGATCTCATTGTTCTTAAGTTCAAGCCCTTCATCAAGCTCACTGCTGTTAGTGTGGAGCCTGCTTCGGGTCCTCCATCCCCCAATCTCTGACTCTGCTCCCTCTCCTCCCCACCCCCACCATATGTGCATGCACACGAGCACACTCTCTCTCTGTCTAAAATAAATAAAACATTTAATAATAATAATAATAATTTTTTAAAAGATTTAAAATAACAAATTTAGAATAAAAATAAAAAATAAATAGGGGCACCTGGGTGGCTCAGTCATTTAAGGGTCTGACTCTTGGTTTCTGCTCAGGTCATGATCTGACAGTTGGTAGGTTCGAGCCCCACATTGGACACAGCACTGCTGGTGCACAGCCTGTTTGGGATTGTCTATCTCTCCCTCTCTCTCTGCCTCTACCATGCTTTCTCTGTCTTTCAAAACAAATAAACAAACTTAAAAAAAAAATAAATAAGATTTACAATAATGAATAGTAATTTTCAGATATATCTCTGGCCATCTCCCAATTTGGCTACACTTGGCCAAATCTTCTTTAAATAAATGTTCAGGCTAACTGAACACTGCCATTTGAACATGTTTCTTCATCAAAGGGATATTTTTAAATTTCCTCATTTTGACAGTGTAGCTTCTCCAGTGTCTGATAGAGAGGATAAGCTTTCTGGATTCTTGTGTATCTGAAAATACTGCTGCTCTTTCCTCATACATGAGGAAATGGGTATGGGTGACACTATAGGTGGTGGTCTGAGTATTGAATTCTGTGCTGAACAGTGATTTCCCTCCGATTTTGAAGGCACTACTCTAGTATTTCCAGCATTGTGTTACAATTGAGAAGTTCAATGTTACTCATTACAATTATTGTTCATTTTTACTGTCAATTTTACAGAGTAAAAGACTTTTCACAATTCTCAAACAGGAAAGTCGCACAAATAGCACAAAGAATTTTTTCTTGAACCATTTGAGAAAAAGTTTCACTTCGAAGCCTCAACGTCCTGATTACTTTAGTGGATATTTCTTACAAAGACATTTGATATGCTTCTACACAGAAAAAAATGCAGCCGTCAAAATCAGAAAAGTAACACAGATGCACTACTGTCACTTAACTCGTTCAGTTTAACTCTTTAGGCCACCTCTTTGGACCCTATTCAAGTTTCACCCGCCGTCCACTAATTCTTATATTTATAAAAGATCTGGTTCAGAATCACCTCTTGCAGGGTCTCTTTACCCTCCCTCAGTCCGGAACAATTCTTCAGTTTTTCCTTGCCTTTTATAACCTTGAGAATTTTGGAGAGGACAGGTCCGTTATTTTGTGGGATGTCCCTCAGTTTGGGTTTGTCCAATTATTTCTTCATAATTAGATTCAGGATACGTATTTTTTGCAGGACTGCCACAGAAGTGGTGTTATATTCTTCTCAGTGTATCGTAACTGCTTTCTAATGCCTGGTCCGTCTTTTTCCATTCTTCTACTCTTAAACCTTTAAAATTGAGTCATTATATTAAAATTGTATCTCATGTAGATAGCATGTGGTTGGGTCCTCCATTTTTTATCTAATCTGCCAGACTTTGCTCCTTAAGTGGAGTACTTCAATCATTTAGATTAATGCAGTTATTGATAAGGTTGCATTTAGGTCTTTATTCTTGCTATTGGCTTCTATTTGTCTCTTTTGTTCTTTGTTCATTTTCTTTCTTTTTTTTTTTTTTTTTTTGCTAGTTTGGTTCTTATGAGTACTGTGAGTATTCTTTAGTATTCCATTTCATCTCCACTGTTGGTTTATGAGCTATATCCATTTTATATTTTTAGTAGTTTCTGTATGGTTTACAATATGCATCTGTAACTTTCAGAGTATGATTTTCAAGTTATTGATTTAAATGATTTATTCAACAATAAATAATATACTTCTTTATGTTGTAAAGACATTGCAACTACAGACTTATATCTCTCTTCAGCTGGTGCTATTGTTGTCATATACTTTACTTCCACATGTATGTTACAAATCACAAAACACAGGGCGCCTGAGTGGCTCAGTCAGTTAAGCGTCTGACTTTTGATTTCAGTTTAAGTCATGATCTCACAGTTCGTGAGTTTGAGCCCCACATTGGGCTCCACGCTGACGGTGTGGAATCTACTTGGGATTCTCTCTTTCTCCCTTTCTCTCTGACCTCACCCTGCTCTCACTTTCTCTTTCTCTCTCTCTCAAAATAAATAAATAAACTTTTTTTTTTAAATCACAGACTACATTGTCATTAGTTTTATTTAAATAGTTTATTTGCAAAAAGTGAAAAATAAAAATGAAACAAAAAATGAATTTTGCAGAAAATGAAAACTTCTGGAGACAGATGACGTTAATGGTTGCACAAAAATGTGAACGTGCTTAATACCAATGAACTGCGCACTTAAAAATAGTTAAAATGGTAAATTTTATATTATGTATATTTTACCACAGGAAGGAAAAAAAAGGATTTTTTATTTCCTGCATATTTACCATTTCTGGCACTCTTTATTCCTTTGCATACATACAGGTTTCCACTTGGTATCATTTTCTTCAACCCAAAGAATTTTGTTTACTATTTCTTGGAGTTAAAAATCTGCTGGCAACAAATTCTTCTGGTTCTTGTTTGTCTAAAGAAGTTTTAATTTGCCTGCCTTTTTGGAAAATAGTTTGCTGGATATAAAATTCTTTAAGCACTTTAAAAATATTATTTCATTACTTCTTGACTTGCACTGTTTTTGAAGGGAAGTCTTTGATCATTCTCATGTGCCTTTTTTTCCCTCTAGCTGGTAGGGATTAACTCAATTTTTAAGGAAAGGCAGTCCTGTGCTATCTGTTTGCCAGTGTTTGAAAACCATTGTTTCATATATTTGGTCCAGTTTTCCAAAGAAAGGATAAGTCCTATATCAGTTACTCCCTCATGTAAGAAAACAAAATTTGTCATCCTACCCCACAAATTTTTATGCATTGTACTAAAATTATCATTCATTTTAAAATATTTTCTTATAATCTTCCGATTTCACCTTTAATCCACCTATTATTTAAAATCTTTTAACTTCCAGGGCTGCCTGGATGCCTCAGGCGGTTAATCATCTGACTCTTGATCTCAGCTCAGGTCTTGATTTCAGGGTCGTGAGTTCAAGCCCCACATTGGGCCTCGTGCTGGGCATGAAAAAAAAAATCTGTTAATTTCTGAGTATTTCAGCCATTTTTAGACATCTTGTTACTTATTTCCTATTTACATTCATTGTGGTCAGAGAATATACTCAGGAATATTGCAATCTTTTGAGTTTATTCAGACCTATTTTAGGATCTAACACATCAACTATATTAGTAAATGTTCCATGTGCACATAAGGATGTATATTCTGCACTTGCTAGGTGTCAGTTAGCTCAAGGTATCTGGTGTTATTCTGATCTTCTATATCCTTACTGATTTTTTTTGTTTTTGTTTTTGTCTAGTTGTTCTATCTTAATGAGTGAAATATCATGAGCAAATGTCTATTGCTCTTATTGGTTCTGTCAGGTGCTTTTTCAAGAATTCTAAAGGACTGTTATTGGGCACATATGCATATATGGCTGTTATATTTCCTTAATGAATTAACAGTTTATCATTATAAAATGTTCCTCTTTACATCTGACAATACACTTCATCTCAGAGTGTATTTTGTCTCTCATTAATGTGCTACTCTGTATTTCCTATGCTTACTGACTCCATGGTATAATTTTTTTTTCATTGTTTTGCTTCAATCGATCTGAATTTTTTTAATGAAAAGTTTTTCTCTTATGGGGAAGATATAATTGGGCCTTACATTTTTACCCAGGGTAAGAATCCCTGCCTTTTAATAAGACTTTACACTAACAAAATTGATAATCATATTAGATATAAATTAATTACTTCTTATTAAAAGACAGGGATTCTTAGCCTAAATTTAAAAACAAATAAATAAGATTATTAAAGTATAAGTTTTTATTTTATTTTATTTTCTGTTTGTCTCATTGGGTTTTTTTCTTGTGGTGGTGGTGGTTTTTCTTGTCTTCCTTCTTTCTTGTCTTCTTTTAGGTTAACTGCATTTTTTTTCCCTTTGAGTTCCTTGGTTGGCTTTTTAAATATATATCTTTGCATTATTTTTAGTGGATGTTTATGGGATTATACCACGCATCATTAACTTACCATGATCTACTCAGACTTCATTTTATAATGCTTCAAACAAAATATGAGAACTTTGCAAAGTAAGATTTCCATTTATCCACTCCTGTCCTTTTTGCTATTGTTGTCATGTCTATTATTTCTACAAACATATAGTTTCAATTATGTAGTTTATTTTCCTGTTCTTAGGTTTATAGTTTTTGTTTTTGTCATATGACTTTTTTTTCAATTAAATTTTTTAATGCTTATTTATTTTTGAGAAACAGAGAGACAGTACGAGCAGGGAAGAGGCAGAGAGAGAAGGAGGGAGACACAGAATCCGAAGCAGGCTCCAGGCTGTTAGGACAGAGCCTGACACAGGGCTCAAACTCATGGACTGTGAGATCATGACCTGAGCTGAAGTTGGACGCTTCCCTGGCTAAGCTACCCAGGTGCCCTGTCATATGACTTTTAAAGAAATGACTTGAATATAATTTTGTATTTTCTCACGTATGGATCAAGCACTGGTGAAAAAGACAGAAGTAAGGACCTGTTCTTGGGACCTCACATTCCCAGAATTCTATAGTCTACCCTTGTCACTCCATGAAGGAAAGCAACATCTCTCCCTGTCTTCCATACTTCTTGTTTTATTCCACCTTAGTGAAGACTTTGTTAACAAGAAGCAAAAGCTAGATTCTGCAGTGTTTTGTTTCCGTATCTTTCAGTATCTAGTGTGTTCTCTTCAAAATAAAAAAATACATATATCATATTATTTTTCTTGCTTCACTTTGCTGATTCTTCCCCTGACTTATATTTTGCCGTTTGAAATCTACACTCTCAGTCTCGGTAGCGTCCATGTAATTGGGCCCTGCCTCACTCTTCTGTCTTATTTCTCATTCTGCGTTTACCTGCTGAGATACTTGTTTCCTGAAGTCACCCTGCCATCCCATGGCTTTTTCTTTTCCTCAGATTCGCCTCCTATAGGGGGGAACCCTTTTGTACAATTGACCATCTGGCCAAACACTCGGGTCAAGAATCATCTGCACCCAAGGGTTTCTGTTTCCGTCTCCCCCTCACAGGTGGAAAAAACCATACCTTCCTCTGGGTCCCAAGCATAATCTGTATATTCTGCTGCCTTTGTTCTCTTAATATTTAAATGCATTTACTTGTTTACCTGGTTTTTATAAGCACTTTGAAATCATAGAACATATCCCTTTCCTCTTCTTCCACGTTGCTAGCACAGTGTCAGCACTGGATGCCGTTGGATGAACAAATTACTAACTGAACACATGAAGGAAGGAACATAAAAGTTCGTATATAATAAGTGGTAGTGGGCAATTTTAAGGTGGTGAATCTGTTCATAAGGAAGCACTATCTTAAACTGAAGAAGTTAAACTGAGATGGAAATGTAATGATTATATCATGAAGAAACAGTTAAGAATTAACAAGAAGAGGGGCACCTGGGTGGCTCAGTTGGTTAAGCATCTGACTCTTGGTTTTGGCTCAGGTCATGATCTCACAGTTTGTGAGTTCAAGCCCAGAGTCTGAGACCCACGTCCTGCTCTGCGCTGACAGCACTGAGCCTACTTAGGATTCTTTCTCCCTTTCTCTCGGCCCCTCCCCTTCTCTCTCTCCCTTTCTCTCTCTCTCAAAATAAAAAAAATAAATGTAAAAAAAAAAAAAGAATTAACAAAAAGATCCTACCAAGATTTCTAAATATAAATTGGGTCCCTGTTACAAAATTATCCCTTTTTCTCTGAGGAAATATAGATTGTCATGCAATCTCTAGCTGATTGGCCAGGATGCTCACTGACATCTGACCCAGCAGAAGAGGCCAGCATGAGACAGTGTCTTTGCTGGACAAATAAAATGCAAATGCAAACATGCTTGATCATTTCAGAGTAATGGATTTAAAATTCTAAAAAAAGTGTAAGTCCAAGGCAGAAAAAAAAAAGTCTCTTAAAAATCAGTGTTTTAATGATGAACAATTTTGGTCAATTAAAGTTTAGACTAATTGCTATGGTGATTTTGGAAAAGAATGAAGTTAATGAGTTTCTGAATGTCAACTGCAATTTTTGAGTACTTTTAATTTGCAATCTCTTTATTTAATGGAGAAAGCATTGAAGACTCGCTGAATGTATTCAAACTGCATTTTAGATTTTACAGCTGTACTTTAGCATAGGAATTCTATTTTACTATAATATCCACTCGGTTTTAGAAGTAAAGTCTTGAAAGTCTCCTTTAGGAGTGTCAAATCATACACCCTGTCAGATTCCAAAAATAACTTTGCTCTACGTTATACAGGATAAGAATCTGGCCTGATATACTAATCCTCTGATCTAGAGGAAAATAGTTGACAGATTGCTTGACCTAGCAAATCATTCAGATAACTCTGCTAGGAGCAATGGCCCTGCCATTTTTTTTTAATATAAATTTTTGATTCATATCAATTTTCACTGAAGGAAACTTTAAGAAAAATGCCTAAGGATTTTTGAATTCACTATATTTTAAATGTCTTATTTCAGGTAGATAGAAAGCAATCCCCTCTCTTTCCTGCTTTTGTAGAGGCAAATGGGGATGATAGTAAGAGTGACAATTTGTCTTTTCCTTCCTGCTTGGATATTAATTATGATAAATGTAAGAATACAGCACAGCTACCTACACATTTAAATCTACTGCAGCCTAGACACCTACCTGCAGATCAATAGTTAGGAATCGTCAGAAACTATGTGCATACATAAATAATTGGTGCTTTTCCTCACACTTTAGAATTTTGCTTTTCATTCCTCAGTATTGATGTCTGCAGAGAAAGGAGTGAAATGGCAGTACAAAGTCTAACGCACCAATCACATGAGCCCAATCACACACGGGAAAGAAGTAATGAGCTGACTTTTCTCATTTTTCTGCCTGCATTTTCCCCTTTTGATTTTATACCACCAAGGTAATATTTGAAATATCAGAAAAAATGCACCAAAATAAAAACATGAAAAGAAAAAAAAAAAAGGCATCAAATCAAAGGTGACTTTCTGTGTCTGCATTTCAGATTCATGCTGCCAATTATTTCAGGCCCAGGAAACTCAGAGACACAAGGCTTATCTGCTGCTACAAATCCATTATTTTCCCCTTAGTTATCAGGGTGGCAGACAACACAAACACAGAAATATGTATATGCCACGATTTTGTATTCAATTAATGGTTTACTAGTGCTACAATCACTAAATCGAGCTACTCTAGAAAAATACCCACCCCATGGTTCCTCTCTTTCCACCTTGCAGTTGAAAGGCCCTAATGAGAAATGCCACTAGTTCTGAGGCTTTTAGTGGAGTACATCAAACTGATTTAAGAGCTTTGACCTTTTCCTGACTAACTCAGGGACACTGATCTTTGAAATAAACTTTACTCAAGATAAACACACATACACAAATGAGAGGTTCAATACAATTACTTGAGCGCTAGAGGGCATTAAATTTAACAGGTAATATATAGGTAATGGCCCATGTTATCTACAGATCTATTATGATAAATTGTATCTAATTATCTGTGTTTCTATAATAGACATCCATGTACTCTTTCCTCCATCAGTATTTGAGGCAAATAAACAAGTTTTAAGAGAGAAATTTCACTCCTCTCCAGTAGTGGTTGGTTCAGGGCAACCACTTTAAGTGGTGCCTCTGGAATTGTTTTAGATTCTTTCAACACACCAGCTCAGTATACAGTGTGCATTCAAAATATTTTCCTGTAAACATTTAATTAATTTTTTAATTTTTTAGTATTTATTTACTTTTGAGAGAGAGAGAGAGAGAGAGAGAGAGAGACAGAGTGAGAGTGGGGCAGGGGTGGAGAGAGAGGGAGACACAGAATCGAAACCAGGCTCCAGGCTCTGAGCTGTCAGTGCAGAACCGGACGTGGCTCGAACTCACAAACTGTGAGATCATGACCTGAGCTGAAGTCAGATGCCTAACTGACAGAGCCACCCAGGCACCCCAACATTTAATTAATTTTAAAAAATCGTATCATGGTGCTTGAACAATAATTTTATAATATTTTAGAAACAGAAGGACTTTAAGATTTTGCAGACAAACGTCTTCTTTTGACATGAGAGAAACAAGGACCTGAGAGATAAAATGATCCACCAGGGGTCAAACCTTCAGTTCATGAACAGGTCAGGCCCAGAAAACAATGACTTCGAGTACGGCATATTTTCATCAAGGCTACATCATGGTGAGATGTTAGAATGTTTTTGTTGTCTTTTGAAATTATTATCCACTCCCCGCCCCCTGCAGCTTTTATTTATTGATTGATTGATTGATTTTTAAAGTTTATTTATTTATTTTTAAGTAATCTCTGCTTCTAACATGGGGCTCAAACCCATAACCCCCCTGATCAAGAGACTCTTCTGACTGAATCAGCCAGGTTCCCCTCCATCAGCTTGTATTTATAAAAGCAGCCTTTCATGACTCAACAACTCTCTAAAGTGTAAGTTTTTATTTTCAAACTTCAGGCTTTTTGTTTTTGTGGTTTTTTTTTAATTAAAACAAGTACTTTCTGTTGAAGACTTAACGATTTTTCACATTATTAAAGAATAACTTAGATCTTGGAAATCGGCTTTGAAACTTTAGTAATGCTTATCCATGTATACGTCCCCTGAAAATCCATTGGGCATTCAAGATGTTTATTCATCAAAGATTTAAGGGTACTTCATTATACAACATCAAAAGTTTACATGCATGATTGACATTTGTGTCTAGGGTTTTTTTTTTTTTCTTTCCTTTTTAAAGCCGAGTTGGTATTTAGTGACAAGTAGAAGACTACAAACTCAGCGAGGAAAAAAATCTTTCAAAAATAAAGAAGTTAATGACTTGATATTTCCCCAGAGGTTTTTATAGACTGTTTAAGGAATGAGTCACAAATTTGTATTTCTGGAATCTGACTCTGGCCCATTGACCTATTTTATGTAACTGTGTCCAATTTACTTTTTAAATGTGAACATCTTTAGGGCAGCTGGGTGGCTCAGTCAATTGAGTGTCTGACTCTTGATTTCAGCTCAGGTCGTAATCCTCGGGTCATGGATTGAACCTGCATGCGCTGAGCCTGGAGACTTCTTAGAATTCTCTCTTTCTCTCTGCCCCTCCGCCCATCATGCATTTTGTGTGCGTGTGTGTGCGCGCGCGCGCCCACTCTATCTAAAATTCTTTAAAAATGTGACCATCTTTGTAAATACCGTTAGTTTTATTTTAGAAAAGAGTATTTTGTTGCTTATGATGGACTCTATGTCTAATGATTTATTACTGGAAGTTATTTGAGACTACCACAGGGGATTTTTTTCATTGTACAAAGTATAAAGTCTGATATTCTAAAACATATTTATAGATGAAAATGCCTCAAAACTTACTGTGCATTATTAGGGAGAATAAAGACTACAAATTTAAGAGATCAAACCATAGGAGATCAACAAGCCATCAAAATTTCCCCAATTAACAAATTTATTAATTGACCATCCTACATAACATAATTTAATTATTATCCCCCTGCTATAAATTAAGAAGTGAATTACATGCCAATGCACACCCAAGCCTGGTGTTCTGTATTGAAAGATATGCGTGAGTTACTGTTCTATACTGAGTAACCGTCAGTCTTGCCCTTATACGGAGGATACACAGCCATTGCTCCGTGATGGAAGCTGCGGTCCATGGGATGCAGCTTTGTTTGTAGACCTCTGTTCTAACAGTTAGAGTGATGCATTTTATCATAATCACAACGCATTTAATTGAACAGAGCAATTTAAGAAACAGAGTCTAGGTCAAGGCAGATTGTAATCTAAGAGAGTTAATACTAATCTAGAAAATATAGAGGCCATGCAAACAACAAAATAAGAAGCAATGAATAATTACCAAGATAAAGCTTAGCAGTTTCACTTTATTTCTGTTCAAGGTAAATGCATTTTGGACAACCCACCTTTGATTGCTAAATGCTTTAAAGGGCCATCAGGTGCTATTATTTCCTCACTGAGCTTTCACTACTCCAGAAATCATGTTTTTCTAGAACTGCATTACTGGATAGGGGGCAAGAGAGCATGGGGCATAAACTGAAAAATAAATAAATCCAAAGAGTCATTTTTGTACAGCATTTAAGCTAATTGTTTTAACAGTATATAACATATACACAGCAAATTACCAAAGAACTTTCCTCTTTAATACACTAAGAGATGACTATAATTGACAAACATTATTTTTGCATTCCTTAAAGAATTGATTAAAATATAAGAATGAGAAAAAGAAATATATATTTAAAGAAATAATAATTGCAATAATGATAGTAAGCCTTCCTAATTAAACCTTCCTAATGTTATGTTAAGCTCCTAATTTTCTTTAAAAATCTTCTGGCTCTTATCAACAAATCTTTGTTCCAAAAAGATATGAATAATTTGAGCATTGTCAGGTGTGTGTATGTTACAATGATAACTGGTTATCAAAAAGAGACAAAACTCAAGAGAAATCCAATGCTTTTACATTGTTTTCTAATATAGACTAATATATTTTAGTATCTAAAACCTGCACTTTTATTTTATTTTTTTTCAAAACTTGTTATTTTAGACTCAAAATATATCAATATTTGTGTAAATATTTTGGTAAATATTTTTTAGGCTGCTACTCTCTGGTGGTGGAAACCTTAAATTTCCATTTTTGTGCCTGCTAACAAGGAAACAAAATAATTATGATTACAAAACAAAAAGTTCATCCTGAAATAAGGATTGGAACAGTTTTAAGTTGGTAAGTTTTGTTCAAATTACAGTCAGTTCTGCTTTATTGCAACATATGTGTTTCTAAAAATCTCCACACTATGGAAAAGAATGCAAAATTGGGGCATGATACTCAAAAGGTTTGTCAAGTAGAACATTAAAAAAAAAAAAAAAGGACAGAAGAGAACCTAGTAAAAATGGTGGCAAAGTTATACTTGTTAAATAGATAAGAAATACAAATATACTGCAATAAATATGGCACTTAACCTAGAAAATGCCCTGAGGTTTGTTTTATGGAAGGGTTGCCGTTTCTGAGTTACAGTGAAGAGGTGGAAGGAAGGTTTCATGATACAACAGGAAGTTGTAACACCAGCTGTGGATTAGGGGAGGCTGCTGATGTATGTACATGTTTTTGTGTTCTCTGAGACTCAGCTGAGCTGTGTGCTGTTTCCTATGTCAACCTTAAAAATAAAATGGCCAGTTATTTCACTAGAAAGACAGATTTATTGGGGAATAGCAGTCATTACAATCCAGGACAAGCAAGCTACAGCTACATAGATGTCCACCAAGCAAAGGAGAGGAAAGCTCTTTCATTGAAGAAAGCAGGTAAATTGGGATGGCTGTGATCAACCAAAAGTTCCTTGGGGTAAACTGGGTATTGAAGTACAATGGTTTCTCATTGGCTGAACTGTGACTGTTTATCATTGGCTGAGTTATTGCCAGGGGAGGAAGAAAGCATACCCACATCTCAAACAGCAATTAAATGAAAGTAAATGATCCTGTCAATATATACATTGAAACTCGAGGACAGTGACTGTTGACGTAATTGTTAGGCCAATGGTTCTAATTGTTAGGCCAATGATTCTCAAACTTTAACTTGATCAGAATCAACTGCAGTATTTGTTAAAACTCAGATTTCCCCCAGGGGTGCCTGGGTGGCTCAGGTCATGATTCCACAGTTTGTGGCTTCCAGTCCCCCATGGGATTCTGTGCTGACAGCTCAGAGCCTGGATCTTGCTTCAGACGCTGTATCTCCAGAGCTCTCTCTCTGCCCCTCCCCTCTTTGCCCTGTTTCTCTCTCTCTCAGAAATAAATAAACACTTGGGGCGCCTGGGTGGCTCAGTCGGTTAAGCGTCCAACTTCAGCTCAGGTCATGATCTCACGGTCCATGAGTTCGAGCCCTGCGTCGGGCTCTGTGCTGACAGCTCGGAGCCTGGAGCCTGCTTCGGATTCTGTGTCTCCCTCTCTCTCTGACCCTCCCCCGTTCATGCTCTGTCTCAAAAATAAATAAACATTAAAAAGAAATTAAAAAAAAAAAAAACACTTAAAAAAAAAGTCAGATTTGCCCTAATCCCAGAGTTTCTATTTTAGTATTGGCATTTCTGATCATTCCCAGGAGATGCTTGCCACTGCTGGAGAGGGGATGTGTGCATACTTTGGGAATCACCTGGTTACACCATACCAACTACTGCAGAAAGCAGTTGACAACACTGTGTCTCAGTACTTATATAAAGGAGAAAATCTGTTTTCATCATGGTTACCATTAAGAATGTGACTTTCTCATCAAAAAGATCCCAACAACCTCCCTCTAACTTTCTTTGCTCCAGTGTTAGTAGCAAAACAAAGAAAATAAAAACAAATTTAATGGTTAGGCTCATGCAGTATGTTGGGCATCTGGATCACCTCCTAACAAGTATCTGTCATTCTCCATTACCCAGAAACCATGCATTTGTGGTGCAACTGACTTCCTCCAAGGATGAGACCTGATTAGACTAAATCAGTTAAACTCATTCCCTCTGAGCATCCATGGTTTATTCAGAGGAAAATTTCAATGATTTGGAAAGCAATGGTTTCATTCTTTTCTATAAACCTGAATAGAGAAACAGGTCATTCCAGAAGCTGCTGGCAACCATTTATAATCATAAGACAAGCCAGAAGGAGGGCAAATCTAAAATAGCAGGAGACCAGAGCCAAGAAAATAATAGAAAAATAGAGCTGGATTCTTCATTGGACAGTACCTGAAAGCCCACACTACTACTAAACCTTTCAGTTACATGACTGGATTAACCACTTTTAATTTTTAAGCCAGTTTGAGTTAGGCTCCTTGTAACTTTAACCAAACCAAACAAACAAGAAGTCAAAAGAAAAAAACAAAAAACAAAAAAAAGAAAAAAAAAAAAAAACCCTCGTACCTAAATATGTATAGACAAAGGCAAGAAAAGACAAGAGCTAATAAGTAAATGAAACAAGTGTATTGAAGGAATGTAGTCTCCATAGAAATCTACTGATACCTAAAGTGAACTTTGGCTGTTTTTACAAGCAGGGACCAAGATCTTGTTAAGTAAGGGTTCTGAAACAAAGTATCAATTTCAGGTAGTAGAGACTGGATAAATCACCAAAAGGGTGAAAAGATACACAGCATCCAGAACAATTAAAGGTAAAGGTTATTTCCCTTGTCTCCTGGTTAGCCTTCAGTTATCTATGTAGAAAATAAATGTAGTCCCCATTCTACAGTGTAGCAAGTCATCCTTATCATTCTTTGATCAACATCATAAAATCTCATTCTAACCTATTCTCACATACAGATATCTGGACTGTGTAGAATTTTTACCTATTATAACAAAGTTTTGGGCAAAGAGTGAGAAGATATAGTTAAGCAGTCTTACTCCCACCCCACGTAACAAAATTGCATCTTAACCAAACTTACTACTGTCTGGATATGCTCTATTTTTACCAATAGAAAACAAAACATAAAGACATGAAAAGTAAAAGAGAAATGCATTCAAGAAAAATATATGTGGAGCGCCTGGGTGGCTCAGTGGGTTGAGCATCTGACTCTTGATTTCTGCTCAGCTCATGATCCCCAGGTGGTGGGCTCGAGCCCCAAATCGGACTCTGCACAGAGTGTGGAGCCTGCTTAAGATTCTCTCTCCCTCTCTCTCTCTCTCTCTCTCTCTCTCTCTCTCTGTCTCCCTTTGCCCCTCTCCCCCACTTGCATGCACACACTCTCTCTTAAATAAAATTTAAAAGAAAAGAAAAATATACTTAATTTGCCAGGTTGCCTGCTATAAGAGAAATTACTTCACTTTTATTTAGTCTAAGGGCAAATTAAGCCCAGTAAACCAAATGACAAGTAGAAGAGCATTATTTTAGGAGTAACAAAAATCTGAGTTTGAAATCCCACTTCTGTTATTTAACTTTACACAAGCTATTTAACTTTCTTGAGTCCCATCTGTAAGATGGGGATTGTGTGTAATTTATGGAGGATTTTTTTGTCTGTGTGACAAATAAGACAGCATATGAAAAGCACCTCACAGTGCCTGATAAATATTAGGTGCCTAATATATGATGATTTATTATCTTACCCTAAATACCTCAACAGCTTCTTAGAACAGAATATAAGGTAGTTATATTTCATCAGATTGTTTAGGCTATTCATGGAGGAGGACAATCTGAGTCCTACTGACCATAGAAGTCTCCAGAGCACTACTATATTAGATGGTTATATTGTATTATATTATATTTTGAGGTTATTCCCAAACAGTATTGGACAAGGGGCCCTTCACTGGGATATCTACTGACAAAGGAAACCATAATAATATCCAGGGCAACCAGGGCAACATTCAGGTATATACAAGGCGGATAACAAATAGTTGCATAGAAACCAGATCACTATACAAAGTGTTTCCTATTAACAAAAAGGCAGAAGCTCTGTATGTTCCTCTGGACAAGCAGTTTTCACTTTTGGCAATGGGGCAAGAAACCTAAGGACTGAGTGTATCCATGGAAAGTAAGTCATCAAACAGTGAAGCAGCAGGAAAATTATGTAGCATTTTAGAACTTGTTTATGAACACAGTCTTCTGGAATATTTCCACAAAGTTGATGAAATTGTGATCCCATTTACTCCTGCTTGCCAAACAGTAATGATCTCAAACCACCGAGTTTAAGGAAAAGGAGAATACCTTAACAGCTTTTGCACAGATCAATTCTGTCTTTTATGTAATAAAAGCTACACTATTGGAAATCCTGTCCATTGAAAAGAATGTACATTTGGGATAAAAAGTACAGCACAGCAAATATATTAAATAATATGGTAATAACTTTGTAGGGTGATAGATGGCTGCTACATTTATAATGGTGAACATTTAATAATACATATAATTGTCAAATCACCATGTTGTACACTTGAAACTAACACAATATTGTATGTTGACTATACTTCAATTAAAAATATATACATGTCTAGCTCTATATTTATAGACATGTATTAATGGATAGGTGGCTAGAGTTTTGTTTTGTTTTTCTGATTGTTTTAACCTTATTTTGGCATTTGCAATGTACTTTTTAAAAAGCCTTGTCAGAATGAAAGGTTCACCTGAGAAAATTGTAGAATATACACTGAAAAGCAGAATGCATTGCATAATATTTTTGTGATTTTCTGCCCACCCCTGTCACCTCACTATTCAAACTGCATATTTGGGTGTTACTCAGAATATGAAATGTTATTCCAAAATCAATTTAATGGAATATTAATTCCTAAAGAATTCAAATATTGCTGTCATATTTGTGATGAACTTTTCTTTTGTCGAAAAGAATATAAAGAGATTAAAAAAAATATTTTTCTGGTGCTTAACATACAGAGATTATTTTTTCAATAAACATGGGTGGATTCCTAGTTCTACCATTACCAGCTAGATGACCTTGGACAAATAACACAATTCTACACCAGTAGGTACCAAAAGTAGCAAGGAATCAACAAGTACTACATAGATCCTTGTGAACACATTAAATAATTAATATAAAATATCTTCTACAGAGATATTCTAGATATTCTAGTCGTCTAAGTGTACGACTCTTGATTTCAGCTCAGGTCATGATCTCGGTACATGGGTTCTAGCCCCACATCATGCTTGCTGCTGTCAGCCAAGAGCCTGCCTCAGATCATCTGTCCCCCTCTCTCTCTGCCCCTTCCTCATTTCTGCTCTCTGTCTCTCTCAAAAATTAAAAAAAAAAAAAACATAAAAAAAAGAAGTAATTTACTTTGTTTAAGCCCAAGTTCTGCATTTGCACATTGCAAAAAATAAAAATGATACCTAAATACTTATCTATAAGATTCTAATGAAACTATATTCTCTAAAAGAACATTACCAAAGGTAGAATATTATAAAATCTTTAAATAATAGGTGTTCTGGTCCCAATTACACCAAGATAAATCCTTAAAACACAGAGATTCTTCAGTTACATACATTAGATTATAAACTCCATGAAGTTAGGGATTCTGACTCATTTGTTTCTTGATATATTTGGAACTCCTAGGAGAATGCTTGATATATAGTGGGTGTTCAATGAATATTATCATACATATACAGAAAAACAAATTAGTCTATATGTTGATAGTGACAGGTTGAGGAAAAAAAAAATAATGATTTGTGTGCCACCGAGAAATCAGCTGGCAATGAGAGTGAAGGATTTTCTGGAGGGTAAGGAAATCATTTGAGAGAAGATGGTGTATTTTTATTCCATAATTTACATTGGAAAGGAAATAGCCATATGATATTTCCCTTGGGGCTAAACAATACATTGGTTTTCTTCCACACATGTGAGAAAGAAAACAAATCAAGGAGAATAAACTAGAAGCAATCATTCAGCAATCTAAGGATCTTTTCAAGAAATAAAATGTGATGTACTTCCTCAAATTGATACCCATTTGTCCCTACAGCCTGTATCTCTATCTGCGTGTACACGTAAAGTTCTATTAAATAAGTTTTATTCATGATAGTGACTCAGGATCCTCAAAGAAATGATAAATTATATTCAGTGTTATCCTTACTAACACAGAGAAGTATGTAACATGTTTCATAAAGACTTTTTCTTCATAAAAAGTATCACTAGTTTTTAAAGTTGTGGTATCTGCTTTCCTCCAAACATTTTAAATTTTTATTAATGCTTATTTATTTTTGAGAGAGAGACAGAGCATGAGCAGGGGAAAGGACAGAGAGAGAGAGAGAGAGACAAAACCGAGGCAGTCTCCAGGCTCTGAGCTGTCAGCACAGAGCCCAACACGGGGATTGAATCCACAGACCATGAGATCATGACCGAAGCCAAAGTTGGACACTTAGCTGACTGAGCCACCCAGGCACCCTTCCTCCAAACATTTAATTAAGCCTCTATATGTGTCATGAAATGTAGAGAATGCAAAGAAATAAATATGTCCCAAACTATAATGGAGTTTAAATTCAATTCAATTCAATGAAAGAGAGATTAAACTTCTTTTATCTACTCAATCTGTTTTCCTAGACCACCAATAATTATATATCAGGTTTATTTCCTGTAAAACTAAAAACAATTAAATCATATTAATATGTATCTATGTTGATATTCTGGATTTTCCTTTGTGGGAAGTTTTGCTATTAACTATTAGTTTTTTATTTGTTTTTGTTTGTTTTTGTGTATTTTCTCTGTGCATGAGTGTATTATTCAGAATACTATAATGTTATCATGTATTATTTTCCAGCAGCTCCCAATGTATATTTCTATCCAAATATTCATCCACTGTTTATTACAATTATTAACTTACTTGTCTGTCTCCCCAACAATTGTAGTCTGAGTTTACTAAGATATGGATTATGGTTTGACTTTGTTCCTCTAACATGTAACACAGTACCTGGAATATTATATATATAAATTGTGGAAAGAAGAAAAAAAAGAAGAAAGTAAGGGGATAAAAATCCACAGTTCACTGCAAATGATCACGTGATCTGAACCTGGAGAATTTTTTTTTAATTAATTAATTCATTTATTTGTTTTTTTTCAATATATGAAATTTATTGTCAAATTGGTTTCCATACAACACCCAGTGCTCATCCCAAAAGGTGCCCTCTTCAATACCCATCACCCACCCCCCCCCTCCCTCCCACCCCCCATCAACCCTCAGTTTGTTCTCAGTTTTTAAGAGTCTCTTATGCTTTGGCTCTCTCCCACTCTAACCTCTTTTTTTTTTTTTCCTTCCCCTCCCCCATGGGTTTCTGTTAAGTTCTCAGGATCCACCTAAGAGTGAAAACATATGGTATCTGTCTTTCTCTGTATGGCTTATTTCACTTAGCATCACACTCTCCAGTTCCATCCATGTTGCTACAAAGGGCCATATTTCATTCTTTCTCATTGCCATGTAGTATTCCATTGTGTATATAAACCACAATTTCTTTATCCATTCATCAGTTGATGGACATTTAGGCTCTTTCCATAATTTGGCTATTGTTGAGAGTGCTGCTATAAACATTGGGGTACAAGTGCCCCTATGCATCAGTACTCCTGCATCCCTTGGGTAAATTCCTAGGAGTGCTACTGCTGGGTCATAGGGTAGGTCTATTTTTAATTTTTTGAGGAACCTCCACACTGTTTTCCAGGGTGGCTGTACCAATTTGCATTCCCACCAACAGTGCAAGAGGGTTCCCGTTTCTCCACATCCTCGCCAGCATCTATAGTCTCCTGATTTGTTCATTTTGGCCACTCTGACTGGCGTGAGGTGATATCTGAGTGTGGTTTTGATTTGTATTTCCCTGATGAGGAGTGACGTTGAGCATCTTTTCATGTGCCTGTTGGCCATCCGGATGTCTTCTTTAGAGAAGTGTGTATTCATGTTTTCTGCCCATTTCTTCACTGGGTTATTTGTTTTTCAGGTGTGGAGTTTGGTGAGCTCTTTATAGATTTTGGATACTAGCCCTTTGTCCGATATGTCATTTGCAAATATCTTTTCCCATTCTGTTGGTTGCCTTTTAGTTTTGTTGGTTGTTTCCTTTGCTGTGCAGAAGCTTTTTATCTTCATAAGGTCCCAGTAATTCATTTTTGCTTTTAATTCCCTTGCCTTTGGGGATGTGTCGAGTAAGAGATTGCTACGGCTGAGGTCAGAGAGGTCTTTTCCTGCTTTCTCCTCTAGGGTTTTGATGGTTTCCTGTCTCACATTCAGGTCCTTTATCCATTTTGAGTTTATTTTTGTGAATGGTGTGAGAAAGTGGTCTAGTTTCAACCTTCTGCGTGTTGCTGTCCAGTTCTCACAACACCATTTGTTAAAGAGTCTGTCTTTTTTCCATTGGATGTTCTTTCCTGCTTTGTCAAAGATGAGTTGGCCATACGTTTGTGGGTCTAGTTCTGGGGTTTCTCTTCTATTCCATTGGTCTATGTGTCTGTTTTTGTGTCAATACCATGCTGTCTTGATGATGACAGCTTTGTAGTAGAGGCTAAAGTCTGGGATTCTGATGCCTCCTGCTTTGGTCTTCTTCTTCAAAATTACTTTGGCTATTCGGGGCCTTTTGTGGTTCCATATGAATTTTAGGATTGCTTGTTCTAGTTTTGAGAAGAATGCTGGTGCAATTTTGATTGGGATTGCATTGAATGTGTAGATAACTTTGGGTAGTATTGACATTTTGCAATATTTATTCTTCCAATCCATGAGCAGGGAATGTCTTTCCATTTCTTTATATCTTATTCAATTACCTTCGTAAGCTTTCTATAGTTTTCAGCATACAGATCTTTTACATCTTTGGTTGGATTTATTCCTAGGTAGTTTATGCTTTTTGGTGCAATTGTGAATGGGATCAGTTTCTTTATTTTTCTTTCTGTTGCTTCATTATTAGTGTATAAGAATGCAACTGATTTCTGTACATTGATTTTGTAACATTTATTTGTTTTTTTAATTTACATGCAAGTTAGCATATAGTGCAACAATGATTTCAGGGGTAGATTCCTTAATGCCCCTTACCCATTTAGCCCATCCCCCCTTCCACAACCCATCCAGTAACCCTCTGTTTGTTCTCCATATTTAAAAGTCTCTTCTGCTTTGTCCCCCTCCCTGTTTTCATAATATTTTTGTTTCCCTTCCCTTATGTTCATCTGTTTTGTATCTTAAATTCCTCATATGACTGAAGTCATATGATATTTGTCTTTCTCTGATTAATAATACCCTCTAGTTCCATCCATGTAGTTGCAAATGGCAAGATTTTATTCTTCTTGATAGCCAAGTAATACTCCATTATATACATACATATATATATATATATATATATATATATGTGTGTATATATATATATATATATATGCACACACCACATCTTCTTTATCCATTCATCTGTCAATGGACATTTGGGTGAGAATTTTTAAAGAACTAAATATATTGATGCCGAATTATGCTGGAGATTTAAGAAAATAAAAAAGGAAAAGAAACAATACTATAGAAGTAAGTTTATACCAGGAATTAGATCATGTCTATCTACATACACGAGGAAACATCTTTTTGTTTACTTTTTTTTTTTTTTTTTTTTTTTTGCCACATAAAGGAAAATCAGACCCTACTGAGCTGGATAGTCTAGTCCTGCCATATTAGTCACCTTGGACCATGAGAGGTTCAGATTTCCATAGCCAGACTAAAAACATTGTGGCTGTTACCTGAAAGACACAAGTAGGAGGGGGAGGAAGCACTTAGTCATCCTCTATACCTTTTTGCTTCAACTACCTGAGTAATTGGCTTACCGTTCCAGTTTTCCTAGAATGTGGAAAATTGGCAGACCCTGCAAACGGAAATTTGCCCAGTCTTAACCTAGGGTACTGGTCTCTTCATTATGAATCACCCCCACACTCTAAATAAACAATAAACAACTAGAAACTCACCAAGAAAGTTTCTACCAAAATTACATGCCTGCTGCTTTCAGACTTGAAAAATAGAAACTCAAAAGTGAGTTAAAGGAAAATGAAAGCACAAATAAAACTCGAGCCTGGTATAGTCCTACAGAGCAGGTTTTACTGGTATAGCAGCACTGGTACTCTGTGCAGGGTTCTGGGATCACACCCCAAGGGCACACCCCTGGGGAATCTCAGATGACTTCCCACCACCATTCTGTCCACAGCCAGCATTTCTCATTGGTATCTGTTAGGACAGCTGGGAAGATATTATCTTACCAAAATAAACTTTTTTTTAATTGAAAGTTATGATTGCACCTTCAATACCGCCCATAATATGGTGTGTCAGCTTCACTGTACATTATTTTCCTATTACTATTCCGGAAAGATCTCTATCTGTGACTGCCTGCAGAGAAGAGAAAAAAAAAAAAAATCCAAAATGGAGCATTATAACTTATAGCGCAGAGGGTTGAAAAAGAAAAGAACAAACAGCAACAACAACCTGGGATCCCATATCATCCTTACCCTTAGGAAAGGAAAAGATTTACTTGATTGCAAAGTAGCTTAGTTCACAAATGCAAGAATATTTTTATAAGCCTACCACAAAAGAAAGTGCAGCATCTAAGCAAATTTAAAATGTATTTTAAATGTGTGTGTATATTGTCAAATTATATTCCCCCAAAAATGCTTTACTTATATGAACTCTCCAGTCTTAAAACTACATGGGATCCATCCTCCACATTGGCTTGTATGAAGGCCTGGGAGGCCATGGGTGCCCCTAAACTCTCTCACTGCCCCAATCTTTGTCTTCCTAAAGACATAGTTTAAGTGGTGTCTACTCAGAGACACTTTCTCTCAACATTCTTTTATCTTTTTTCTTTAAGATTTTATTTTTAAGTTATCTCTACACCCAACGTGAGGCTCGAACTTGCAACCCAGAGACCAATAGTCGCCTGCTCCTCCGACTGAGCCAGCTGGGCACCTCTATTTCTCTGAACTTTACTTAGAATACCTTTCATCCTTACTGGGGTTCCTTATGTTCTTTTATCAGAATTTTTATAAATTTTAACTACTTTATCTACTTCCTTGCTTGTATCTATTTCCTTCAGTAGAATTTATGTCTCCAAAGGGCAAGTACCTTCTCTGTCTTATTGATCACTGCATTCTCAACACCCATCTCTGTACTTGACATATATTAAGTACTCAGATATTTTGTTGACTGAATAAATGAATTGGACAAACTAGTATTAAACAACCATGGTTTATTTCCTGGCCTTGCTATTTATGTACCGCATAATCTTGACAGTTATTTACCTCCCTAAGTGTCTTTTGATTTCCTTCCTTTGTAAAGCGATAATAGTTCTAAACACATGGAGATGTTGTGAGCATTAAATGAAATAATGTGAGTAAAGAGCATCATGTCTAAAAAGAAGATATCTGTTAGTACCTGGACCAAAAAGAGGGGGCAGAGAGATAGGGAGTGAATGAACTCAAACAGGCACTCTTTGGGAATTGAATAAACACTCGTGGCAAGTGGAGGCAATTTGAGTTGTTGGTTGGCAGCTTCTCGGAGGCAGAAGACCATCATCTACTTGGCCATAGTTTGCTTAGAAGGTGCACATGTGTCTCTAGAAGGAGGAGATCATTAAAATTCCTTCTCCCTGAAGACATTCTAAGGATAGATTCCCACAAACCATCTCTATTCAATGCCCAGATTCTGTGTTGTTGTTTTCTTGTAGTTTCCTTGAAGGAACCAACTGTCAAACAGTCATGATAGAGACAAGATTTTCCGGACTTTATGCTCAACCCTATCTTACTATCACTCCCATCACTACATAGCCAGAGAAAGGAAAAGGTTGAGAGAAAAAAATGTGGAGCAGAACATTGGGTCCTTCTATTGTCTTTATGAAGGAAGCCAAAGAAATCTGTTAAAGGCTATTTTTAATTTGTTTAATGTTTATTTATTCTTGAGAGAGAGAGACAGAGACAGAGAGTGAGTGGGGGAGGGGCAGAGAGAGAGAGAGAGAGAGAGAGACATAGAATCTGAAGCAGGCTCCAGGCTCTGAGCTGTCAGCACAGAGATGGACATGGGGCTCGAACTCATGAACAATGAGATTATGACCTGAGCCAAAGCCTGATGCTTAACTGACAGGGCCACCCAGGAGACCCTAAAGGCTCATTTTTGACTTGTAACATCAAAGATGAGATTTACAGCATTGGAAAATGTAGAGAATTGAAACAAAAACTTTTTAGTATAATATAATTCTATAATTGTGTGTGTGTGTGTGTGTGTGTGTGTGTGTGTATGTATATTACATATACATATAACTGGATGTAAACTATCCCCATAAAATTAAAAATATTTTGGTTATGAATTTCATTATAAATCATTTATGTAAAAATAAAAATGTTGCAAAGAATACCATATTTTATTTTGGAAATGAATGCACATTATCATTTAGTAGTCAACATAAAATTAAGATATATTTTAAGTTTGCATCTAAAAGTTTTTTTAAAGTAGCCCATTTTGGGTTTGAACTGTTCAGTTAATTTGTTTAGTCTTCTGCTTTGTTTTGTGAAGGCTTTAACAAATATATTAGGTAAGCTCTACTCAAGGCACAGATCTGCAAGCAGAGATTCTTTATAAATCTAAAATAAATGACATACCAAGGCTAATATTTTCACTGACAGTAGCTCTAGAGCTGCCTAAATATCCAAAGTATTTGGAGGTGTGTATTGGGGATGGGTGATATTTTTATGTTGGTTTTTTGTTTGTTTTTGGTTTTTTTGTGTTTTGGTTTTCAGTTTTTGGGTTTTTTGGAAAAAGCACTTCAATGAGCCTTGAACACCTCTTGAAGTTGTTCAGAGTGAACTTCCTACTTCCAATACGGTGACTCTCAATCTTATGAGAAACAACCCTCCTGCTCATTGTAATTATTTTGTTACACTTTCATTGTGATCCTCACATAAAATTCATACATAATGCAACTACTAATCTGCATAATTTCAAAAAAGTAAGGAAGGAGGGAAAAAAGAAAAGATGGAAGAAAAGAAGGAAGGAAGGAGAGGGTGGAAAGAAAGAAGAAAGGAAGGAAGGTAGGAAGGAAGGAAGGATGGAATGTAAGAAGGAAGGCAGGCTGGAAGAAAGGAAGGAATTCCTAACTATACAATTTTAGAGTCATAATAGGAAAATAAAATAATTTCCATTCCAATATGTAAGGGCTCAGGCACAAGTACACCAGAAGACATATTAAAATTGCCAGATGCTGGGGCGCCTGGGTGGCTCAGTTGGTTAAGGGGCCGACTTCAGCTCAGGTCATGATTTCGCAATCCATGAGTTCGAGCCCCGCGTGGGGCTCTGTGCTGACAGCTTAGAGCCTGGAGCTTGTTTCAGATTCTGTGTCTCCCTCTCTCTGACCCTCCCCCGTTCATGCTCTGTCTCTCTCTGTCCCAAAAATAAATAAACGTTGAAAAAAAAAATTAAAAAAAAAAAAGTCTTTTTCCCCCTATTTCATTTCAATAATTTTTTTTGTTCTATCTATAAATTCACAAAATTTTTTTCTGCAGTGCTTAGTATCCAGTTAATACTGTTTAGTATTTTTTTCATCCTTGACGTATTTTTCACCTGCAGAAATTCTATTTGGTTCTCTGTTACATCTTCCAACTTTCTTACTATTATATTCCATCTTTCTTCTAGCTACTTTAACATGTAGAATGGAGTTATAAGTATTTTAATGTCCTTGTCTGCTGATTATAACATCTTTGCCAGTTCTCATTGATTGATTGATTGATTGATTACTTTTGATCAGGTGAGTTGTCTCCTAACTATGGGTTGCATTTTTCCCCACTCCTTTTATGTCTCATAATTTCTTATTAGATATCACGCAAGATTAATTTTACCTCGTGAACTGTTGGATATTTTGCATTCTAAAAATATTTTAAGCTTTTTCTTAGAAACAATTTGATCTTTTGGTGTCCTGCTTTTAAGATTTGTTATGCAAGACTTGAGCCATGTGTGGTCTAAATATTCCCAATGCCAAGACTAGACCCTATACCCAAAGCTGTGTGAATTCTGTAGTTTTTAATTGTGGCTGGTAGTAATAAACACTATTCCCCATCCATTATGAATGTTTGGTCCTGTTCTTTTATTTGGGGTGGTCCTCAATTACTGTTGAGGGAGGTAGTTTTTTCAAATCCATGCACTGATTGGTACCTTGATGAATATTAGAGGATGGTTCTCTGTAGTTGTCCAGAGTTCTATCTTTGTGTGGCTATCTCCTCTCTGGTACTCTAGATTCCATGTGAAGTATTTTTGTTGGTTTGTTTTAAGTAAACTCTATCCCTAACGTGGGGCTCAAACTCACGACCCCGTGATCAAGAGTCCCCCACATCAAGAGTGGTATGCTCGGGGAGCCTGTGTGGCGCAGTTGGTTGGGCGTCCGACTTCAACCAGGTCACGATCTTGCGGTCCGTGAGTTCGAGCCCCGCGTCAGGCTCTGGGCTGATGGCTCGGAGACTGGAGCCTGTTTCTGATTCTGTGTCTCCCTCTCTCTCTGCCCCTCCCCCGTTCATGCTCTGTCTCTCTCTGTTCCAAAAATAAATAAACGTTGAAAAAAAAAATTAAAAAAAAAAAAAAAAAAAAAGAGTGGTATGCCTACTGACTGAGCCCACCAAGTGCCCCTAGCCACCATGTGAACTTAAACTGCATTCTTTTCCTTGAATTCTTAGCCCAATCTCCTCAAATCAAGGAGTCCATTGATCTCTTACCCTCCTTATGATCTGGAAATTCTCTCAAGGTAGGAGCAATCACAGGGCTCACATTTGTTTCCTATCTGCCAGAAATCATTGTCCTTTGTCGTTTAAGGCCAATGTCTTAAAAACCATTATTTTCTATATGTGTCATTTTTTAGTTGTTTCAGATAGAATTGTAAAGTTGGTTCTTGTTGTTTTCTCTTGGCCACAAATAAAGTTGATGTGCCTTAGAAATGTTATATATGTGGATTATTTTTAATATTTTAGTTTTAAATATTGGAATTTAAATTCATAAGTCTAATCTATTTATATTCATCATTATTACTGATATACCTGGGCACATTTCTCCAACCTTCATTTACTTTTGCTTACCATTTCTGTTTCTTTTTAATGCTTTCTCCTTTTAAAAAGAAAAAAACCAATCCTCCCCTTCAGACAAAAAATTAGCAAATCCTTAAGTTTAAAAAATTTTCCTCCACAATGGTGCCCATCATGTAATTCTTTTCTAAGCTTTTAATTCTGGAGTATTGTGGGTATATTTCTTCTTTTTAATTGTTCTTAAATAAATGGCTACAATAAAAACAAACTTCAGCAAGCTACTTAATCACCTTCAATTCAGGTATCTTTTGCAGCATTTCTTGGATTTTTCTCTCCTCCTACTTTATCTAAAACTATTGTCTAGGGGCGCCTGGGTGGTGCAGTCGGTTAAGCGTCCGACTTCAGCCAGGTCACGATCTCGCGGTCCGTGGGTTCGAGCCCCGCATCAGGCTCTGGGCTGATGGCTCAGAGCCTGGAGCCTGTTTCTGATTCTGTGTCTCCCTCTCTCTCTGCCCCTCCCCCGTTCATGCTCTGTCTCTGTCCCAAAAATAAATAAAAGTTGAAAAATAAAACTATTGTCTATATGAGTCTTTGTATAAGGTTTTGTATAAGTCTTTTTTAAGGCTTTCCATGACTGAGAATATTTTTTTATTATGCTGACATAGCTGAAAACAGTTTGGCTTAAAAATTCTATATATCAAATTACCGTTAAACCTTGGTTTACGAGCATAATTTGTTCCAGAAACACACTTGTAATCCAAAGCGCTTGTATGTCAAAGCAAATTTCCTCATAAAAAATAATGGAAACTCAGGTGTTTCATTCCACAACTCAAAAATATTCACATAAAAATGATTACAATACTGTAATATAATACAGAATAATAAAGATAATACAAAATATAAAGAAAAAATATATTTTTCATATCACATAGGAGCATACTCAGGTTTATAATAAAACTTCAACAAATGCCTGTTGAATTTATGTAAATAAGCAAGGCTTTACCTCATTCACATAATCAAGCTACTCAAATCCCCCAAAAAAGTATGGTGGATTATAGACAGCTTGAAAAAGAAAGACAACCAAGAATGAGCAAAGTCCTGGCCACTAATTGACTTTGAACACCTTACAAAGGCATTAGTATCTCTTAAAATTCCATAGATAATTCCATTGTGTGGCTAAGATTAAGTACCACTCTCAAAAATTTGGAAAATGAGGGGTGGAGACACAACTGCCTGAAGTCAGATTGCCTCCACCTGTTTTGTTTTTGTCTTTGTTCTTGTTTTACTTCCTCAGAAATAAAGAGGTGTTTTACTGTCCAAAATTCACTCTTAAGGATACTGGGGCAAGGGGCACCTGACTGGCTCAGTTGGTAGAGCATGTATGTGACTCTTATCTTGGGTCATGAGTTCAAACCCCACGTTGGGCATAGAGTTTACTTAAACACACGCAGACATACACACACACACACACACACACACACACACACACACACAAAAGGATACTGGGACAAGAGTTCTGGGCGGGGATTTGGAGCCAGCACTGCTTGTCCCAAGATAATGAGGGGCAGGGAGGGAGAACAGTACTCCAGCTCTTCTTTTTCTATTTTATCTATTTTATCTTTTTATATTTTATCCAACTGCTTTGTTGGGCTGCATCCTATCCAAGGCTAAAACCATCTGCACATGCGCACACACACACTTCAACCAATTGCCAAGAAGGAAGCAGAGGCAATACCCCAGAGTTCTCTCACAGTGTTGTTCAGTTTCTTGTTCTGGTTCCTGGAGGTTGAAAATAAGAGAGGCTTCTAGCAGTTGAGCCAGTGTAGTATCTTGGTTGAAATTAGCATCAAAACAGTGTGTATTAAAACCATTCCCAAAAAAATGACACAAAATAAAAGTTTTGCATATAGGGGCACATGGATGGCTCAGTCAATGAAGCATCCAACTCTTGATTTCGGCTCAGGTCATGATCTCACAGTTCATGAGTTCAAGCCCCATGCATGGGGCTCTGCATGGACAGTGTGGAGCCTGCTTGGGATTCTCTTTCTCTCTCTCTGTCTCTGTCTCTCTCTCTCCTCTGTCCTTTCTTCACTTGTGTTTTCTTTCTATCTCAAAAAACAAAAACAAAAAAAAACAAGCTTTGCATATAATGGAAAATAGAGTTAAACTCTGGGTTCAGATGAAGTTTTGAATACCTTGTGGGTGTTTGAATGTCATGCAAGATTCTTTGTTATATAATTCCTTGTTTTTTTTAGAACTGCCCTGCATATTGCAGGACATCAATCATTCCTGGCTCTTGCCTTTCCCTCTAAATCATAATATATTGTCCCGAAATGTGAAGGGTCTTGCAAGCCCTGATAAATTTGAACCTTATACTAAAAGTCAGTGGAAGATGCTAAAGGTTTTTAGTGAAGAAAAATACAAGGTTCAATTCAACAGTAGTGAACTAGACTGGGCAATGCTGTCAGTTGCTTAAAGAAGGCACCACCTTGGTGTCTCCATAGTATCAACAGAAATTAGTCAAAAGCGTGGCAAATAGCAGACAATAAATAAATGGGTAAACAGACATGAATGGAAAGAAAGAAAATAGAGAAAGACAGAAAGAAAAGAACATAGAAGGCAGGAAGACCAGGAAGCAGGGTCTATCTAATTAATTATCTAATTAATTATTAAAGAAGACTCAAACTAAAGTAGTAATAGTGGAATAGTGAAAACTGGACAGATGAAAAATATTTAGAAGAAATAATCAATAGGTCCTATGAAATAGTATAATGTAGTAACCAGAACATGAATTCTGTAGCCCAGCTAATCCCTGACTTAGGCAATAATTCCTTTTAAGCACAGAGAAGGCATAATAATATAGGAAGTTCAAAGATAAGGCTATTAAATTGTTCATTTCTGTAAGATATTCATAGTTTCTCAAACACATACATATTTTTCATACCACATAGGAACATATTCAGATATATAATAAAACTTCTATAAATCCCTGTTGAATTTATGTAAATAAGCAAGGCTTTATCTTATTTACATAATCAAGCTACTCAAATCCCCCAGAAAAGTATGGTGGATTATAAAGAGCTTGAAAAAGAAAGACAACCAAGAATGAGCAAAGGCCTAGTCACTAATTAATTGACTTTGAACATCTTACAAAGGTTATAAATAATAGGGCTTTCATGATATAAAGAAAAAAAATTAAACACACAAAATATTTCTTGCAGCACTATTCACAATAGCCACTATACAGAACAACCTAAGTGTTTGTCTACAGATGAATGGATAAAGATGTGATACACACACACACACACACACACACACACACACACACACTGGAATATTATTCGGCTATGAGAAAGGAGAAAATCCTGCCATTTGCAGCAATATGGATGGAACTTGAGGACATTATGCTAAGTCAGATAAGTCAGACAGAGAAATAGTACTGTATGACGTCACTTATAGATAGACTCTAAGAAAGACAAAGTTATAGAAACAGAGAGTAGACTGGTGGTTACCACGGGCTGGGGAGTGGGGACACTGGGGACACATTGGTCAAAGGTGACAAAAGAAAACAACAAGCAAAAATAACAAGAAAAGAATAACCAAAAGCCACATTTATAAGATTAAAGTTATTGCAACTGAAGGTTGTTCTAGGGAAATGGTAACTAAACTCAGAAAGAGAAAAATCTTCTATTTTATTTATTTATTTTTGATGTTTATTTACTTTTGAGAGAGCATAAGCTGTGGAGGGGCAGAGAGAGAAGGACGGAGGATCTAAGTGGGCTCAGCACTGACAGCCAAGAGCCCAATGTAGGGCTTAAACTCACGAACCACGAGATCATGACCTGAACCAAAGTCAGATGCTCAACCAACTGACTGAGCCATCCAGATGCCCCGAGAAAAATCTTTTCGAGAAGTGAAACTATGATAAAACCCAAAAGGAAAACACAAGTATTCATGACAGGTTTTTCATGTCACATTTCCAGTTAGAAAATTTGTTTAATACATCTGGGCACAGAACAAACAAATACAGGCTTTCAGTGGTATCAGAGAAAAACTGATATTGAGGATATTGAACAGGGAAACCTACTGTGTTATCAGATCTAACATACAGAAACAGCAACAGATGAGAATTAAATATGGAATGTTCAAGAACTTGTGGCAAAGTTTTTGACAATGGGGCAGTCATAGCACTTTCAGTTGGCAAGGCTATCAAAATAATAAAGCAGTTTGTCTTAAGTTCCTTCCACGTCACCTTCCTTCCCTTGGATTCCTAATCTCTCAGGTTCTCTGCCTTCTTGGGGCCCTTTCACCTCCTCCCTCCCATCCCCACTCCAGGGCCACCATTGGATAATCATGGATAATCTCCACTAAAATGTTACTTGATGATAGATTAATGTGTTTTCCATGTAAACAGAAAACACTTGTACAAATCCTTCTATACAGCTAGACAAAGGCAGCTCGTACTGGGTGTTCAGAGAAAGGACTGGGAAGAGGTAGAGATGGCAAGGATGCTGGTCTCCAGGGGCCCTGAGAGGCATACCTTGGGTGTTTTTGTTTCTTTGTTTGCTTTGCATGTATTCTGTAAAGAAGCATACATATGCCCTGCCATCCCCACGGAATATTTTATATCCTCATAGTCTAAAGGAAATTTAGGAGATTTGAATTAAACCTAGTATCTATCAACCCTCATCCCCATCATGATGGCATTATAAGTAGTGGAGAGAATTTTGACATCATGGATGGTTCTCTAGGTAATGGAAGACTAGAATGAAGGAAAAAAATGCTTAAAAGAGAGAGATGAGATTAATGGGATAATAGATGAATATGGATGGTGAGAAGGTACATCTTTCGGTCTAAGAGTACTTTAGAAACAATGATTTTGAAGGCTAAAGTAACATAGTGTAGAAAACAGAAAATACTTGGGGAAAGGTGGGAAATAACATAGATAGAGAAAAGCAAACAGAATGGAATAACCTTAAAATAAGAGTATTTATGTTTTTTAATAACTTACAGCAGATCTTGATAAATGATGAAATGTTTCTTCCACTCCATTGTCTGCTCCCATACTTTGTGCCTCTTATCTGTTCATAGGAGCGGAGCAGATGACTTTGTTCTCATCATATGAGTAATTGAGTGTGAATATTATTTGAGCAGATAAAGCTTTCTGGAATAAAAAGTTATATTGTTTATTTGTAGATACTGCCACACGCAAGATGTATACACAAAACTCTGATAATATTTTACATCGCATTTTGTAAAAATGATTAAAGTAATTTATAAATACGAATTAAACATCACAGAAGCTCCTATTAGCAATAGGGCTTTATTATTAATATATAGACACCAACCATTGGTTATGACCTCTAAAGATCTCTTCTATAGTTCTCACAAATCTATTATAAACCTCTTCAATCACATGCATGACCAAAATATGTATTTACATAATTATTTGATAGTTGTTTTGAATCAAATGATCATTTCATAAAGATATCTGGGAAGTTATAAACCTATGTAGTATTCTAAAATATTGCTCTCAAGTGCAATTTAAGATATATTTTTTTCTGCCTCTAATATTGTTTTAGTCTTCCTTGTTCTTCCAGAGCACTGTTTCTGATTCTTCCTTTCCCCTGCCTCCTTTCCAGTGTTTATTTCCTCCCTTGATGTAATGTGCCATCTTTTAAGTATTTTGTATCAAGTCCATCTGTAAAAGTTCTGTTCCTTTTTTTTTTTTTTTTCTATTCTCTCAATCTAATACATTGTCATCTCTGGATCATCTATGTTTTGCTCTTTGGGTATTAGAGGATTACTAGTATTTGCAAATGATATCAGAAGCTGATGTTTGATTGTATTAAGCCAGGACCAGAACACAGAAGAGCAAGGGCCAGGGAAAGAGGCAAACAGGGTAATAAGTTCACAAGATTTCTGCTAAGATTCTTAGCCCTAAAATTATTTGAAACTTTCTTTCATTATATTTGATAATTTCCTACCTTACTAATTGCTCAAAAAATGTTTTTAAAAGAGAACATCACCTCTGTTAAGTGGTTGATAAAGTAAGGATACATATATTACGTTTTCCCTTGTCAGAATTTCAGTATTCAAAGAGCATCAGGATGTGTTCTATTATTGCTGTATAGCTTTTTGGCTTTACCAGTTAAGTAGAGGTAATTGTCCTCTTCTAATTGTGCACAAAAGCAGTTAATATGTCTTCATCTCTTACAAATTTTCTCTCAGCACTGCCTACACTTCCAGTCAAACTGTGTGTTTTGTAGGGCTTTAAGGGTCTTACTATATAACAGAATCTCCTTGATTAGAAAGAATCTCACTTAGCCAGAGGATACCGTGTTCATTTCCTAGGGCTACCATAAGAAAGTACCACAAACTCTGTGGCTTAAAACAGCAGAAATATATTGTCTCACAATTCTGAAGGCTAAAAGTCTGAAATCAAGATGACAGCAATGCCATAATCTCTCTGAAGGCTGTAGGAAAGGATTCTTCCATGCCTCTTTCTAGATTTTGGTAGAAGCTAACAACAATCCTTGGCATTCCTTCATTTATGGCAGAATCGCTCCAATATCTGATTGACTTCTCATGGCCTTCTTCCTGTGTGTGTCTGTTTTCTCTTCTTATAAGCATTAGGGTCCATTTTAATCCAGTATGATCTCATCTTAATTTGATTACATTCTGCGAAGATCCTATTTCCAAGTAAGGTTACATTTATAGCTGCCAGGGTTAAGACTTTGTTGACACAATTCAACCCAAAACAGATACTTTTTCATTCTTTTCTCATTTGAAACCACAGTGATGAAATACCCAATATGATGTTATATATACTGTAGATGTTTAATTCACATTAGTTGATTTTGATTTCTACACTTATTAGTTATTTCGGTGGTAATGGTTGTAATAAGAAAAGCATCAGTGAAAAAGGATTTTTTGCTTTCACCTATAAAAAAACAGGTTGAAATACAAGTTTTAATAATGATGTGTTACTCAATATTTTATGTGTTGTTCAAATCATATTCTTGCTTTTATTTTTTAATATATTTCTGGAAACGCAGAAACCCATATAAAGTAAATTGAACCAGACTAAAATATCTAGGAATAAGTTGAGATACTGTCTTTACATGAAGTAAAATTAAGACTATTTTAAAACAAAGTAATGCAACTCAGGCTTTGCTTGAATGGAGAGCAGATGTAAGATCTGAATATTCAATAACTGCTGAGCAGAAAGAGTAAACCTCTGGGTTTTGTGGGGGTTTTTTTCTCCAGTTAATTATACTAATTAAAATTAGAACTTCCACCATTAAAATTACCTGCAGCTGTATGGTTCTTGCCGCTATTGTTATTGTACAGTGAAAACACTCCAACAGAGGACACCAAGAATTTCTCGTGATCTACACACCCACACAGTCTTGTCACTTTGGAAAGATTGTAGACAGCATAACTAATAAAGTTATTGTGCTCTTGTGAAAGAATAATAGCATGTTTGAAGAGAGTGTATTAACCCTGTTGTAAAGTGTTGATTGCACTCTATAGTAAAGGAAATGAAAGAACAAAGATAAAGTGTTTTTAATTCTTACCCTGTTTGCTCTTGCTTGTTTTATTTCATTTCAATTTACACCTATATTCCAGAACACTAAAAATGTATCACCCAGCCTCAAAAGCAGTTTTATTTTTTCTACATGCTTTTGTAACAATTTGATGCTTTTAAGAACAGATATGTAAGCTAACTTAGGAAGTGATGAATAAGAAGTATCGTCCAATCTCAAATAACTGTGAGCTCAATTTGCTGTGTTTACTATAGTAAAAAAAGAAGAAAGGGAGAAGAAAGATGGAAGAGAGAGAAAGAAAAGAGAATCAGAGAGAGACAGAGAGAGAAAACAGTTATTTTGATTTACTTTTTTGTTGTACCTTCTAAGATTTCTATTCACTGGGCCATAACAGTATCAAGTTGTAATGCGGATTGTAAACTTTTGGAGAATATAGCAATAAACAAAGTCAATATTTTTGAAACCTCAAATATGACATTAGAAATTTTTAATGATGTGCCAATCCTCATTAATGACTCTTAATGCAAATAATATGTGCATAAATATGAATATTCATCCAAATCCCCTAATATCCCCTATACATAAGGAGCAAGGTCTTTGGAAGGTGGATAGCATGAGAAGCAGAAGTAATGGAAATTATTTGGATATTGGGGTTTTTAAATTGAAAACAGTAAAGGAAATTTTTGAAATTTTAGTTTCAGAACTATAGAGTTTATATTTACACACTAATGCTACCTTTCTTAGATCATTTACATAAAAACAAGATATGCATGAAATAAGTAATATTTGCATATTGATTGCCTTTATACTCATTGTGGTATAACAAGTCTTTAGAGTATAACTCATGAGTATTGATGTATAAACATAAATTGGATTCCAGGTAAATGAAAAAAATATTCAAAGTTTACATTTGAAAGACTTTTTTAAACCAAAAATTATGGCAGGATGAAGCTCCACGGTTTTGAGTAGCAACTGATGAACATTTCATACATTATTTATTAGACATAAGTCAATATTTAAAAATCAGATAAAATTATATTTTATTGTTAATGAACATCATTTGAAATCATCCTTGTGTAGTGATCTAGTATGTATAAAAACCACTTACCTTTTCTGAACTACTACTCTTAAGAACAGAGTTCCTGTAATTGCATTCCTATTTCTCTCTCTCTCTCTCTCTCTCTTTTTTAGATATATCTGTAAAGACATTTGGCATCTCATCAGCAAAAACAGCAGCTGGAGAAAGGCCTTCCTACGTGCTCTGTCAAGGGAATTGCAAGTTTAGGTGGGGTTTTAATACACATCAAGGATTTACTGACATAACGTAGATTGCATGCTTTCATTCTATTATTTGTGCCTTTCTCTTTTAATGGAAATGAAAACAATTATAGAGCAGAAAAGATAAAGCTCCTCTTTGAGAGTACTGTATTATAGTCCATGAAGAGGTATAAACTGACAAATACATGCATAAGGTAGGTATTTACACATCACATGACACTAGTTAAACAATTTCTATGTTCAAGTTATGTGGGAAACATCTGTGAAAGTCGACCCAAGCCAACAAATCAATAACATTCTATGTAGGTAAAGGAAAAGGAAGTTTTTATTATCTTTTTTTTTTTTTCAATTCCAATTAACATTTTCCTGGAACTGCTAGTGATTATCTGGCATTTTTACATTTCTTTTTTTTTAATTTTTTTAATGTTTATTTATTTTTGAGAGAGAGAGAGAGAGAGAGACCCATGAGTGGGTAAGGGGCAGAGAGAGGGAGACACAGAATCCAAAGCAGGCTCCAGGCTCTGAGCTGTCAGCACAGAGCCCAACATGGGGCTCGAACCCATGAACTGTGAGATCATGACCTGAGCAAAGTTGGGCGCTTAACCAACTGATCCATTCAGGTGCCCCTTGCCTTTTTACATTTCTAACATCGTTAATAAATTGCTTATTTCATAAATTCCACACAATTTGGACTTTAAGAAAATTCAAATATTTTTAGACAAATATTCCCTGATTCTAATCCTGGAGGTTTCCTTCATAGTGTGCTGACCATTCTTCAATGTGGCAAATCCCACTCTGCATGCTGTAGTCCTACATCAAACAGAAGCAATGATTCAACAAATTGAGAAACAAATCTCAATCCAAAAAGGAAAAGGGAGCTGTAAAAATATAGTTGATAGAGTTCTGGCAAATATATGGGATGTGAACATTATCAAAGAGTCAAATTCCTCTGTGTTTGATTCATGCTTAATTAAAGAATCATAGAAATACAGAGATGGAGGTGGCCTCATCTGTCAAATCAACATTCATTTTATTTATTTATTTATTTTGACAGCGAGAGAGAGAGCACGCATGCATTTACAGGCATGAGTGGGCCAGAGGGAAAGAGAGTGAGAGAGAATCTTGGGCATGGAGCCAGACATGGGGCTTGATCTCACAACTGTGAGATCATGACCAGAGCTGAGATCAACAGTAAGACACTTAAGCAACTGATCCACCCAGGTGCTCCTCAACATTAATTTTAAAGTAACTTTATATTAAAAAATTTTTTTATTGTTTATTTATTTTTGAGAGAGAGAGAGAGTGTGCAAACAGGGAAGAGGCAGAGAGAGAGGGAGACATGGAATCCGAAGCAGGCTTCAGGCTCTGAGCCCAGCCTGACACAGGGCTCAAACCCATGAACTTCAAGATCATGACCTGAACCGAAGTTGGACGCATAACCAACTGAGCCACCCAGGTGCCTCTAAAGTAATACATTTTGAAATTAAGTCATATTTTGGGGTGCCTGGCTGGCTCAGTCAGTAGAACATGCAACTCTTGATCTCAAGGTTGTAAATTCAAGCCCCACAGTGGGTATAGAGATTACTTAAAATAAAATCTTTAATTGGTGGGAAACCAAACTCGTGCAGCCACTCCGGAAAATGGTATGGAGGCTTCTCGATAAGTTAAAAATAGAACTACTTTGTGGCCTAGCAATTGCACTACTAAATATTTAACCAAAGGATACAAAAATACTGATCTGAAGGGGCATGTGCACCCCAATGTTTACAGCAGCACTATCAACAATAGCTGCACTGATGAAAGGATAAAGTTGTGATATATATACACGATGGAATATTACTCAGCCATCAAGAAGAATGAAATCTTGCCATTTGCAACAACATGGATGGAACTAGAATGTATTCTGCTAAGTGAAATAAGTCAGAGAAAGACAAATACCATATAGTTTCATTTGTGTGGAATTTAAGAAACAAAACAGATAAACGTAGGGGAGGGGAGAAAAATAAAATAAGATAAAAACAGAGAGGGAGGCAAGCCATAAGAGACTCTTAACTATAGAGAACAAACTGAGGGTTTCTGGAAGGGAGTTGGGTGGGGGATGGGCTAAATGGATGATGGGTACTAAGAAGGTTACTTGCTGAGATGAGCACTGGATGTTATATGTAAGTGATGAATCACTAAATTCTACTCCTGAAATCAATATTACACTATATCTTAACAGGCTTAAACTTAAATAAAAACAGGGGCACCTGGGTGGCTCAAACAACCAATTTTGGCTCAGGTCACAATCTCACGGTTCATGAGTTCTAGCCCCACGTTGGGGTATGTGCTGATAGCATGGAGCCTTTTTGAGATTCTCCCTCTCTATCTGCCTCTCCCCTGCTCTCACACTCTCTGCCTTTCTCAAAAATAAATAATAAATTAAAAACTTAGTAAATAAATAAATACATGGAAGAGGAAATAAAATTCTAAAGAATATACCTCCCAAAAATAAATAATAAATAAAATCTTTAATTAATTTATTTATTAAAATTAAGTCTTATTTCCTGTGTTATTTTAAGGAAACAGGTTTTATTTTAACTCAATCATAGATTGAACTCTTGTGCTCATTTCCACACCCTAATAAAAGAATAAATCTGCAAAGACAAAGAGAATGAGAGAGAAGACAATGGCAGGTAAGAGATGTGAACAAGTTTTTAGAACATGAAAGCAGATGGAGAGTACTCAAAGTGGTGGAGCAAAATTAAGATGCAATCTAAGCCCCACAAAGGAGAATATCAAAATATTAGCAGATTCATCCCTTAGAATCTCAGAAAGCCTTGGCCCACGGAGGCTCCCAATACTGGCCCAGGCAGAGGTGTGCCCTGGAGCCCATAGGCCCTCAGATCAGTTTCCCCCATTTCCCAGAAGGCCCTGGGTTCATTGTCAATCTCCAAAACCACCAGCAATGAGTTGCAAATCCAAACACATTTGAGGAAAACCTCCAACATTTAACACAGAGAACAAAACAAAGTCTGATAATTTACCCTCTCTTCAGCAGTATATAGGAATGCTTATTTTTCTCATGTCTTCTTCACTCTTGGATATTTGTAATCTGTTAAAATAAAATAATCTCATGTTAAGTGTCTTACCACAATAAATTAATTAGTAGATAGATGATAGATAGATAATAGATGATAGATAGATGATAGATAGATAGATAGATAGATAGATAAGTTGAGGCAGAATGTTTGTATAAATTGCCTAAAGTCTAGTAAGTAATAAAATAGGTATAGGTGGGATCTGAACCTAGCTTGTTAGATTCCAGAGTTTATACTTTTAGCAACTTATATATTCTTTAAAATGTGAATTCCAAAATTATTCTCCAATTTATGGTTTGTTCTCTGAACTCCAATATTGATAAATATGTTGGTTTATTGCTGTTTATTTTTATTTTTTAAAAAAGATCTTATTTTTAAGTAATCTCTCCATCCAACATGGGGTTCAAACTTTCAACCTCAAGATCAAGAGTCATGTGCTCAACGAACTGAGCAAGTCATGCACCATGGTTTAATGCTATTTTAGATGACTTATTTTTGAAATTCAAATGTATCTATCTTTTTTTAATTGTTAACAATTAATTTTATTCTTTTTTGCCCAGCTTTTTGAAAAAACAAAGTTTCCACATCAAGACTATATCAAATACTCTCTCATAGTTCCTCCCAATAATGTTATAACTTGATGCATTTGAAATTTACTTTTATTGATAGGCCATTTTCTAATAATATCTATTAAAGAATTTAGTCTTTCCACACTGGATTTAAAATGTTTCTCTCTTTCTTTTGTTTTCTGTATTCTATATAAATATTCATTTATATATTCATGTTGGGTCTCAGTAAAAACAATTTTTAAAACCTAGACTATCAGAAGAAAATTTAACAACATCGTTTGCCAAATGACAAATAATTCATTTTCTTTAGTTTTAAAAAAGTTTGTATTTTCAAATAATTATGGATTCACAGGAAGTTGCAAAGGTAGTACAATGAGATTTCATGTCCCATTCATCTAATTTCTTCAGTGGTTACATCTTACGTAACGATAGTACAATAGAAAACCAGGAAACTGACATTGGTACATTGTTTGGGTATAGTTCTTTGTAACTTTATCATGCATAAAATTTCACATAACCATCAAGATACAGAACTATTTCATCACCTCTAAGATCTCCCTCTGGCTACCCCTTTATTAATCACATTTATCCCATATTCCTCACCATCTCTAACCCTAAAAGAAGACTAATCTAGTTTCCATTTCTATAATTTTTTATTTGCAAATGTTATATAAATGGAATCATACAATATGCAACCTTTGAATTTGGCTCTTTAAACACAGCATAATGCTTTTGAGATCCATCCACATTGTCACGTATGGCAATAATTCATGCCTTTTTATTGCTGAATAGTATTCCACGTAAAACCTTGGATTGTGAGTAACTTGTTCTGAGAGTGTTCCACAAGACGAGCAAACATTTCTTATAAATTAACTTGATAAATGAGCAATGTCTTGCAATACGACTAGTACATGATGCTGAATGTTACATGATCACAACTGAGCCAATGGTTCTCTGTCTCTCACTGCAGGATTGTGGGCGATCGTCTCCTATGCTCAGATGCTCAGTTTCAGGCTGCAGTGTTTGGCAGAAATCCGTGATTTTTCAGAATATTGGAAGGTGCCCACAACTGGCACTCGTGTATTTTTTGTCACTTCAAAGCACCCATGGACAGTCCTCACTTTTCCATACAAGAGTAAGCTTAGGAATGCTTTGCTCCATTCTAGGTCAGGCTGCCTGCAGATATAGACCCTCTCCTGTGCTGCCTTATTGCCAGTTACATTAATTACAGTATATAGCAGGAGTTTCTTAATACTGTGATGTAGTCAATATCCACGCGAGCATATACAATGGCCCCCATGCAGAAAAATGTTGAAAAGAAAGGTGGTAAGAAAAAGGAGATGATTACGATAGAAGTTAAGAAGAAAATGTTTGAGAAGTACGAATGATGTACACGAATGGCCAAATTGTAAGATTTTATAGAAGTCTATGTCTGCATCTCATCTGCAGAGGAGGAGGAGAAAAAGGCAGAGATATCCCTCACTTCAAATGAGTTTAGAGAGATGTGTAAAATATGGGAGACAGTGTAAATTTTTTAGAAAATCACCACCTGAATAAGGCTGTAGCAGTGTAAGCAATGTTATCTGTTTAATGACAATGGAATGTCACATTTCTGTGAAATCCTCCAAAAGGAGGCAAAAGCAAGTGTTACTAGAAGGTTCTTTGTTAAAGTTGCACAAAAAGAAAAAAAGATTACACTGAGCCAATAGATAGCAGTGATTCTGTTAGTGTCAGTGAAAATCAACCTACACAATAATCCTCCTCTCTCTTGTCTCCCTCACACCAGCCACAAAGGTTTTTCAAAGGTAAGTGCAGGTTAATTTGTTTATTCGAAGACAAATTCTGTTTTCCTTTATCTGGACATTTCTTTTATTTTTTCTTTTTTATCTTTTCTTTCTTTCTTTTCTTTTCTTTTCTTTTCTTTCTTTTTTTCTTTCTTTTTTTTTTTTTTTTAATTAGGCTCTACACCCAACATGGGGCTTGAACTCACAACCCTGAGACAAAGAGTCTACTCTACCAACTGAGCCAACCGTGTGCTTCTGCACATTTCCTGATTTCCACTTTATTCTTGAAGCATATATCTGCTGGATGTAGGCTTATGAGTTAATAGTCCTTTTCTTTAACTACTTGGAAAAGTACTGTGCCACATTCTTGTGGTCTTCATGGTTTCTGATGAGAAATCTGTGAAAAGTCATTTCTCTTTTTTGCTTTCAAGAGGTTTTCTTTGTCTTTTTCTTCAGAAGTTTGACACTGATGTGGCTTTGTGTGGTTTTTCTTTGTGTTTGTCCAATTCACATTTCATTCACCCCCTTGAATCACTCTATATTTACATTAAGAATTGAATTTGCAGTTAGTAACGTTCTCAGAAAGAAAATTCTAGTCCTAAGTAGCTTCACTGGTGAATTCCACCAAACATTTATTGAATATCTACTACCAATTCTCCACATAATGTTTCAGAGAATTAAAGGGGAAAAAAAATACTTCCTATGTCATTCTGTGACATTAGCACTATTATGCTAACACCAAAACCAGACAAATATTTATGAATGACATAGATGAAATCTTAAAATAGTTGCAAATTTTTAATCAATAATACATAAATCAATCATATATTTCACCATATTAACAGACTAAGAAAAAAAAACTGTGAACATCTCAATTAATTCAGAAAAAAAATCCCCTTGGCAAAATCTAACGTTCATTCCTAGTAAAACTCTTAACTGACTAGGAATAGAAGGAAAATCTTCAACCTAATAAAGGTTATAATCTACAGTTAACCTGAAGCTACTTTAAATAAAATGTTGAATGCTTTCTGATTAAGATATGGAATAGGTAACATTGTATTAGACGGAGAAAGAATTCTTCCACCTTTGTATCAGGAACAAAGCTGGGCTGACTGCCTCACCACTGCTATGTAACACAGAACTAGAGGTTCTATGTAGGGCAAGACAAGAAAATAAAATAAAAGGAATTCTGAGTGGAAAGGAAAAAGTACAATTATATACACTCTCAATTTACATGGTGATATGAAGAAAATCTTTTAGAATTTAAAAAAAAGCTAGTAGAATCAATAAGTTAGTTAAGCAATTTGAAGTATATAAGATCAACATATAAATTCGATTGTATATCTCTATGCTAGTAATGAATAGTCAGAAGTTGAAAGCTTAAAATAGCGTTTACAATTGCATAAAATATATAAAATCATTAGGAATAAATCTGACCAATGTTTAAAAGACATGAACACTAACAATTTCAAAACAATGCTAAGAGAAATAGAAGATCTAAACAAATGGAGAAACATATTATGTTCATGAATCAGAAGTTCAATATTGTTAAGATGTCAATTCTCCCCAGATTCAATGCAGTTTCAATGAAAAATTCCACCTTTGTTTTGTAGAAAGTGAGAAGTTGATTCTAAAATTTATCTGGAAATTTAAGGAACTTGGAATAATCAAAACAACTTTTGAGAAAGAAGAATAAAGCTGGAAGAATTAAATCACATATTCTCCAGATAATCTACAGGTATGGTAATCAAGACAGTTTGCTAATGGTATAAAAATAGAAATATTTTTGGGTGGCTCATTTGGTTGTGTCCAGCTTTGGCTCAAGTCACGATCTCACAGTTCGTGAGTTCAAGCCCCGCATCAGGCTCTGTGCTGACAGCTCGGAGCTTGGAGCCTGCTTCGGATTCTGTGTCTCCCTCTTTCTCTACCCCTCCCCTGCTTGTTCTCTCTCTCTCTGTCTCTCTCTGCCTCTCTCATTCTCTCTCAAAATCAATAAATAAACATTTAAAAAAAATAGAAATATAGACCAAAGGAAGAAAATACAGAGTATAAAGATAGATACACATACATATGGGCAATTGTGTTTTGACAAAGGTGCAAAGGGAATTCAGTGGAGAAAGTATACTCTCTTCATCAAATGATAGTCGAATAATTATTTACCCATATTCTGTAAAAAGGGTACCTCAATCCATACTGCACATCATATACACAAAACAAATCAAAATGCATCACAGACCTAAATGCAAAACCTAAAATTTTAAAGATTTTAGAGGAATCATAGAAAATTTATGACATTGGGTTAGGCAAAGTCTTATTAGATAAAATACTGAAAGCATCATGCATAAAACAAAACCCCCAAAAATTGTAAATTAGAGTTAATCAAATTAAAAATTTCTGCTTTTCAAAAGATACTGATAAGATGATGAAAAGAGGAGACTAAGGAAGAGGAAGATGGTGGCGTAGGAGGACACTGGGCTCACCGCGCATCCTGCTGATCACTTACATTAACCTACACCTGCCTTAGTAACCCAGAAAACCGTCAGAAGACTAGCAGAACGGAGTCTCCGGAGCCAAGTGCAGACGAGAGGCCCACGGAAGAGGGTAGGAAGGGCGGAGAGGCGGTGCGCCCTCCACGGACTGGCGGGAGGGAGCCAGGGCGGAGGGGGGACCTGCCAGCCAAGCAGAGCCCCCAAGTTTGGCTTGCAAAAGCAGAGGGGCCGGACGGAGTGTGTTCCGACAGCAAGAGGGACTTGACATCTGGAAGGTTATAAGCTAACAGCTCTGCTCGGAGAACGGGAGGGCTGGAGGACAATGGGAGGGAGAGTTGCTGAGGCCCGGACGACAGAGCTCAGTTTGGCAGGGAACAAAGGCGCTCGCCAGCGCCATTTCCCTCGCCCATCCCCCAGCCAAAATCCCAAAGGGAACTGGTTCCTGCCAGGGAACTTGCTTGCACCACACAAACACCCAAAGCTGTGCTTTCCTCCGGAGGGTCTGACTCACTCCCGGTGCTGCAGGGCCCCTCCCGAAGCGGATCTCTGAAGGAAAAGCGAGCTGAGCCTACCCCTCCCGCCCCTGTGCACCTTGCCGATCCACCCCACCTAACATGCCAGATCCCCAGCACCACAAGCCTGGCAGTGTGCAAGTAGCCCAGATGGGCCACACCACCCCACAGTGAATCCCGCCCCTAGGAGAGGGGAAGAGAAGGCACACACCAGTCTGACTGTGGCCCCAGTGGCGGGCTGGGGGCAGACATCAGGTCTGACTGCGGCCCCGCCCACCAACACAAGATTTTCAAGGCAGCACAGGGGAGGTGCCCCACAGTCCCACACCACTCCAGGGACTATTCAAAAATGATGAAACGGAAAAATTCCCCTCAAAAGAATCTCCAAGAAATAACAACAGCTAACGAACTGATCAAAAAGGATTTAAACAATATAACAGAAAGTGAATTTAGAATAATAGTCATAAAATTAATCGCTGGGCTTGAAAACAGTATAGAGGACAGCATAGAATCTATTGCTACAGAGATCCAGGGACTAAGGAACAGTCAGGAGGAGCTAAAAAATGCTATAAATGAACTGCAAAATAAAATGGAGACGACCACGGCTTGGATTGAAGAGGCAGAGGAGAGAATAGGTGAACTAGAAGATAAAGTTATGGAAAAAGAGGAAGCTGAGGAAAAGAGAGATAAAAAAATCCAGGAGTATGAGGGGAAAATTAGAGAACTAAGTGATGCACTCAAAAGAAATAATCTATGCATAATTGGTATCCCAGAGGAGGAAGAGAGAGGGAAAGGTGCTGAAGGTGTACTTGAAGAAATAATAGCTGAGAACTTCCCTGAACTGGGGAAGGAAAAAGGCATTGAAATCCAAGAGGCACAGAGAACTCACTTCAGAAGTAACTTGAATCGATCCTCTGCATGATGTATCATACTGAAACTGGCAAAATACAAGGATAAAGAGAAAATTCTGAAAGCAGCTAGGGATAAACATGCTCTAACATATAGAGGGAGACCTATAAGACTCGTGACCAATCTCTCTACTGAAACTTGGCAGGCCAGAAGAGAATGGCAGGAGATCTTCAATGTGATGAACAGAAAAAATATGCAGCCAAGAATCCTTTATCCAGCATGTCTATCATTTAGAATAGAAGGAGAGATAAAGGTCTTCCCCCCCAAAAAAAACTGAAGGAATTCGTCACCACTAAACCAGCCCTACAAGAAATCCTAAGGGGGATCCTGTGAGACAAAGTACCAGAGACATCCCTACAAGCATGAAAGCTGCAGACATCAAAATGACTCTAAACCCATATCTTTCTATAATAACACTGAGCGTAAATGGACTAAATGCGCCAACCAAAAGACATAGGGTATCAGAATGGATAAAAAAACAAGACTCATCTATTTGCTGTCTACAAGAGACTCATTTTCGACCTGAGGACACCTTCAGATTGAGAGTGAGGGGATGGAGAACTATTTATCATGCTACTGGAAGTCAAAAGAAAGCTGGAGTAGCCATCTTATATCAGACAAACTAGACTTTAAATTAAAGGCTGTAACAAGAGGGGCGCCTGGGTGGCGCAGTCGGTTAAGCGTCCGACTTCAGCCAGGTCAAGATCTCACGGTCCGTGAGTTCGAGCCCCGCGTCGGGCTCTGGGCTGATGGCTCAGAGCCTGGAGCCTGTTTCCGATTCTGTGTCTCCCTCTCTCTCTGCCCCTCCCCCGTTCATGCTCTGTCTCTCTCTGTCCCAAAAATAAATAAACGTTGAAAAAAAAATTTTTGTAAAAAAATAAAAAAAATAAAGGCTGTAACAAGAGATGAAGAAGGGCATTATATAATAATTACAGGGTCTATCCATCAGGAAGAGCTAACAATTATAAATGTCTATGCACCAAATATGGAAGCCCCCAAATATATAAAACAATTACTCACAAACAAAAGCAGCCTTATTGATAAGAACGTGGTAATTGCAGGGGAATTTAACACTCCACTTGCAGAAATGGATAAATCATCTAGACACACGGCCAATAAAGAAACAAGGGCCCTGAATGATACATTGGATCAGATGGACTTGTCAGATATATTTAGAACTCTGCATCCCAAAGCAACAGAATATACTTTCTTCTCGAATGCACATGGAACATTCTCCAATATAGATCACATACTGTGTCACAAAACAGCCCTTCATAAGTATACAAGAATTGAGATCATACCATGCATACTTTCAGGCCACAATGCTATGAAGTCTGAAATCAACCACAGGAAAAAGTCTGGAAACCCTCCAAAAGCATGGAGGTTAAAGAACACCCTACTAAAGAATGAATGGGCCAACCAGGCAATTAGAGAAGAAATTAAAAAATATATGGAAACAAATGAAAATGAAAATACAACAATCCAAATGCTTTGGGATGCAGCAAAGGCAGTCCTGAGAGGAAAATACATTGCAATCCAGGCCTATCTCAAGAAACAAGAAAAACCCCAAATACAAAATCTAACAGCACATCTAAAGGAAATAGAAGCAGAACAGCAAAGGCACCCCAAACCCAGCAGAAGAAGAGAAATAATAAAGATCAGAGCAGAAATGAACAATATAGAATCTAAAAAAAAACTGTAGAGGGGCACCTGGGTGGCGCAGTTGGTTAAGCGTCCGACTTCAGCCAGGTCACGATCTCGCGGTCCGTGAGTTCGAGCCCCGCGTCAGGCTCTGGGCTGATGGCTCGGAGCCTGGAGCCTGTTTCCAATTCTGTGTCTCCCTCTCTCTCTGCCCCTCCCCCGTTCATGCTCTGTCTCTCTCTGTCCCAAAAATAAATAAAAACGTTGAAAAAAAAATTTAAAAAAAAAAAATAAAAAAAACTGTAGAGCAGATCAAGGAAACCAAGAGTTGGTTTTTTGAAAAAATAAACAAAATTGATAAACCTCTAGCCAGGCTTCTCAAAAAGAAAAGGGAGATGACCCAAATAGATAAAATCATGAATGAAAATGGAATTATTACAACCAATCCCTCAGAGATACAAGCAATTATCAGGGAATACTATGAAAAATTATATGCCAACAAACTGGACAACCTGGAAGAAATGGACAAATTCCTAAACACCCACACACTTCCAAAACTCAATCAGGAGGAAATGGAAAGCTTGAACAGACCCATAACCAGCGAAGAAATTGAATCAGTTATCAAAAATCTCCCAACAAATAAGAGTCCAGGACGAGATGGCTTCCAGGGGACTTCTACCAGACATTTAAAGCAGAGATAATACCTATCCTTCTCAAGCTACTCCAAGAAATAGAAAGGGAAGGAAAACTTCCAGACTCATTCTATGAAGCCAGTATTACTTTGATTCCTAAACCAGACAGAGACCCATTAAAAAAAGAGAACTACGGGTCAATATCCCTGATGAATATGGATACAAAATTCTCAATAAGATACTAGCAAATCGAATTCAACAGCATATAAAAAGAATTATTCACCATGACCAATTGGGATTCATTCCTGGGATGCAGGACTGGTTCAACATTCACAAATCAATCAATGTGATACATCACATCAATACAAGAAAAGATAAGAACCATATGATCGTGTCAATCGATGCAGAAAAGGCATTTGACAAAATTCAGCACCCTTTCTTAATAAAAACCCTCAAGAAAGTCGGGATAGAAGGAACATACTTAAAGATCATAAAAGCCATTTATGAAAAGCCCACAGCTAACATCATCCTCAATGAGGAAAAACTGAGAGCTTTTTTCCTGAGATCAGGAACACGACAAGGATGTCCACTCTCACCGCTGTTGTTTAACATAGTGTTGGAAGTTCTAGCATCAGCAATCAGACAACAAAAGGAAATCAAAGGCATCAAAATTGGTAGAGATGAAGTTAAGCTTTCACTTTTTGCAGATGACATGATATTATACATGGAAAATCCGATAGACTCCACCAAAAGTCTGCTAGAACTGATACATGAATTTAGCAAAGTTGCAGGATACAAAATCAATGTACAGAAATCAGTTGCATTCCTATACACTAATAATGAAGCAACAGAAAGAAAAATAAAGAAACTGATCCCATTCACAATTGCACCAAAAAGCATAAAATACCTAGGAATAAATCTAACCAAAGATGTAAAAAATCTGTATGCTGAAAACTATAGAAAGCTTATGAAGGTAATTGAATAAGATATAAAGAAATGGAAAGACATTCCCTGCTCATGGATTGGAAGAATAAATATTGTCAAAATGTCAATACTACCCAAAGCTATCTACACATTCAATGCAATCCCAATCAAAATTGCACCAGCATTCTTCTCAAAACTAGAACAAGCAATCCTAAAATTCATATGGAACCACAAAAGACCCCGAATAGCCAAAGTAATTTTGAAGAAGAAGACCAAAGCAGGAAGCATTACAATCCCAGACTTTAGCCTCTACTACAAAGCTGTCATCATCAAGACAGCATGGTATTGGCACAAAAACAGACACATAGACCAATGGAATAGAA